>NC_054374.1:92441950-92798200 GCF_017654675.1 Xenopus laevis
GCATGTGCAGTGAATCAGCAGAAAAGAAGATGGGGAGCTACTGGGGCATCTTTGGAGACACATATCTTTACTGCTAAAGGGCTGTGGTTGCCTTGGGCTTGTACAGAATCACAAAACATAATGTACAACATTTCTAGCCTACTTCTTTAGTTAAGCTTTAGTTCTTCTTTAACATACATTTTGTGTTTATGGATGTTCCCGTTTTAACAATGGCGTAACAATGGGTGGGCAAACCCCTACAGTTGCTGGAGGCCCAATAAGAGCCTGAGATGATCCCTAAAATGGAAGGTACATTGAGAAAGCTGAGGCATTGCAAATAGCATGCCTGGTTGAGATAGGGCCCAGAAATATTTTATGGTGTATACAGGAGTTGTGTTTGCCTATTCCTTTAATGTCATATAAAGTAAAGCAATATTATCTAGTAGTAGTAGTAATTTACAATTTTATTAGTCACAGCAATGAGAAATCTGGCTAGCAGCATTTATGTTCCTTCGTTACAAAACAAACTGACTCGGCTATAGAAAGTGCAATAGTAGAAGCTTTTTGTTTATTCATTGAACACTGTTGATTCATTTGCTCAGAGAGATGAGCTCTATTGTTTAATAAGAGTGCATTTTGTTTTTGCTGTAGGCGTCCACAGAAAGAGAGAATTAAACCTACACTAGATGCGGCAGCTCAACTTGTTAAGCCTCTTAAGAAAAAGAAAAGGTTTTTACCTGAGACCAAGAAACGCAAAAACTGCAAAAAGGCTCGACAAGGGGTACCCAAATCAGATGAGACCGAGATAAAGTTGGAGGCTCCAGATGAACAGGAGCAGGGCACCAAGCCAAAGAAGAAGAAAAAGAAGAATAAAAGAAAAAAGTCTGGGCAACAAGCCGAGAAACCTGAGAATTCTGCTGAGGGGCCCCCAAGCAAAAGAGCCAAATCCAGCACAGAAAGCATAAAGAAAGGAGGGAAATTAACGACTGCAGAAAACAAACAGAAACAGAAAAAAAGAAAATGAAGGGGAAAAAAAAATAACTAAACATAGACTAGGGCAAATTCACCAAGGGTCGAATATCGAGGGTTAATTAACCCTCGATATTCAACTGGGAATTAAAATCCTTCGACTTCGATTTTAGCGCAAATAGTTTGATCGAACGATCGAAGGAATAATCGTTTGATCGAACGATTAAATCCTTCTAATCGAACGATTCGAAGGATTATAATCCAACGATCGAAGGATTATCCTTCGACCAAAAAAATTTAGGCAAGCCTATGGGGACCTTCCCCATAGGCTAACATTGGGTTCGGTAGGTTTTAGATGGCGAACTAGGGGGTCGAAGTTTTTTCTTAAAGAGACAGTACTTGAAAGTGGGCCCTCAACCTAAGGTTTTCCGGTAGGCCCCTGGTATACCAGTCCGACACTGTTTATAATAATCCAGGCCTCATATACATGAAATAGTGGATAAGTGCCCACTTGTTTAAATGTTGAGAAACTGCACTGCTGGTTATCACAAACTTAAATAAATGTATGTCCTTAGAAAACTGAATTGATTCTAAACAAGAGCCTTCTTTGTTACCTCAGTGGCAGTAATTTAATTCATTTCACATTAGCGCCCAAATCCCCTATTACAATCTTTTGCCAGTATTACCAAGTATGAGATCATATGCCTTTTTCTCATCTTTAAAACCGACAATCCTCAGTATGAAACCCTGAAACTATGAAACTATGACAATAAAAAATGCATTTTAAAAACTGCTCTTTATATATATATATATATATATATATATATATATATATATATATATATATATATATATATATATATATATATATATATATATATATATATATATATATAATAGTGTAGTAGAACCGGCACTCACCCTCAAATCATCGAGCCCCGGGTGCTGCTTCAAGGGTTTGCATATTAGATCATTTAAGAGCACTCACGGGTGTTTGTGAAGAATACTTTTTATTGGAGTGTTACAATCTGTGATGTGGGGTAGATTGTAACACTCCAATAAAAAGTATTCTTCACAAACACCCGTGAGTGCTCTTAAATGATCTAATATATATATATATATATATATATATATATATATGATTTACTGTATATCAATTAATACATATTGCCATTAACCATTAACAGAGTTAATATTATTCCTTGTTAACATAAACCCTAGAAGTAAAGGTGTTAAAAGGGTAATGGGCTCCGCTTACAGATATATGGGGGTCAGGGAGAAGATAGAACTAGAGTTTGAAGTCGGAGCAAACCACTTTGTTGCATTGATCATAACCTGTGAGAGAGTTTTCTATTTATGTTTAAACTAAGCAGCGGCTCTTCCATACTTATATTGGGCAAACATACCAAAGTACAATAGCTGATAGGGACAGATCAGCAATTAACTGCAGGTAGAATATTTACAGCAAATATCAATGTGGTTGCTAATGGTTACTGCGCTATAAATGTACCCACTGACTAGCACAGATGTGTTGTACAGTAACTGCTTGTAGAATTAAGTCATGTTAAGGTGGTGTAAAGATCATGAGAATGTATATGTATCTATATCTATATATCTATATAGATATATATATATATCTATATAGATATATATATATAGAGATATAGAGATATATATATATATATATATATAGAGATATATATATATATATATATATTTAGGCTTGCTCAAAATAATAGCAGTGTGGTGTTCAATTAGTGAGGTCATTTATTCTGTGAAAAAACAGATGTCAATTATGGCCCTTATTTAAGGAAGGCAGCAAATGTTGTACATTCTGGTTATAGTGCATTTGTCTCTGAAAATCTGTGTAAAATGGGTCGTTCCAGACATTGTTCAGAACAACAGCCTAGTTTGAGTTCCTTGGAGAGTTGATTGGAGAGGGGAAAACATATAAAGAAGTGCAGAAAATAATAGGTTGCTCAACTAAAATGATCTCAAATGCTTTAAAATGTCAACCGAAACCTAAAACATGGGGAAGAATACAGAAAACTACCATTCAAATGGATCCAAAATGGCAAAGACTCCGCCAATGATCAGATCCAGGAAGATCAAAGAAGATCTAAAGTTACCTGTGAGTACTGTTATAATTAGAAGGCGCCTATGTGAAGCCAAGCTATTAGCAATGTGCCATAGTTGAAAAAAAAGACATTCTGAAGAGGTTACAATGTTGTTGCCTTATGCCGAAGAGGAAATGCCCTTGAAATGGGCAACAAGACAATGACCCAAACACACCAGTAAATGAGCAACATCTTGGTTCCAGACCAACAAGATTGACATTATGCAGCTCGAACCTTAATCCAATAGAAAACTTGTGGGGTGACATCAAAAATGCAGTTTCTGAGGCAAACCCAAGAAATGCAGAAGAATTGTGGAATGTAACAGGTGCCAGAAGTTGGTCGACTCCATGTAACACAGATGTGCAGCAGTTCTCAGAAACACTGGTTATACAACTAAATATTAGTTCAGTGATTCAAGGGAAAGCAAAATCTTGAAACATTTTCCAGTTTATACAGTGAATGTTTGAGTTTATAAAGAAGAATGCAGACACTGCTTTTTTTTTTTTAAACAGTCTAGTATTCCATTTTCTTTACTTTCAGTAAAGGAATAACAGAAATGTGATGAATTTTTCTTCATGTTTTGATTTGGAATAAAATGTGCAGTGTTCCCAATGCATTTGCAAGTATGGAAATAAAACCTATTATAAGGATTTTGAGCTTTATTCACTTTTTTAAACACACTGCTATTATTCTGAACACAACTATATGCATCTCTCTATATATATCACTGCCGTTACAGTATATGTAGCATTGTTAGGGGGAAATCAGAAGCATAAAACCCAACTCCCTATAGAAGTACATCTTTGTTTTCTTTACCACCCCTCTAACTGAATATAGTGAGTTTTGGAGATGATTTAATTAACATTTCTTTAAGCGTGCTGTTTAAAGAATGCTTTGCCATCCAGAAATCCATTTCATATGACAGCAGTGGGACTCTGCTGCTAGGTGATTGTAGTCCGCAAAAGGTTAACTCCTCCTAGGTTCAAAACGTATTATTACATAACAGTTCATGTAATAGATTTTGTTTCCATTTTTATTTTAATAATGTGTCTACAATAAGCTTTCAGTAAGGGTATCTGTGTTTCTAGTTGTAGGGCTGCTATTCCTTGACCTACCTGTAGAGGGCAGGCATTTGATAGAAATGATGAGTCGCTGAGCTCACTCAGGGAAATACGAGTGAATTTTCAGCGGTTTTATCATGCTGAACTGTCAATTCTGTACAATTTCAAAGGTGGTGGATTTTTATTTCCAACGTTGTTCTTTGAAGCACTCCAAGGCCACACACATTCACCAACCACGCAATTCTAAGAGTAGCAGTTGAATAAAAATGGCCCCCTTGTAGAAGGCGGAGGATGTATTTTTAGTATCCAAGGACAGAAGACCCAACAGCTGTCTTAAAATGCACAGCCAAGAATCTGACATCCCAAAACATAAATGAAACAAATCCCACAGAAATTTGCTTTAAATAGTTTTATTTTGTATATTATTTACATAAATGTTTATATTTGGCTTTTTTTTTTCTCTTATACTCTGAGGTTTACAATTTCTCTAAAAAATAATATAGTCCTTTTTGTTTTATTCCTGAACAAATCAGAAAGCTATTGTACTTTAGTTCTTGTATAACAAGAAAACATCACATAGTAAAATTGCTGGTGTCGCAGTCGTTACATTAAGGGACCAGCATCACCTTCCAGGGTTTCGCCATAGCAAAAGGGTTAACAAATCACGTTAAACACAGTACAAAATAGTTTTTTCTTTTGTTACGGGATCAGCTCGTAGAAAATGATAACAGAAACAGAAAAAGCTTGTGATTTAGTGAATGAGTTAAAAAAAAAAATGCTGAAATCTTCAGTATTCCCATAGGCACTGGCTGCCAGACAGGTTTTAAAACATAGCTGTGCTTTGATATTTCTATGGCTACATAAACATGAGCGCATGTCCTACTGTGTGTGGTTATGGTGTTCCTTATTTGAGTGCACCAGGAATATGTGCCCACATAGGAGGGAGAGGTGTATAGCTCATGGTAAATGCAATATAAATAGTGCACCTGCCATGCCTTGATTTTAAAAAAGGTGTTCAAAGGGTTTTGCTGCAGATACAGTATCCCCCATATCAAGTAAAGCCCCTCTGCTGGCTGGGCTTGAGATCAAAATATGGCACAACCTAAATGTATATTATAACAAGCACGTGTAGCTGCCCATGTGTATGTAGCTGTAATCATCAAACACTCTGCAGTGAACCTGAAAGATATAACAATGTACATAAAGAATTTGTAGCACAGACACGGAGCACCGTAGTTTTGTTCCCAGTTAATTTTGACACCAAACATGATCGTGATTGGAATACATCAGAGAATCCCCAGCCTACAGTCCTCCAGGTGTTGGTGAACTACCACTCACACATACAGGAACAGGTTTAGCAAAATTGCATTTTTCAGCTGAAGATTGCTCGTTATTCTCCTGGGTGTTTGGTTCAATACCTTTAAATTGCTCTACATTCCTTAGGGAATGAACTAGCCTTTTCTTGTTGCATCCCTGGAGAAGGCTACAATATATCGCAAAGGAGTGCAATGTGTATTGCCAAGCAGTCACATTAAAAGAATTCCAGTTTAAATATTCCTGCTTAAATATTGTCCAGTTATCAAAGTCGTGACACAGTTTGCAATTAATCCCTGCCACTCATAGTGCCACTAACAGACCAGTTCCTAATTATATGAGTGGGGAACTAATTTCCGTTAGTAAAGGAGGTGTATATTGTAACCTCACCTATCAGGAAATCACATTTACCTTAAAGGCATCAAATAATCCATTGGGCATGGGCAGAAACCACCAGCAGTCAAAACATATTTCCTATATAGGTTTATGTTCTGGCTTTGGCAAAACATTTCCCATACGTCTCCAAGGGTAGCACTGACAGGTAGAAAGGGGTGCTTTGACTGCTACAGTTTATTGCCTGGGTGATGGACAAAACCTAATTGCAAAAAGCCTAAGGGAAATATCACAATGGTGACAAAATGCCCGAAAAAATCCCTTCCTGTAGACGGTATCCTAACTGTGAATTGTGTAAAAATGCTTTAATTTCATGATCCTTACAAGCTGATGTTATTGGCTGCAGATCTGGTGGGTATATTAATGAAGGCTACTAGAATATATGAGGCAAGTTGTATTGGTTTGTAATAATATTTGATTGCAGTAAAGAGAGACGGGGGGCACGTGCCTACCATGGGTTGGCAAAACCTTTAGTTAAGAAGTTTAATGTCTTTGTGCCCCAAGCACAAAAGCTAAGATGTAAGCTGTGAAACAGGGCGCCGTGTGCCTGAAACTTTCAATATCCAGCTCTGTGTACAATGAATAGTAAGGCTGCAAGTAACAATGGGTTGGTCTGTTCTACAGATCTTGGTCACCATAAGCAAAAGAGCTTATAAACTTCTGCAAATATTTGGCATTCCAACTTCCAAGCCTAACGAAAGCCTAATGCAATAACAGCTGTAAAGGTGAGCTATTTACTGTAGAGAAATAATGAGAGGGAAGATACAGAACCTACAAGTATTTCATAGATTGTGGTACAATAAACAAATTGTAAACATGTATTTCTATCTGATTAATGTCTCAATATTTTAGCTGACAATTTCAATATGGCTCCAAATTTTAGTAACTCTGCTTGTTGAATGATTGAAGGCATTGGACAGAATGTTATTCAATAATGCTGCTGCTGCTCAGGCATTGTGGGAAGGGTTTTTCCAGAACTCTAGCAGTAATCTACTAACAGAGCTTATCTGAACTTCAGGAGACCATTATGCTGGTTTTATTTGGGTTATTTACCTCATTTGTTCCATGGCCTCCATTGAAGTCAAGTCAGGAAAGCTGTAGTTCACTGTGTAAAGTGGGAAATAACCTGTAGACAAAACCTATGGCTGCACTCCCCACCATTATTGCTTGTTTTTTTTTTTTAAATCTTTTTTAGACCTAACCTCTCACTTTGCATGCTTCTTTGCAATACATTGAAACCCTCTGCTACCTAACACTGTCACCATCTTCATACAATGCTGATGTTTGCCCACTTCGTCTTTGTATTACATACAAAACTGTAAACCATAGACTGGCTAAAATTCAAATCCATTTCTTCCAGCAGATGCATAAACAAAGAAGAAACGTCATCACACATTTTTAACGCAGTGTGTAAACAAAAAGAAACAGGTAACACATTCACTTTTTAGCTTTTGCTGAATAATTAAATATTAAAGCTGTCGCAATGCAGACTTTGGAGAATAAATATCCATTAATATCCATTGGTAGTAGAAACGTGAGCCTTTGGAGCTGCTCAAGGTTTAAATAAAATTTTGGCATGTGTAAAATATATATTTATACATATATCTCTATGTATTTATATACAGGTTTGTAAAAAAAAAAAAAAGAAGTATATACAGTTAGTATACATACATCTGTTGTCTTCATACACAATATGTCATAAATATGTCATATGTTGCCTTTAACTTTCTCTCTATCTCTACAGCTCCCAGTATTCTCTTATGGGATAGCAGGATCTGTAACTCTGCAAAAAGTTGCTGCCGAAATTTAGCAACGTGGCTGGCATTTCTGCACAGACGTCAGAGATTCGAAGCAATGGCTGTTGTTGATTTCTGCTCCATCAATCACAGTGCGATGTATACAGTCCTATAGGCATACATTGGAATGATGAAGATTCAGTGCATACATTTTACCTGCTAGGAACAAATCCTCTAGATTAGAAGAAGGTGGTCTCTTTAGGAGAAATACTTCACATGTCCGGAGTTACTTTGCATAGTCTCAATTCTTCATAAACTGGGCAACTTTACCTTCCAGTGTGAGTTATTTTTGTAACGGTTTAATTCATTGATTGGATTATAATGAAGGGATTTTGGGATGGGGGTGATCCTTCATTTTCTTTTAGTTGTTTTCTTTAACAAAATTCCCAAAAGGAAGCATTCAAGCTGCAGGTGAGGTATCCCAGGAGCTGCCAGATTCTTCCCCATATACCTGGGTTGTTCTGTAAAACAATGAAGGCAAATGATGTAGGCAAACTATACACTGTATTGTACTGCTGCGGCAGGTGCTCCATGGTGGTCTGGGACAGAACCAATCACCTGTCAGAATAGGTACAATACCCACCAACATTCACTTTGTAATTGAGAACATGAGCATTATCAAGGATCATTTGTATTTATACTAATGTAAATATATCTGTAGTTCTGTCATGTTAAGCACCGTTATACAGTTAGAGCTGATGAACAGTCGGTTGCATCAGCAGCCAGTGTATTTTTGGCATGTGGGAGGAAACTGGAAACACCACAGGAAATCCAAGCAAATGTGGGGAGAACATACAAGTTCCAGGCAGATAATTGTTCATGATTGTTTATAGTAAGGGACAGTGTATTCTTTGTTTATAATTGTTATAATTACTACTAAATAGGCCCAACGTGGACTGGAACAGGCAGTGATGGTAATGAGGGGATGGTGGTGGAACAGGCTACATGGATAGAAAGGAAAGCTGCAGAGGGGTGGAATTTAGTAAGAGAAAGAAGCTGGCAGTCAATGGGTTAAGCCCTATGGTGTGCTGCTCTCCCATACTGGGAAGGGGCTACTGGTTGGGAAGGGGGGTTCTCCCTGAGAGGACTGTGTGTGTGTTTGTAAGGAGGAAGCAGAGAAAAGGTAGTAATTCAACTTTATACTGCCCTGATTTAATCTCAGTAACAGGTAGCTGCTAATGAGCAGCAGATAAATAATTAGTATGGGTTTCTCCCTCCTTAATTTCCTAAAGATAGCCTAACATATTGGTGAGTCTATTTGGTGGAGAGGCAGGGGTTAATTTCCCATGAAAGCTCTAAACTGTCACAGCACTGTCAGTCACTAATAAACTGCAATACACTGCTATGTCTACTCTATATTACAATCATCATCCACCTCCAATGCTCCAAGTGCAGTTCAGCAACAGCTACAAAGCCATTGGCTGCCTATACCTGCTCAAAAAAACCCTCTAAAATGCTATGATTAAATGAGAACGCCGATACATAAAACTGTCTCTTATAAATATATATAGCACATAATGAGTATTACGAAGCCAAACTGATACTTTCACTTTAATGACTTTGTAAAAAAAAAAGCTGCTCTGGTCCATTTATTTTTGGCTGCAGTCGAGACTTTTATGTGGTTTTAGGTGTGGTTAGAAATACATTTCTGTGGCTTTCTGCCTATGCAGATCTGAATTACTCTGGCTCTATGCCATGTTTTAAGAGCTGCCACCTGAAATTAAGACAGGCACTAGAATATTCAAGCCAGTCTACTTCATCCAACTGCATTACTTGTATTTGCCCATTATGTCTGCATGGAGGCTGATATAAAAGAACAGATGTCAGAAGTGTATTTGCTGCTGCCTCTCATTAACTGACAGAAAGGTGCATTTGAAAGCAGCCTTAAGCCTAATGCACCCTTTCAGTGCTAAGCAAAGGAGGAGAAATCCTTCAGCTACTGCTTGCATTTCATTTGAAGTAGTGATTTGTGCAAATGTTTATAACGAAATACTAAAAGATGAACAAGGATGGTAATTAAGGTCCTTTGGCTATTGGGGATGTAATGAGGCAGGCACAGTAGGGGGCACCACTAACAGCTTTCAGAGGCATACACAAAGAAAAGAAAGAAGAAATGTGTGCCCTAAAGCACTGAATGTTGGAACACAGCTATAGGGAACACAACTAAAGGTGGCCATACATGGGCCGATAAAAGCTGCCGACAGACCGAGTCGGTAGCTTATTGGCCCGTGTATGGGGGCCCCCGACGGGCTTCCCCGAAAGTCGGCCAGATCTCGACTGGATGGGACTAAAAATCCCGTCGGATCGCGGCCGCATCTGTTCTTGATGCGGTCCCGCGATCCGACCGCCCGTTCCCGTTCGTTTTTGGGCCCTAAGGCCCACGATCGGATCAGCCCGATATTGCCCACCTCAAGGTGGGCATATCGGAGAGAGATCCGCTCGTTTGGCGACATCACCAAACGAGCAGATCTCTCCGTGTATGGCCACCTTAATACATGTCCTATATATATGGCTGCCAACTGTCAGTGGATGACAAGGATTGTGTCAGAGCCTTAAGCTTAGTAAATAATCATTGATACTAAATCTAGACAAGACACACGTACATGATGCAGCCCTTAATCCAGCAGGTAACCTTACCTTATCAGACCTTTACAGCAGTAGCTGGCATCATGAGTTGATTCACCCTAAATAAAGAAGAAAGACAGAATGTCATTTTTAAGAATAGCACAGAAACTAAATGAAAAAGGTCAGCTTTTCTCTCTCTCGTTTGCTTTTCCATTCCTGGCCATTTTTTTTACCAGCACATTCTCTTTTTCCACCTACGCTTGTACTGTTCATTCTTCACTTCGTGTTAACGAACATGAATTTGTACTTTTCTAAATATACGGTGGGGGGGGAGGCGGAAATCCCAAAGTACTCTAAGTCTGTGTACCATGCTCTCACAGCTACAGTATGGAGTATTATACTCTGTAAATCCCTTTCTCCTTTTAATGAACAAAATGTGTCAACCGTTGTCTCAGTAAGTTAGTGGGTGGTGCCTACAGAAGGTTTTGAAGTGTTTGTGCTGACAAACAATCATTGCAAGGACTGATTAGTGTACAGTGTGACAGTCATTTGTTTAACAATGTGGAATCTCTGCCCTCAGGCAGATTCATGGGGAGAAATGAATGATTTATTGGCGGAGCTTGGATTGACTGAGTTACTGTTTAACTTCGCCCGAAGTTTCCTTGTGAGGCAACTTCAGAAAACGAAGCCCTGCATGTGCATTGCCGCAGGCAATTTTCATTTTTGCCGGCAGAGGGCAGGGGCTATTTGGGGAGATTGTTGCCCCAAAGAAGAGGGCGACTAATCTCCCCAAATCTGCTCGTGTGGACTGACCCTAAAGCCACCTTTCAGCAACAGAAAGAAGGTAAAAGGTATTCTTGTTTTAAAAACAAATGTCATTTTTTTTGCATTAATGGAGAAATGGCTAAACATGTCATATTAATTTTTACTTAACTTATTGCACCAGTTTCAGCTTGTCAATAGCAGCAAAGATCCAGGACTTAAAACTTGTCACAGGGGTCACCATCTTGGAAAGTATCTGTGACACTCACATACTCAGTGGGCTCTGAGCAGCTGTTGAGAAGCTAAGCTTAGGGGTCATCGCAAATTATCAAGCAGTAAATGAGAGTTGTCTGTGATATAAGCTGATGCTACAAGGCTCATTATCAAATTCTGATGCTATTTGCACTGGTTCCTGTGCTGCCATGTAGTAATTATCTGTATTAATTACTAATCAGCCATATAGTGTGACATTTATATTCTGTGTACTGTATATTGTGATTTGGTCCCTAAGCTCAGTAAGTGACAGCAGCACAGAGCATGTGCAGTGAATCAGCAGAAAATAAGATGGAGAGCTACTGGGGCATCTTTGGAGATACAGATCTTCCCTGCTAAAAGACTGTGTTCCCTTGGGCTGGTACAGAAGACCAAAACACAATGTACAACATTTCTATCCTACTTCTCTAGTTAAGCTTTACTTCTCCTTTAAGGCGCAATGATTAGAACTGTGTTGCTGGGGGACGGAGAGGGTCAAAAAGTGAGTATTTTGGGCCCTGCAAAGTAGGATGAATGTGAAGGTCATATAAATCTATTAGATACCCAAATAATTTGCCTGTATTTGAACAGCCCTGCTCTATAACATTAAAATATAGAAATATAATTTAAAATCCTCCCTCATTTCCCTAACTTTGAACTGAAGCTGCAGCTGTGTTTTTAGTAGTCCCTGCAGACTAAATCTCTCAATTCTAATATAGATAAATGAAACAAGACTGCACCGGGTTTTCTTTAAACAAATTTACATTGAATATTTTCAGATATAGTCTCTCATGTATCACAAAGAAACTGCTATATTCTACCTCAACCAACCACATTTATTTAGACATTCAGATTGCTCAATATACCTTGATATGTCCAAACTGACCTGTACACTATTATTGCTCGATCATTTTATTCTTCTTTTAATTCTTTATTTTATTTATTTTCGTTTGTTCAATACAAATAAAATATGTTTGTGGTTCACGTTTATACATGGCTTGACATCTTATGTTACATATAAAGAATACCAATCGAGTGATAATTTACATAGATTTAAACATTGTAAACAAACTGTATTGGGCAAATAACACTAATTGTGTCAGCGATCAATCACTAGGCAAGGGAGTAGTTACTCGTTAAATGACCTGAATGTTGATGAAAATTAAATGCCAAGGGTCTCAACAGAAGGATGGAGGAGATCTGGGTTGTTTGTTTAAGATATGAGAGCAGCATATTCAGGGGATTCTGCAAACTGGAACCATTTGTGGGTTAGATTGTCCTTTTGTTTTGGTTTACTGACATCCATTTTGTATTGTTTAAACTGGTATATCTCTTGAACCTTAAGTACCCAGTCTTTAAGTGTGGGGGTGATATTCAATCTCCAGAAGAGTGGTATCAGTGCTTTAGCTACTGTTAGGGTAAGGTCACACTGGGCGTTTCGGGGAGATTTGGTCGCGTGGAATGTGAGCCTGGTAGGGTTTGTTCTAGGGGTTTCTTAGCATTTGAAAATTGTTTTTAGGAGGCCCCTAAGGTTTTTAATTATGTGCTGGGGATTGCTGTGTTATCCACATAAAATAGAGGAGGTATATGCATTTAAGAGTGTGTTTTAATATGACTTACATTTTCACATATGAGTGATAAGTGATATCCCTGCAGTGAACACCAACCATTTGGTTTTTTGGTGTGCTACCACAATTAATGTGGATATGGTCTTTTGGTAACATGGGTCTGGTTTAAAAACAGGGAGTGTCAAAACTGGCTTCCATTATCATCTCTCCACCCCGTAGGCCAGAAAAATTCTGTCCCTCGGTACCACGGATGTTGGACAGCACTGCGCTATAGAGCCAATACCTGTATATATAGGGCAACGCATATGCTAAACATAGATTTCTGGTGCTTCTCTAACAAGCAGATGCTGGGTCTTTATAATTTGCAGTGTTTGACAAGCTGTGCAGCAAATATCATAAAACCACAGCCAATATTTATAGTTTTATTGTTACAATAATTTTGATAATGCATAGTACAATATATTTCCAATGTAATATGATTTAGACGAGTATATGCCTTTATATTGAACACATGTCCATAACTTTACATTAAAATAGTGCTTTTTTTTTAGGGACTAGAGATCTGCAAAGCCTAAAATGGAAAGGGAACTTACTCTACAGTATATTTCAGTAAAAATCTGTTTTTCAGGAAAAGGATTGGTAATTTAGATCTCCTAAATATGTTAGAAACAATGGTTAACCTTTTCATCTGGATCTGAGATAAACATCAGTATAATAAGAAAAGAAGGAAGCCCCTGGCTCCACAAGCATTGTCTATCTACAGCATCATTTCCATGACTACTCACTGCTAGGTGGAGCCTGGTTTGCTCCCCTGCACGAGCCACATTTAGCTGTCTTTTATCACTATTTAAACATGTCTAAACCTTATGGGAATAACATAGGAAAAGGAAGGAAAATGCACTGTCCTTGTCATTCTGAAAAGAAGCTGTTTCCATTCCACAGGACTGGAGATACAGTATAAGGCATTACACTGGAAGCATTTATATTTCTAATATGAAATGTGTGTCTTTAAGAAAACAGCCTGGCTTTTGCTTCAGTAAATTGATGTGCTTTGTAACAGAGAGAACAGCTAGATTAATATTTTCTTCTTGTTTATTTGTTTTCCTACCATGGCAGCAGTTATGTTCCAAAAACCCAACGTTTGAAGAGGAAATTCCCTTTTTTGCAAAGTCTATTAAGGTTCATTATGAAGGTATTTATATAATCATGGTGCAATTAAAATATTCTGATGACTGTATCATACTCAGCAAAGCAATAACCCTGCAATATTTTAAAGGACCAGCAATGTAAAAAATGAACCTCTGAATACTTTAAGGATAAGGAAATATCTGGCTAATCTTTAAGTTAAATAGGATGAACAATGGTTAAGAGCAGAAACAATTTAGCTTGCCTTTTTTTATAGAAATGTTTTTAGAAAGCTGGTTTTATGAAACAAGGATGCATACAAATCCATGTAGCTCAGAAAACTAAACACAAACACAATAAACACAACTAACTCCATGTGGTTCATCGATGGTGTGCCAAATATTGCTCTCTGTTCACTTGTACCATTCATATATAAATACATGTATATATTGAAAAATGCTTTAAATACTGTATGGCCACTATGAGTTTGAGATGGTGCTTTCTTTGTCACATGATATAATCAAAATGAGTAAGTGCTAGTTCACAATAGTGACTTTGTTTGAGGTCAAATCAACAGAATTGTAACATGGCAGATTTTAATTGAAAACCCCAAGATCCTAATAAATGCCTGATTCTACTGGGACTTTAGTTTGGTTTTCCCATTCAGCATCCACCCACAGTAAGTGTCACTAGTAACGTCTACTCTCACAAACATCAATAAAAAGACATGTTTCAAAACCTGATTTGGTAAGACAAAGCCAAATGAAAAAGACCAGTGTGAATTAGGTCTTACTCAAATTGCACTAAAACGATTTAAAAAGAAAGTTCAGGTGCAATCGGAAAAGTAAGCAAAAGAAAGTAAATTAAATAAAAAACATAAACAGACCAACCTAAAGGCTACAAGATGGAAGCTTCTTCTGAGTCACTACAGTTGCCAACAGTGAAAGGATCTGAGCACGGCTCTCTATTGGGAAGAAAAGGCACCCTTTTTTAATTCAGAACACTAGCTTCTATTCAGGTAAGCACACTGAGTAAAACTACTCAAAACTACTATTGGTTTAGGAAAAGACTCCCTTTAACAGTTTGCTTTGGTTTTGATTTGAAATTAATATATATATTAGGTTAAATGTGATGTTATATAAGATTTTTCTCTATGCCATGGGTAGTAAGGTTTGTATGGTGCGCTTTACCAAAGTAAATAAAATCAGATGGAAAGAACTGTTATGCTGTGATTGTTTAATAAGCTTGTTAGGTGATAGAAACTCTGAGAAGTGTGAATATCTAGGAAGATATTGTAATCCTGAAGATAATTTCTATCTGTTTGTGAAGATTATCATTTATCCAGGTCATGGTATATCTGTAGAAATAAGTCAAATCAATGGACTTGCTGTGATTTTTCCTTGAAGACTTTCACCAGTCACCCAACTGGCTTTCTCAATTCTGAATAATTTGTAAATAAGACCTTTTTTTTGGTATATATCCTCAGGTGTTGATTGTATTAGCATGGAGCACCATTCCAAACTTCATGACATCCTTTCGGATTATGATAAACACAGATTATGCTGATTGGAGCAACATTCCAGAGGATATATACCCAAAAAAAATCTTATTTACAAGTTATTCTGAATTGAGAAAGCCAGTTGGATGACTGGTGAAACGTCTTCAAGGAAAAAACACAGCAAGTCCAGTTGATTTGACTTATTTCTACAGATATAATTTCTATCTAATTCTAATTTCTAGATCCTGCTGAAGAGACTCTAATAACGGACATTATAATGTGGTCTCTTGGTGGAGCATTTCATCAAAATGTATTCATTGCTACAGTGTAAGAAATATCGGAGAGGTAGATGATGAGTAGTGTGAATATTAGATGATTCCAAATAAAAGCTTCATGCATCTGAATTAGTACATGTGTTAAAGAAAGCACCTTTTACTAGGATAACCATCATTTAAAATCAGATGAGAAATTGTGATCTGCACTGGTGAAATTAAGCTCATGGGTTAAATGAACTGAAGGCAGCACTTGTGATAATTATGGAATGGGGTGAACATGGAAAAGAAAGCAATGTGCTTTTCCACAAAAGTGGAATAAAAACTTAAAACTAGCCCACTATCAGCTATGACAGAAAGGTAAGCATATGGCCTGGATTACTTACAGTTTCTCTGCTTTTTCTCGGTCTTCCAAGAAGAAAAGGGCTGTGGCCAGGAAGAACATCCCACCAAGGACGACAACAAAGGGGCAGAGCATAAGTGCGTAGCCAAGGCTGAGGAACTCCCAAACAGGAGACTTGCTGGTGTTCTGCTGGATAAGGTCTGAGATCTGAGTACAGAGAAAAGAAAACATTAAATGTATAGAATATACAACAGGAAATTAAATCTTAGATGCAATATTCAAAGAACAAAAGCACAAAGGATCAGTACCTATTCTTGCATGTAATATGATACTCATATATTCAACATTGAATATACAGCATACTGCCAGGAATTTAAATTCATGAGAGTACATTTTTTGGTTTAAATGTATTACAACATATTATAACCACATAATAAGTTCATATACAGGTGGAAGAAAAACATTTAAAATAGCAAATCTATTGCTTTTGAACACTTTTGCAATATATTTCTTTTGAAATACATTCATTCTGTTCCCTGTACCTATCTGTCCTATTTGCTTCCACTCCTAGAGGTCTTAAAAAGTCCTTCTGTCATCTTTTTTCTATTTTTTTTTTTTAATTTTAAAGGGATACTGTCATGGGAAAACAACTTTTTTAAATATGCATCTGCTCCAGCAGACTTCTGCACATAAATCCAGGGTTGGACTGGGGGGCCCGGGGCCCACAGGGAGGGCTGTCCAGACCCCCCCTCCAGACCCCCCCTGCCCCCCTACTGTGATGCACCGGCGCACATAGTCTCTTGGCACCACTCTTGGCGCGCATGCGCAGGCGAAGAAAAAGATTTTTTGGTAAACTCTGAATGTCGGGAGAGGGGGGTTTGGCCCGGCGGGGGCCCATGAGGGTCGGAGGCCCACCGGGTTTTTTCCCAATGTCCTGCCGGGCCAGTCCGACCCTCCATAAATGTGTTTTTCAAAAGAGCAAATGGATTTTTTTTATATTTGAATTTGAAATTTGACATGGGGCTAGACATAGTGTCAGTTTTCCAGCTGCCCCAGTCATGTGACTTGTGCTTTTAGAAACTTCAGTCACTCTTTACTACTGCACTGCAAGTTGGGGTGATATCACTCCAGATTTTGGTTCCCTCTTCAATATTGCTTTGTTCCATTAACTCTGCCACTATTTAGGGGCATAACAGAGCACAAAGAACCCAGAGTTGCACATGTTTTTGTCCTCTTTTAGTTGGCAGGTATAGACATTTGACTACTAAACTGGAATAAGATCTAATGTATTGAATGGCTAAAGGTTGTTTTTTTTAATGCTCTGATTGACTGCATGTTGACTCTAACCCAGTCCACCATCAATCTGGCTATTTCCTAAACCAAAAACCATTTCCAGTTGCTATATCTTACAGTGTGTTATTCCTCACCTCCGTGGCCATCTGGTGGAGGTAACTTTATAGCCATGCCTAACAGTAGAACAGCAATCTTTCTTTTATCTTTTTTTACTTTCACAAACAAAGAAAAAAACAATAAAAATCTTTAATTTGACATTAGTTTTAGCCCATATGCAGGATAGCAGTGTACTTACAAATCCAATCATGTATGGACTACCAGCATCCCCTAGAAGATGAGACGTAAAACTCTGTAAAGCGACAGCTGTTGCTCGCCGTGTTGGTATAACCACATACTGCGCAAGACACAAGGAAAAGTAGCGCTAAGTATTGGAAAGCATGTCACATCAAATCATGGAAGCTTTCTTATTTCATTCATTTATATATTACTATAGTACATTACTTCTTATGTTTTACATTTGTGTTTACTATAAAAACTATATGGAAATCTTAATATGCACATTTTCGAAGCCGTCTTTGTTATCGATGTTAATGAAACTAAAGTTAATAATTGAATAGATAAGCTATTATGCCTTTTAACATATCAACCAAGAACATAACATCTCAAACATTTCCTTTGTAACAAAAATATGTCCAACGTCAAGGTCCTGTGTTTACTAATATGTTCAATAGGAAATTCCTAGTGAGCTAGCAGACGATTGTCATGATTATTTTCCTACTCACAATGCCATAAACATAAAGACGTACATTCCAACCATGTCGCTGGAAAATCCAAAAACAATGGACCCAATATTGCGCTATGAATGTGAGTAGTTGCAAATAATCTGACTCAAGAATTCAGGGAAAGACAAAGGCTAACTAAAAGCTAAAAAAAACTCTCAAGGCACTGGTTTCGGGAAAGAAAATTCCACAGCGTTCATTTACCACTGTTACAGGGGAAACTGATGCAATAGGTTTATTAATTACCCATACGTGTTATTGTTTACTCACCATCAATAACACATGGAAATTCCTCAAGCATTTGGTTTATAAACAAAAAAAAAAAACCTACCAGAATTAAATGACAGAGCTATGTCATGTTCTTATTGACTGAAAGCAATGGAACATGAAATCCCTGCACCATACACTGTAATCATTCATGTGTGGCAGTCTTGTAAACTATAACATTAGTGGTGATTCATATTTTATATGTTTTAAGCTGATACTGCTGTAGTTTACCCCCCAATTTGCACTGAAAATACAGGATAGCGCCAACCTGCTATTGATAAGACCAATAGATTATTCAGAATTCAAGACTAACTAAACCAAGTGCAAATGAACAGGAGAAAATGATGTGAGAAATGTGCCTTTGAGTGAACCCTTGTCAGCCCAACTTGTTTGTGTTAGAGCCGCTTTCTCTGTTTACATAATGTCTGCATATATATTAGTCCCTGCTGCAAAGCACCGCAACATATGGTGCGCCTTCATTTTTTATAAAAAATATTAATACTGTGAACTATGCTGACCTAAAAGCATGTGTTCTTTATTTTACCTCAAATTATTCAGAGGCTGTGCATTTATGAGACGCAGATTTTTCAGATGCCAATGGAAGAAAAAAAGTTAAGGTAGAATTTGATGTGCTGGATCCGTATTTGTTTTGATTGCACTGAAAGTATTACAAATATTAACTAGATGTGTATAGCTACCCTTTCACTTGCTCAGCTGTGCACTGCAAGAACTGATTTGACTATGGATTGTCAGCAGTTAATGTCTGGCACAATTAGCATTCGGTGCATCCATATTCATTAGCAGCTGCAAATGTACATATAATAAAGGGCAAACATATGTGCAGACAAATACTTCTTTAGATAAACATTACCTACACTAACAAGAACAACTTTTAATGAGGAACCTTTATAAAATATATACTAAATCAAAGGTGCATTTTCGCAAAGCCTTGCACGCTCTATTTTCCTTTTTCGAAGTTGGTGGTGGCAGCCCTGTTACGACAGAAATGGGATCCGTTCTCCAGAAACCCATTATCCAGAAAGCTACAAATTACTGAAAGGCCATAGACTCCATTTTATCCAAGTAATTCAAATTTTTAGATCTGATTTTTTTTTTCTCTGCAATAATAAAACATTACCTTGTACTTTATCCAAACTAAGGTATAATTAATCCTTACTGGAGATAAAACAAACCTATTGGGTTTATTTAATGTTAAAAATTATCTTTAATAGACAATATATTTTAATAGTCTTCTGTAATTTGAAGATCCAAATTACAGAAAGATCTATTATCCGAAAAACCCTAGGTCTCAAGCATTCAGTTTAATAGGTCCCATACCTGTAGTAGGGTTCATTTACTAATACAAGTTTAAAAGAGCTAAATCACACACAAACCATCAGATATTTTCCCTTCATGACCCTAAAATCCCATCTGAGACATCCATGTGCCATTAGCCCAAGGCCTTCTAGTTACACAGAAAGTCATGTTATCTGCTGCTCTCTTCTATTCAATGGCTGTTGATTTACCAAGAGCTGAAAAATGCGCAAAGGCAAAAGGTTGCATGAAGCATTGTGTTCACATATTCCACTTTCTATTATCTGTTAATCAAAGACAGAAGCGGCCTAGTCACAGAGCAGAATGAGTCTGGCAGAAGTGACCCTCTAGGCAAGGGCATTGAAGGTAATGCTACCTCTCAGCAAAAACACCAAAGAAAAAGACACAAAAACCCTGTGGAGCATCTACGATTAATCTCATGTCTCGCACCTAGAGAACAATCTTGCAAAGATTCATAAAGAAGAAGCAGATTTTCTATTAGAGAAAAATCATCAATTGTATCAGGTGACTATAAACCCATATCTGTTTTCCCTTGCCTTTATATAGCCAACGGCAGAAAAAATGATTTTACTAATGGGACATAACAGTAAGCAAATAAACAGCACAACAGCATTCTCTGAGCCTGACATATAAGATAATAATAAACAAGCACATAATAATCAAACATATGTAAAGCTTTTGTCTTGTATATTAGTGTCAATTGTCTAGATTGTTATTTTTACAGGATAATTAAACTCTGTTCAAAACAAGAATTATATTCCTTTATTTTTTTTTTATGAAAAGGACATTAAATTGAAAAACACAGCACTGTATGCCTAAATAGTGAATTTTGTATTAATATAAATTACTGGGATTTATTGCTTACCCAGCTTTCAGTGAGTGAGTACAGTGAGTACCTTTAAGTGTAAGAGTATATCCACTGGAAAATTGCAATTGCTTCAGCTTCACACTGTAATATGCCCAGCTAGTGTTTCTAACCAAAGGTAAATAGTCTGGTAAATGTATTCATAGAGCAGCTAGATTGAGCAATATACTGTAGAAGAGCTAACATAAAAATCTACTGACAATTCCTTGGCCATGGCAGAAACAGTAGTATGGCAACTCACAATTACATGAATGAATGCAATAAGAAAAGGAATTTGTCTTTATAGTTTGCTGTGTATTTAAGGGTTAGTGAGTCAATCCTTTCTGCACCTGTGGGACAAGGACTATCCACGTGTATATGTTAAACAGAATATGATCTATTTACGTTATAAGAAATGTTTGACTTACCATTAACATATCAGCTGTTATGGCCCAGTTAGAGAACAGAAGAGTTTCTCCTGCAAATATACAGATCTGCCAGGGGAAAAAAATGAATTCTGCATTAGATATACCATATATAAAGCCATATTTATATCTAGGTTGAGGATGGCATAATATTGTTATTATTCAGTGCTGCAGACTGTGAGAAGCCATATCCTCCCTGCTCTATCCTGCATAAAATTCAGTACAATGTCCTGGTACAAGCCAGGAATGAAAGATCATTCAGCAAATGAAGGGTAACTTTCACATATACTGTGTGTGTCAGTGTTACAACATGCTCCTAAGGATAAAAGCAATATGTATTTAATAATAGAGCAGGGGCTAAGTCATTCTCTGTTACTGCAGAGGGCTGAAGGAAGTGGGAAAAATGAATCCCACTCTGTAAGTACTTTTTAAATAAAGTATTTTTTCCATAAAAAGTATATCACAGAAATTATTTATAACCTTCAATTTTGTCATAACTAGAAGTCACTGGGTCCCACAGGAAAATATTTTCCAGGCACCCCCTAAATTTTAGAAGAAAATAAAATTCATAAACACATATTTAAACTGCTTATCTCAGCCAGTGCTTAACTGGGCCCACAGCAGTGCAAGGCTTGCTTTATGTAAAGTTACACCCCTGGCCCTCACATACACAAATATTTATATACTGTATACTGAGCATTTCAGCAGAACTAGCCGAGGACTAGCTATTGGCAATCTATGTTAATGTCAAATGACAATTTCCTCAGTGGCCTCGTACTGTATCGTGATGCTCAATTTACCATTCTTCTATTTTTTTGTTGGCTTAATTAATATATATTTAATATATTTATATCTTGAATAGCATTTTTATTGGGTTCGCAAAGCTCCAATATATGCAAGGGAAAAATAGGCAGGTATTGTAAATTCTTGAAATGTGCCAGATCCCAGTGTGCACGGTTAATGGCTACAGTGGCAGGCCAACCCTAATTCACAGAAGTGGACATCTTGTAACATACTATTTCCAGCTATTGTTTGCTTTTCCTCTATATGATTAGCTCCCCTCTTTCATTTGCTTTGTTGCTATTGTGTAATTCTGTTTTAAAGACCTTTTATTGTTATGCTTCAGAAGACTGCACCATTTGCGCTACTCTCCTGGGAATGTTTTATGGGATCCTTAAAGCAACAGTACCATCAAAAAATGAAAGTGTTTTAAAGCAATGAAAATATCATGTACTGTTGCACTGTACTGGCAAAACTGATCTGTTTGCTTCAGAAACAGTACTATAGATCCTATAAACAAGCTGTTGTGTAGCAATGGTGGAAATTGAAAAAAGGTTATATTGCACAGGTTAAATAGTGGATAATAGATTACACCATTATGTTCTGCAGAGCTTATCTGCTGTGTAACCTGAGCCTTTTCTCCTTTGAATGACTGCCCCCATTGCTACACAGCAGCTTATTTATATAAACAATAGTAGTGTTTCTGAAGCAAACATAGCAGATTTACCAGTGCAGAGCAACACTGCATTATATTTGTATTACTTTAAAACACTTTCATTTTTTGATGTTACTGTTCCTTTAAAGGGACATCAATTCTGAAAAAAACAGTTAACTACTACATAGTATGCTGTAACCCAAAGACATGCAGGCATTCCTATATGATGAAATACCCCTAATTTCTCTTAAATTAAAGGAACCCACATAACCCCACATAACACGCACATTTTATTCATAAAAATTGGTCATTTTCCATGTAAATTGTATGAATGTCTGTATGGATGTGTGGGTGGGTACCCAAAATGATCAGTTTTATAGACTGTACCACAGCCGATTGTTTAAAATGATAAATGTATCATAGTGTGCAAAGGGCTTAAAAAGCCATCACATTACCTTATTTTTGCACTTTGTTCAAATAGCCGCAGGCCCTTGCTCTCCAATTCCGAGTGTGGACTGAACCTAGAATTTAGTTTGGTCTATGTTAGGCTACACTTAATTCTAAAGGGGCGGGTGGGGGGAGACATGAAGGGCTCTTACCGACCGCTACCCATCCCACCTACACCACCTGCAGAGCAGAAGGAGGAGCAGCTCACATATGGGGCCTGAATTTACCACGTGCCCATAGGCAGGCAGAAAGGACAGGACTTGGTTGTGTCATGGTTCATTGGTGAGTCCAATACTTTACCTTCTCACAATTGCACAAAATTTTATGAAATAAGTCTTTCTGTAAGATCGTGCTATTTGGCCACTGGCTTGTGTGGTCAAATTCATAACAAATATTATAAATATCTCTTTTAGACAGTATTTTATATCTATTTTATAATATTATATTAGTTTGTTTTATTTCGATGAAGCATAACATTAAATACCTTTTTGTTTTTAGCCAGTCAGCCTAGCATCCAAATATCACGCCTACCTGGAGAGCTGTAAATTTCAGCAAAAAGGACAAATACAGCCCAAGCAAAGATATAAAAAAATTGTATCCTCAGAAATGGCTGTTTGGAAATTGCATACAAAGAGACTTCCTATATCAGTTATACTACCACCTCTGCTCAAAAATATCTGTATTTATGTATTGCCAGAGTCTTCTTTTATTTGTAATTATAATCGTTATGCCTCCCTGTGGTTCTGCCCTTCTCCCTTTAGCATTTTTCACTAACAGGCCTAGAAGCAGTGCCACTAATCACAGCAATGTTTCGTTATGTCCCTGTACAAACATTTCTCCTGCTCTTTACCAAATTAAGAAGACATATTGTTGTCATAACACAAAAATGCTTTGTTTTAATTTGCTCTTGATCTCCCTTTAGTGATATTGGACTCGCTCTATGGCTGTTGCATAGAGAAGCTGTTTGTTTCAGCATGACCAGGTGCCACTGTTTCAAGCAATACAATTTTGATAGAATTGGATTCACTTGAAGAATTAACATATCTATTATATAAACACAAAGAAAATATTTCAGAAGCTGTAGGCTTATCAGTCGTCTCACTTAAAGGAGAAGGAAAGGTTGAAACTAAGTAAGCCTTATCAGAAAGGTCCATCTAAATATACCAGTAAAACCCCAAAGTAGTGCTGCTCTGAGTCCCCTGTCAAAAGAAAAACTGCATTTCTTTCCTTGTATTGTGTACTCATGGGCTTCTGTATCAGACTTCCTGCCTTCAGCTTAAACCTCATTGCCCTGGGCAAGAGCATGCTCAGTTTGCTCCTCTCCCCCCACCCCTCCCTTCTCTACTGTAATCTGAGCCCAGAGCAGGGAGAGACTCAAGTAGGAAGTGATGTCACACCATGTTTATACTGCAGCTCCTATCCTAAACAAACAGAGAGTTTCTAGAGCTGTTTACTTAGGTATGGTAAAACATTCTACAGAATAAATATAGCATTCTAGCTTGCACTATTGCAGCTAATCTATTGGCAATAAAATGCCTCCATAGCTTTCCTTCTCCTTTAAACTATGATCATGGTAACCACCATCTCCCACATCAGTGGTTATCAGACTTTTTGGTTTAAACTAACATTTGCCCATAACAAGATTATATAATCATAGTGTACAGCAGCAACTAACACCTGATCCTCAGATCCAACACTTACATAGGCAGCTACGATGCTGGTTTTAGCAGCAACAAAGACCAGGCAGATGAAGATGGCGGATCCTAGCATGCCAACAGCACAGACAAGTGGGTCAGCACGCTGAGTTTTCCGACGACACCATTTAGTTGCTCCAGCCCCAATGATTACACCTAGAAAGCCTGTTAGACAAGTGATCGCTCCAAATATCAAACTGTCAAAAAAAGAAAAACAAAAAAACACTATGAGAAAATAAATCTTATCTAAATTTACAAAGGTTTATTAAGACCGGCACTAAAGTGCATCATTAATGCACCCTGCAGGGCCCAGTACGAAAGCCAGTTAAGGTGAGATTTCAGTAGAATGCTCTATTTGCTTTCCCACACACTCCTGTAAGACAGGTTTGAAGGGTAGAGATATTTCTGTGAACATTTATGTGCTACCCTAGATATATTAAAAAAGTGTTGCTGTATGACTGATACAACAATGGTCCTCACCCAGTGCTGGATGTCAAAGTGTGGCTCGAACTAGAATAAGTCTGACAACAACTAGTCTAGGGACTCACTAAATAACTTGCCCCAAGGATTGCTTAGTAATTTATAGATGGTTAAAAGTGATGTCCTAGAATCCTGTGTACATTCTGAACTGCCACTTATCCTCCCAAAGCTTAATTTTATATGTACAATATTTTCTATCTGAAGTTTTTTTTAAAAAAAACTCTCTAGCAACTATCTAGCAATTTAAACCAGATTTCGATTATGTTTTCATTCCTTGAGTTAAAAAGGCATTGACTCAAGTGATAAAAACATAATTTTGCCTCTTTATAGGTTCCCGGTAAGGCATCACCTCGAATATCCAGTGCAGTTTTGGGCTCCAGTCTTTGCTCTCTCTCTGGAGAGAGTGCAGAGACATGCAACTAAAACTGGTAAGAGGGATGGAAGACTGTCAAGGTTAAGAACATGATTACTCTTTACAAATACATTAAATATACTGTAGGGACTATATTGTCCTCTAATGTATTTGTGAAGAGTAGACAAATAGCAGGAGACATGTTTTGCCATAAAGAGGATCACTACACCAGAGGCCACTACTAGTAGAACTTTCATTTGAAGCATTTGAAGCAGCATATGTGTTCTCCAAGGGTAGTGAGGGGTCGAACCTGATGGGGGATTTCAACCCATTTAATTTTTTTTTAATGTAGTTTGTGAGGAAAAGCTTATCTTCAAATTCAATTCCAGATGTTCCTATAGAACCAGAAGCAATGCAATGAGAAACATTGATCCCTCTGATTAACAAATGCATTTTTTATTGAAGTACATGAGAAAAAAACTGGAGCTGAATTAGAAGAAATGTTTTTTTCCTCCTCAAAATTAATATTGCCCATAAACTTACATGATAATCCATAAAATAATGTTTCCCATGAAACTGAATCTGGCTCTATGTGCGCTACCCTTATTATGCCAGGATTATGCAGTATTTCATTAATATTGCCATTTTATGCACAACACCTACCCCATGTAGCCATACCCTTACATTTCATTTGCCAGTATGAAGCCTATACAACTTAACCAAAACCAAATGTATTTACCTGTCCTTGGTGCTGCAGGGTGGAATGTTACACGGTTCCACTGCTTTTTGTACCACTTGAGCTCTATATAGATACAGTGGTATCCACATGCCCAATGCACCTGTTGCAAACGATACAGTCGATGTTGCCAATGATGAGAAGACATAGCTGCGGCTGGGTATAAGAAATAAACCAAAATTTACATTGATAATTAGAAATTCACTGTCATACATATATGTATTCACTAGGTTTTAAAGTCAACAGAGCTAATTAATAACAGACTGAGCCAGTATAAATGTCATTCTGTTGACATAAAGGATGGTGGGTGATGTATTCCAATCTGTGAAAGATATAACTTTTTACATAAAAAATACGTTTGTCATATGCCACCAGTGGGTTAATATCCCATAAAATCCTAAGCAGTCGCAAATCCCTATGAGGTATATAACTGATTTATGTGTTTCATGCAGTCCATTCATTTTAAGTAGGTCTTCAGCTAAAGAGCCAATTAAGATCTAAGTGAAATAATTAAATTCAGTAATAAATGAGATTGAACCCCCCCCCAAATTGCTGCAGAGACTATAATTTGATTCTCCAGCTGAGTTTAGCTGCATTGCCTTTCCAAGTCTGGTCTTGCAATCTCCTCAGTTCATATATAGTCACTGTATCTGCTACTTTTAGGAATGTCCCTAAACGAACATTAAACAACCACAGCACCCATTACGAAATACTCCTCTCATCATGATATTCTTTCTGTTCTTGTAAAATATTTATGTTTTACATGCATATACTGTATACATAAACAAAAACTTTTCATAAGTGTACGAATTTGTGTGAGCACATTATACTTGTTTGTATTTAATGGCACTGAAGTATTAAGCCTTAATTATGAGTAATCAGATGAATATTAAAATTCATGGCAGTGCCAGGGTGGAAGCTTGGGGCTGATGTTTGATATTCTTAACCAAGCGGTAACAAATGTTATAGCTTGGTAAAAATATTGGGCATTTCAGATATAAACATTTGTTTTCTGGTCTTCCTTGATCAATTAGTTATGAAAGTGTTTTGTAAATGTGCTAAAATTTATACTGCTGGAAATCCTTTAAGCTCCTGTGTGATGTGTGCTGTAACCTTGCCCATCAAGTTGTTGTTTGTAAACTGTCCCTATTTTTGCTTAAAATTCTGTAGCATGCTGGTATGCAGTATCTTGTGTTGCAGACTCACTTTTTTATCAGTCCCCTCATGTCTCGGATCCAGGAGCTCCCTTTTAGCTGCTCAGCATGGCCTCGCTTTGCTGTGGGCACAAATATTAACAACAATGTACCAGTTATAATGCCCAACACCGGGGAAACCTGTAAGATAGGAAATCATGTATTAACAACAAAGCTTTACCTGTTAATTAGAGCAGCAAATGACAAGGAAGAAAAACATTATTTAGTAGCCTGTTTTAGCCTGCAATTTTGAATAAATGCCACTGAGTTGTTATTGAGCAGTAGGCACAGCAGAATTTCAGTACTAGAGTAATATTTCTATGTATATCAAGGACATAGTATAGAAATGTAGCACTCTTCTAGAAAATCTAGCCAGATGGGTTGCAGACTGCATTTGATTCAAGAAGTTTACAATCAGTGCCTCCCAGCAACATTCATTTACCAGAGGGAGCAGCAAGGTAACCTGCAAGGGAGATGGAGCCCAATAAGGACACACTACCCCCTGCAGGCTGAATGTATACAAACAGGAGATCACAGATTCCAAAAAATGTTTTTCGGGGGACCTAGTGGGAGTAGGTCACTCCCCTGGTCTTTGATGTATAATGGCAAGAGTATAAGCATATGTCCAAACAGTAAAGATTATAAATGGGAGAGGTCTTGTTTAATTTCTGCTACATCAGAACAGAGCTGCCTTTATTTAAGTGAAATTAATTTAGGGAGGGCAGTGTGACCTCTATACTATACATTTAAGTTGGCTATCTTTAGTGTTTAGCAGGGCTGTTTCTTAAATTGACTGAGCTAGATAGATGAAGGTTTACAGTTATGTTATCTGTATAAAGTATATACACTTATTTAATTATATATCTATAACACTATTGAGTTTTTATTCTATTTCATTTTAGACAACCTGATGAGTACCCCTTGGACTTCCTTATAGGAGGTCATACTCAGCTCAATACCAGATTCCCAGTCCCAATATTACTACCCAGGACACTTCAACAAGGTTTTGATCTTTATGTTTCGGTTGAATTCAAAAGAATAAAAGTAAATAAGTCAAAGGTGAAGATCCCATGCAACTCACCAACTTCCTCTACTCCTCTGCCTATATTTATATTCCTAACCAGACAGCTTTAATGCCCTTTGTGTCCAGAAAAGAAGGAAGTTAGGAGACTAACAGCAAAAACAAAATTCAAGTGGAAACTCAGAGTGTGTGTTTTTCCTCTCAAAGCAGGAAATGGTCATTGTAGAGTTTAACAGCCAGAAAAAATGTGATGCCCAACCCAATGATTAGCATCAAATAATAAATGTAATGAATGTTCTACATGCATGCCAAAAAGAAAAGTAGTATTAAAGAACAATTACTGGTTTCTTTAGTTTCCTCTTTTGGGGGGAAAAGGGCACAGTTAATTTTAGGCATCTTTTGTGTCAAACAGAAAGGATTTAAATGCACTGGAGAGAAGAATGTGCTGGATGTGGAGTGTGGAAAGGAGTGTTTACTTTTGCAACAGGGATATTGGTTTTCAGCCATGAACCATGACAAGGCTCTTGGCCACCTGCATATACAATATCCTTGGGTTACCCCTATAGTTCTCAGAACCCCTGAAATGGGACATATTTGTGTGATGCGAAGGTACTCTAGGAGGCTTATTTATTAAAGGTTGGATTTTAGACTTATAAGTTCAAAAACCAAGATAGTTTTGAATTTATTAAAAGATCTGAACATAAAAATTACAAACAAAAAAAGCACTGAACTATGTGCTAAAAAATACAAATACCTTGAAAACGTCTAATATTTCAAGTTTTTCAGACAATTTTTAGTGAAGAAAAAAACTGTAAACCCCCAAGTCTGATTAAAAGCAGTCCAATAGGATCAGCGCAAATCTCACTGACTTCTATAGCACCTTCACAACTTTTACTTGGTGAAGTTTTGCTTTAGAGGTTTTTTTAGTTTTTACACTTAATAAACCTGGAATTTTTAGAACGTTTTAGAAATATAAGAAAAAAAAAACCGAAGCTTGATTGTAAGTAAATGGGCCCCAAAGTATCTGCTAAAATTTAATGCATGACTTATGTGAAGACAGTAAATTGGATCTGCACATTTCATTAATCACATACTATACATGAAGGCATGAATACTCCAATAATGCATTTTTTAAGGATATGGGATGCTCATGTTATTTTGAGACATTGATGTGGTTGCTACTTCTATCTACACTTTTACATATTCATTGTATTGTTACATTATGTATTACTTTTGTTAGGTTGAAAGGTGGGCTTCTTCTATTTCATTGCAAAAGAATGAATGAGCATATCCTATACCTGTGAATCTGAATTACATGTCTGTGGCAGGTAGAGACACACATCAACTTGCATCTAGTTCATTATATACATCTGGTACTCTGAGCTACAGTCTATTGCATGCTGTAGTTCTGGGTGAAGTGTATTTGGGGGGACATTACTCATTGTTGAGAAAGAATAAAATTCTTTGTATGCAGATTCCCCCGGGAGCCCCCTGATTTGGATGGATTCTGTTCTCAAGATAGCTTGGTCATATCACCTTAACCTTGAGGAAGAACCATTCCATTGGTTATTTGAGCAGTTTTTTGTTTTTCTGTGTTGTGAAGCAATATCTCTGTGCTCTGGCAATGGTAACAGCCTTTTATGCACGCAAGTTCTAATGTCATAAGTTTATAAAAACTCTGTGATTTCTTTGTTCGGGGGTTCTGACTCTTTGTGAGTTCAGAATCCACAGAGCTTGTGTCAAATAAACTTTATCTTTTTACCTCAATTGGTCTTCGTTTCTACAACAATGTTCACTACTTAATTGTCTCTAAAATACAAAATGCTAACGTGATCTAAGCACAATAGAAGTCTTTCCTTACCCTTAAGGCCCAGCGCCAGTCCCCTGCAACTTGCTTAACGCTTGATCCAGTAATGTAACCAAGGCCACTAGAACAAAAGATGTATAATCAGTAGGTATACAAACATGGCACTTAATTCAGGGCATTCTTACTCTAGGCGTATTCAAGACCAAACTGAAAATTAGTTTTAATGCTTGAGTAACTGCAAGAATGTAATCCTCATCATTATTTATATTAGGGTTACTTGAACTTTTTTGTCAGGGGGCTGATTTGAAGCCCATTAGAATGCATTATGTACCATATTTTAATTACTATTGCATAATGCCGCAGGATTTTTCACTTTATTAAAGAAGATCCCCTTTAAACAAAAAAGAGACACAATTTTGGCCATAGGTTAAAACTAATTGATTTATATAGTGATAACAAGTTGAGAACTTGTGATAAAGAGCTAATCAAAGTTGTGACATAAATTATACAATATCCAGTCCAGCCTATCCAATCCTGTTTTATTTTTAAGAATCTCATACTAACAAATATCTAAATGGTATAGCTGATCTGTATGATCATTAATTTATTTTTAGTGGAGATATGATAGCACTGACAGAAACCTTTTCATAGAAGCAGGTTTAACTTTAAACTGTGCTAATTGCTTTAAAATGACCAATGCATTTATTTAACTTCACATAGAGACATGCTCCTTATCATACTGCTTATTAGTAGTGCTTCAAAGTGAAATAAGTTCTATATCTTGCTATGCAAAGTCAAATTACATTTTTCATGGGGAACTTCCAAAAGAAACCACATTGCTCTTCAAAGTGATAGCAACCACAGCACAAGAACCAGCTATAAAGAATGTACCATATACTGTAAGCAAGTCTAGGATACAGCAGCCCGATAAGCAACAACTTAAGTTAAATTAAAGTTTGCATTTTATTCTTATCATTTACTTGTGGGATCAATGACTTGCTAACTTGCAAATAAATCATATGACCACTGCTAGCAATTATGTTATACACTCAAGGGCCTGTATTTCTCCTGGAACTCATCCAGCCAATCCAACCCCCCCTTTAAGTATTGTGTCTCCTATCTTACACAGATATATACAATATGTATACAAAAGCACATTTAATAGTAAAAAAGGTACCTTCCAAGTGGGATGGCGAAGTAGAAAACAGAAAGCATAAGGGTACGTGTGTTCTTTGTAAAAAGGTCCCCGATGATTGTTGGAGCGATGGTGGAGTAACTTGCCTCTCCGATACCAACTAAGCCTCGAGAAAGGACGAGGAGCCAGAAATACTGAGGGATAAAAAATAATCATTGGAAGTAATTTACTAGATTTCAGTATTTAAAGTGTTGCAGTAACATGCCTACCTTTTAAAGTGCCTATTATAAAACTTACACATCCATTACAGTAAAATGCTGTATTCTACTTGCTCTAGCTGTGAACCTAATAATGCAGTTGTAATACAGACATTTTCTTAATATATTGTACAAAGTTCTTCAGTCTTGAAGTAATAATTACCAACACCACCAAGGATTAATTCTATGTCAAACATCCACATCGGTTCATTTACCTCGTAATGGATTTCGATTATAGAATATATGTCATTTAATTTGCTTGCTTAGCGAAGTGTTTTTCTACACACTATAAACACATTTTAGGCTACCTATCTATGACAATTTGAAAATATGTTACATACTGAAAATATATCTGTTTGGAAAGGGGATTTTAGATAATTTACAATTAACTATATACTAAGCTCAATAAAATATGACATGAGGATATATATTATATACAACTGAAGAGGAGAAAACATTTGTGCAAGCATACAGCATCAGCATAAATAAGAACTAACTCTACACTTTTTATCACATACTGTACATGGCAACACTTGCATTTAATGACACTGTACATTCAAACATTTTGCTAAGAATAAAGATGTGGGTTTCTTTTTGTTGTGCTTTCTCATTATTCTTTCAGACGCCTTCATATGTTCAAAAGACAACTATAACTAATAATTGCAGAGATTTGTGTAGTTCACATATTTTAATAACTATAAGCGTGGAGGCGTTTTGAACAGGTTGTATTTATTATTTGGCAAGGCAAAAACATGTGACTAATGTAATCTTTTATGGAAAAATCCAAAATATTTGTATCATACAAAAATATGTTCCCATGCTTTACTCTGTATTAATGGGCAGCAGGCTACTGGTATGGGGCCTGTTATCAAGAATGCTCAAGACCTAGGGTTTTCTGGATAAGGGGTCTCTGTAATTAAAATAAAAAAATATTTAAACATTAATTAAACCCCAAAGAATTGTTTTGCTTCCAATAAAGCAGGGATCAAGTACAAGGTACTGTTTTATTATTACAGCGAAAAAGTGAAATGTTTAACACATTTTTTAATCATTTGATTACAATGGAGTCTATGGAAGATGGCCTTTCTGTAATTCAGAGCTTTGTGGATAATGGGTTTCTGGATAATGGATCCTATACTAGTATTGATAATGGGATATATTGGGATATGGGATATGATATTTTACCCTATTTCAAAGCATGAAAGTCTTTTTACTTGTATATTGGTTTGTACTAATAGATCAAACAATGCAATAATACTTTTCTCAAGATTATAATATAAGTATTTTTGGAAGAAATTGCTGGCCTTACAGTTTCTGTCACCTCTGAAACAAATGAAGAAAGCTTGCTGTGCATAATAAGAGAACTGAAACTATTAAGGAAAGGAGAATCCAAGTTCTGGCTGTTATGCAACATGGCGGCTTCTACATCTGGTGTAAATTTAGTACTATTACATGGATTATTGTTTTTATTTTGCTTCCGGCATTACAGTGTAGATCTGAACATCTCTCAGTAAATAAATGCATTATGTTCTCTGCCTGCTAATGGCAGTAACCAGAATGAATGCAGAAAGCTAAGACAAAATCCTGGAATTTGCATAAGAAATCCAAAATTAACACAGCCCTTGGCATTTTAGATTTATAAGAATTAAGTAATACCTGTTTACCAGGTGCAGAAATGCTTAATACTCATTTTTTAAGGGAACATTTTTAACATTTATCTTGTTCTTAGGTAAACTGTGGTCACAAAGTAATTTACTAATCCAATTCAAAGAGCGATCTATAGGCTCATTATTGCCAGAATTCCAGTCTAATTGCACCATCCAAAGTTAGGTGTAAAATGTTGCTCTGGATACCAGCGATACAAAGATTCATGTCTTTGGTAAACTGTAAGTTGGCACAACTTGCACCTGCAAATGAAGAGGAGCCATGTGGGTGAGCCATTGGTGAACACTGACACCAATATTCATGTGATTCATAACATACATAGCAAGTCCTGTACTGACAGCCAGGCCAAGGCAGTGTTAGATACATAGCTCCCTCCCATAGCTGCATAGTGTGCTCACCAGCAAATTAAGACAGATATGTAATATGGATGAGATCAAATAGCTGCAAATGCACCTACCGTGTAAGGCATTTAATGAACACAATCTTGAGGCCATTTTGGTACTTTGGGTGCATCTAGCTTTTGTAAATTAAGTCTATACAGTGTAATAAAACATACTGGGAGTGACAAGATCAGGCAGGCACTTAATATATTATAATGTATATGCAGCATAACAAGTTTCCTTTAAGACTAGGGCACATGGCACAGTTCTGGGTATTTTTTTTGTTGGGGGCATGTGACAAAACAATTAGAATGGTAGTGGATGATTTTAGTTGCAATGCCCTTAACCTGTGGGTGAAATGATGGGTCAATTGTTTTCAAGTGACAACAGACTGAGCCACAGGTGGATAAGTGGGTCCAGATGATTGCCACTGAATTGGGGAGAGATTCTGATCATTTGTGTCACCTGCACACAGAGCTATTTATGGCATCGACAACAAACCAGACAGAATCATGCCATGTTCTATAAATATAAGAATAAAGACATCTCCAAGCAGTAGTTGAACTGCAACACCTTTTAGGGTGGTAGTAATCATAGCCCTTAAGAACAACCCAAGTTATTTTTCGCATGAAAACAAATAACTAAGAAACAAGTGGAGGGGTGTTCCCCTGGAATGCAGAGCTTCCCTTTTATAACAAAGCTGTTCGTGATAATGAATGCTTAATCTCAACAGAAATGTGACACCTCTTACAATGGAGCATAGCATCATTTTAATTCTAGTGCTCCTATGTTATAACTGTTTAGCAGTGAGTGACAGGCTGATACTAAGGGAAGAATACATCAGGAAATATAATGCATACCAATCAACAAAGGAAGGTGGTGCAAAACAGAGTTTCCATTATATACATTATGAATCCTTTTTAAAGTTGGCTTTTTGATGAAACAAACTGTAATACTTTTATTGGCTTTTAAAGAATGTGGCCAAGCCAGATGTCTCCATTCTTTAAATGAACCTTCACTATTCATCCATCATTTGTTTGTTTCCTTGTATGGGTTGGGCACACCTTCTGTGTTATCTAAGGTAAGAGATGCTACTACTGGCTGAACATATATAGACCAGAAATGTTTAAAATATCATGCACACATCAGCATTTGGAGACAGAATCATGCATACAATAATTGCATTCAATTGTTCTTTGACAAGTCCCGCCTTACCTTTTTTGGAATGAAGGAACTTGAGAAGGTGATGGCTGACCAGAAAAATATTCCACTACTGAGTATAACTTTCCTGTTGAAACGATCTCCTAAATACCCAAAAATTGGCGCTGCCACCATGAAGCTACAGATGAAAACTGGAAAAAGGAAAAAAAAAGTGTCACTGATGGACTTATTAACTGCCCTCTCACCCTCTTAAAGGAACAGTTCAGTGTATAAATAAAAACTGGGTAAATAGATAGGCTGTTCAAAATAAAAATGTTTCTAAATAATTAGTAAGCCAAAAATGCAATGTATAAAGGCTGGAGTGACTGGATGTCTAACATAACAGAACCCAACTTCCTGCCTTTCAGATCTCTAACTCTGAGTTAGTCAGCGACTTTAAGGGGGCCACATGGGATTTAACGGTTCAGTGAGTTTTCAATTGATCCTTCGCATTCAGCTCAGATCACTGATTGGTTACTACTTGGTAAACCAATCAATGGAAAGCAAGAGAGCTGCAAAGCAGGAAGTAGTGTTCTGGCTATTATGTTACACATCCAGCCACTCCAGGCTTTATACATTACATTTTTGCCTAACTAACTTTATTAGAAACATTTTTTACTTTGCACAGCCTATCTATTAACCCACTTGTTATTTTTATACTGTACAATTCTTTTAAGATTCAATTGAGAAATTATGTTTTTCTCTTCCTCCACTGACAACTTCTTCCAAAAATATTCTCTTAGCTCTGAAAACAAGTATTTGCTTGCATCTCTACTGGTCCCTCCAAATTCTGGATACTAAGCAGGATCCATCTTCCAGGCCTTCATTCATTTTTTTTTCTCAATATACACCGTTCAAAGTCAATTAAAGTGTTAGAAAAAAACATGCTGTCCTAGATTTATGGAAACCTGCTAAAGTGTAACAGCCTTTACCTACCACATGTGAGAAGGAAGGAGGATTAATTTAGAACACTTGCTGAATTAAAAATCAGTGTGATGCATAGGGAATTTCAGTCATGTGCTAAAGGTTGGCGAACAGTTCATGGAGGCTGACACTATGTTGGAGATTTTGTCACTCACTGTCCAAAATGATTAGTTTCAAAACAATTAGTATGGCTTAAATTAAATGCTTAATAGCAGGAAATAACTAGAGGCCGTGTAGAGTGGTATGTTGGATGCTAATTTAAGCTCCGACTATGCAGACTGTTCTTTTATTCTTTTATTCTGACCTTTCTAGAATAATTTTTTCTTTATGGAAAAATATACTGGCTTCTGAAAAATATCACTGCTTTTCAAGATAGTTTCCTAATTTGTAAACTATACGAATAGTGCATCAATCACTATAATTTAATGCAATGTCTCTCCTTAGAATCAAGTTATACATAATAATAATAATAAATCTAAATGGCTATGGATTCTTGGGATAATCTTTCTCCTCTAGTCAAAATCTCTTACTTAGCTGCACTTAATTTATTTCCCTTTACAAAGTGATCTTCAGCCATGTATACACCCAGCTGGTTGTGATCTTCACCACTGGGCTTTCCCATAACGACAAAATTAGTCTGTGCCATACACCACACAAGTCAGTGATATCTCCTCGTTACTCTTATATGAACAGCATGTAATGCTAATTATTTAGAGCCAAAAATTGGGCTATATGAAGATAATGTCTAAAGAAATACAATTTTATTTTTACTCTTTAAAAAACAGCCGTTAGCTATTTTGAACACTGTTAATGCATCAGAGGTAGTATTATGTTGTGTGCACAATTTAACTAACAATGAAGACAGCTGACATGGTAAGATCTCTAACAATATTCTGTAAATATACCTATGAATTTGCATTTGCTTTTAAGCTACTGTAAAAAGTAAAAATAAAAAGAGCAAAATGAGAGCACCTGGGTGCAGGCTCTCCTACAAAACACCCCATTTATCTTTCCTATGACACACCTGGTGCTGGTACGGGTTTCCCTTGCCCCTATGCTAATTATCAGACCATCTCCTCGTTGCTACAGAAGTCCGAGACAATCACTGTGTATATATCTAAAGAACAATGCAAACTGGTAGAACTGCCCTAACAGTTACTCACTCAAGTGTTTACAATGTATTAGCTGATCATAAAGCCCTGGGAACAATTGTACTGCTTAAGAAACATTGAATAGTAGATAGAATGCAGTCAAATAGGATACAGAATAAGGCTTTAGTACACATTGCATTTTCTCCACCAGGTTTAAACAACAATGCGGCCTTTCTGCAGTGCGAAGATGGTTTATAGGAAACATTACATGTCATTTATCAGAGAATACATCTGTGTCAGTTTTTTAAAATTTAAAAAACTGCTTAGAGCAGTCTAAAGAGGTATAATACAAATACAAAAAAACGCAAATACCTTAGTATGCTGCAATAGGGGTGATCCCAATTTATTCCATGGTGCTACCAGACACTGCAGTTACAAATGATCACTGAGGAACGGACAGGTGTTCCCGAAACGTTTGATTGTAACTGCAGTGTCTGGTAGCACCATGGAATAAATTGGGATTCTTCAATTCCAAGGGCAAAGGACCTAGCCAGTCCTACTTTATTTACATCTATGCAACTCAAAAATGTAGTTAATAAAAGTACCACATGTATTTCTGTACACAATACTCGTAAGGTACACACTGGTATATTTCTTCTGTTGCACTCAGCACCTACTTCACTCAGCAAATGATTGCAAAATGAATGTTCTTATTACAGTTTAGTCTCCTAACCAGACACTTGGTCCAATATGCACTTTCAATCATATCAAGACATTATAAGCTTTGAATAAATCTATATTCTGTCACATTCAAGTGACCTGTATTTTATCTGGCGGTATTTTCTTAAATCATTTTAGACACTGGCCCAGAGGGGTTTGGTTTCAGTACCAGAGCACTACATAACATTGAGCAGTCTCAGCACCTAAACATTAATCTTTGCCATTATGCTAAACAAAAAAGAATATATTTTGGGTTGAACTATTTAAACCTAAATAACATCTGCTGGATTGAAGCCTAGAGTGTATCATGGTGAGAACACATAAAGAACTGTAAAAAGAATCCTCTGTGTAGTTCAGTTCCCTCAGTTCCTACTCCCCTGGTACCCTGACCTGCTGAGGATATCCTGGAAGGATGCTTTGCCCAGCAATGAATTAGCAATGGCTAATGGATTCATTGGGAATTGCTGTGAGCACAGACTTCACTGAGTGCTAATGTGTAAATGAGGGACTAACCCTTAGATGACACTTCTTATATGATTATTTCTGCTGGAAGCATTCATCCTTAAATACTGTCAGTGGCTTAATAGATGTACATTTACTATTTCATTAATTAATACATTTGCACTATAAAGTATGTTTGGGTGGTGCTGAATTGCCCCAAATAGCACAACTGTCATAAATGCCATTAAATGCATCAGGTCTGTGTGCAACTGCATCAAGGAAACTTGCTGGAATCAGCAGAAATCTGTGGCTGAAAGTCTCCATACAAGTGACCACACCCAAGCATTCAGATGTACCTTTATAGGAATCTCAGCTGTTTGCACAGTGCATTAGTCTTAAACATTTGCAAACCATTTTTATTTCCACAGGAAATAGCATGGATTCACATGCAATAACATTTCTAAACCTATCACAGAATATATATTAAGCAATGCTTCATCATCAAATACTACCTTGCATTGTCTGCCTCCAGTTCTCTTTTGTGGCTCCTGCTCCATCCTAATACTAAAGTCCCGCCATCCTTAAACCCAGCGAGTCCCAGGGCCACTGAATTGTAAATACACTCTATCAGAGATTTGACACAATAGACACAACACTGAAAAGTATTCATATTCTGTATGGGCCAGTTTGTCCTAAAAGACAGTACAGGTTAGCTACATTATTTAATATAAGCAGAATATGTGCAGACTATGGGGGGAAAGTTTCCAAGGGACTGCTCCAAGTTGCACATCCTCCATGTTTAGCCCAGTTCTTCTTCTAACATCTGCAACTTCCTGAACAGTGCTCTGAAAAGAGATCACTCCAAACAGGAGTCCTCCCTTTAAAGTGGACCTGTCACCCAGACACAAAAATCTGTATAATAAAAGTCCTTTTCAAATTAAACATGAAATACAATTTTTATTTTTTATTAAAGCATTCATAGCTGTTGTAAGCTCATTTAAAAATCTCAGATGTCAATCAAATGTTGTCTGCCCCGCCTCTATGCCATGGGCATAGAGGCGGGGCAGACAATTACTTTCACTTTCCATTCAGCACTTCCTAGATGTCACTGCTCTCCCCACATTCCCCCGTTCTCTTTACCATTTAATTGTGTAACCAGGGCATGGGGATGGACATCGAGTCCCCCATTCTGGTTCACAAACAAGATTCTGAGTTGATGCAAGGATTTCCTTAAAAACAGTGTCCACAAAATGGCTGCTGCCTGCTTGCTATAATTATGAATTCCCAGACTGAAGGAAACAAGATTCAAATAATTTATACAGTGTAATTAAAGTTCATTTTGCTTGACTAATGTGATAAAATAGGATTTTGAAAAAAAATTTTGGGTGACGGGTCCCCTTTAAGCAAATAAAAAAATAATTCACTTGAATGCTTGGGTTCGCCTAACTATATTTACAATAAAGGGCCTACAAGTGAATAATATCAATTATTTAATGACAGGTCATAATTAGGGATGCACCGAATCCAGGATTCGGATTGGGATTCGGCCTTTTTCAGCAGGATTCGGATTTGGCCAAATCCTTCTGCCCAGTCAAACCAAATCCGAATCCTAATTTGCATATGCAAATTAGGGGCAGGGAGGGAAAACGTGTGACTTTTTGTCACAAAATAAGGAAGTAAAAAATATTTTCCCCTTCCCACCCTAATTCAGATTCGGCTCGGTATTCGGCGGAATCTTTCGAGAAGGATTCGTGGGTTCGGCCGAATCCAAAATAGTGGATTCGGTGCATCCCTAGTCATAATGGATCACTGTATGAAACTTCATTTCAAACTGAGAAAACTTTTAAGTTTGTCTGGTAGCAAACCAGGCTAACCTAAATACTTGTTCACAAAGGTCAATACTGCCTACAACCCCTTGTATTATCTAGTAAAACATTCAGCTAAAGCACAAGTAATGTGTATTTGCACATGGATCACAATCAAAGGAATTCCTTACTGGCTAGTATTTTTCAAAAAAGAACACTATATATATATTTGATTTTAGTGGTTATATTGATTGATAAAATTATTGACATTGTTACAACGTCTATGTTGACTGAAATGTCAATCAAAAGAGTCATAGTTTTATGTATTTATGTATTTTATGTTTTATGTATTTATCCTTGCAATGCAAATTACCAATAGACCAATAATCTTAGTCATTGTAAAAAACATAGCTTTGATTGGACAGGAGCTGGGGGAAGGGGCATACCAGGAAATAATCCTCTAGTACTTCACTTCTGATATCTCAGTAGATGTATTAGCATCTTTGAAAAGAAAAAAGCAGTTCATTGCAATATGGGACACTGTGCTATTTTACCTTACATACTGGGGCTACACTGGGCTCAATGGATCTTGCTAGCTACATGTAATTTTGCCCAAGAAGATCAGTTAGGCTTGCAATTGGGTGTACCAGTAAATAGTCACTTGTTTAACAGTAGTTTACCACACTTTCATTGGTGTTTAATTGCTGTGGGAAAATTGGCCTGTGTAATGGAAGCCTTGTTCCCATGTTGAATATATTAACATTGAACTATATAATTAAAACACATAGGCAAGGAACACATTAATACATTTTCTGTTTTTAGATACAGAATGATGGCTTTCCTTCAGTCATTTAAAATATTGTTTTGTATCTGATACTTATACAGGTATGGAACCTGTTATCCAGAATGCTTGGGACCTGGGGTTTTCCGGATAACGGATCTTTCTGTAATTTGGGTCTTCATGCCTTAAGTCTACTAGAAATTCATTTAAACTGGTTTTGCTTCCAATAAGGATTAATTATATCTTAGTTGGGATCAAAAAATTTGGATTATTTTGATAAAATGGAGTCTATGGGAGTCTATGAGAGCCATTCTGTAATTCGGAGCTTTCTGGATATCATGTTTCCGGATAAGGGATCCTATACCTGTATTTCATGTTATGAGTTCAGCATTCAGCCTGGAAAACCTGGATCCATGTATCTACAACTAAGACATTATGCCCAACAAACAAATATATAACAATAATCAGCCCCTAGGACAGCATCCAATGTTTCAATAAAACCAAAATGCCTAATGCATATATAGGGGAGTTATTTATAGAGTATGGGTATGTTTATGGTATATTTAAGAATTATGGTTTATGCAGAACTTTCAATAATCCATTATATTGTAACACAAACCGCCTATGAAAACATATACTGAACTATGACGTCTGAGTCAATATTATACTAGCCAGGAATAGTGTATAAGAGCTCTTTATAGCTGCTTAACCATATCTGCAGCATATGTCCTAAGTATTCTAAATTATGTATTTAAAAACATAGATGTTTTTTTCTTGGCACAAAATGAAGCTGAATAAATCAAGGAATGAACGCAGGAACTCCCAGGAACTTTCCAAAAATCTAATTACAACATGACTATTACCACATCTACTTGGGTGTTATTATATTAAGAGATAGACTGTCTATATGACACATCCCTGCTATGCAGATTGCACTTGTTCTTATAAAATTGGTATGTTATTGAGCACATACTCACCACTTAACTAATTCAAGAGCAAGCTATATTTAGATATTATCTTCTGATTCATAAAAACAACCGATGAGAATTTAATCACAATATAATTTATAGCAAAAAATCCTGCTGCCACATTTCATTAGCAGAAAATATTGTCAAATTGCATACTATTTGTAGCATGATATTCACATGGAACTCTATATTAATAAATTAAAATGCAATTTAATTTGTAAGTGAATGAACTGGACAAAAGTTACAGTTTGCTTGTGTGGTCATACAATGGCACATTTAAGCAGCTGATCTAGATCCTTCAGACCTAGTAGGCAGTTTATCTCACTGTGTATGGGCCCTCCTCCCTGACAGATATCTGTCATACATGTTTAAAACTCCTTTTGGGGCAAAGACCTCATCAGCTCTTCAATGCAGTCCTCTCCCAATGGTCTACATTGGGCCCAACACATAGGTGGCCATATTGGGCTAAACTACACCAAACAATTTGATTTTCAGGTATTTGGCCATCTTCAGTTCACATGATGCAAAAAAACATAATGCAAATTCTTTTGGAATATATGGAAGGCAGTTGACTGCAGCCTGAAAGGACCAACCATAAATAATTGACATTTGTACTCACCAATTAACATGGGAAACATATTATAATAAATGATATCATACAAATAAGTCAGTGGGTCATGTAGACAGGCTGAGGGCCGTAAAAGTGTTTGAGAAGGCAGATTATCAGTTCTGGTTTACATCAAGCTTAAAATTAATAATAAGGCAAATTTAAATGGCAAATACGGCTGTACAATGTGAATTGCACGTTGTTGTTTTTTTTTTATATGTGGCAGCTGTTCTTTTTACTACATTTTGAAACACTTATTTAAATACATCAGTGTATGCTTTAAGGTATCCATAAAATAAAGATAAGGTATATGATATAATATCATCATTTCTGTTTATTTAGTTAAAGGTCTGTAGGGTAAGTGGAGCAGGAAGAATCCCATAATGGGAAATACAGTGGGTAAGCAAGCCATTTACAAGGCAATAAAAAGTTCTTCCTTTTTTCTCTGATCTCCTGCTTCGACAGTGTTAGTGGTGTAATCTGGACTCCTGATGTAGTGTTGGATCTCTCGTGCCCTAGTGCAGCATAACTGCAATGCAGTCAAATTATTTTTCTGATTAGCTTATGTACATATCAGTGGGGGTTTCATTTCCGAATCATATATCAGTGGGGGTTTCGTTTACAAATCATAGGCCAGAAGTATTTTAAAACATCACCATTGTTTGCCAATGTTGTATTTGTAAAAAGTAATTTACTAGCTACAGGGACACTCAACTGTTGTCATATTTTAACTCCCAGCATGCTTAGAAAGCCAGTATCTGAGGGCTGTAGTTGTGAGACAGCATTGGTTTGTTTATACGCAGCTTAATACATAGGGGCAGATTTATCAAGGGTCGAATTTTGAATTTGAAAAAACTTTGAAATTCGAATTCAAAAAGACCAACCGAAAATTTAAGGTTTTTTTTGCCCGAATAGGTCTGTTTTCGATCGAATTTGAATCATATGAATCGAAGTAGCATGCGATCCAATTTGATTCGACGTTTTTCCAAGTTTTTTTCCATTTTTCAAAGTCCACCAATTGACTCCAAATAGGTTCTAGGAGGTCCCCCATGGGCAGGTTTTAGATGGCTAATAGTCGAAGTCTAAGAGAGAGTACATGATAAATCTTAAAATTCGAATTTTCGAATTTTTTTTCAAATTCGAATCGAATTTAGACTATTCCCAAGTCAAAGTACACAAAAATTAGTTCGAAAATTCAATTTTTTTTTTCTCCCCCATACTGTTAGAGGCACAAGTAATAAAGTATCTGCCAATTCCGCTGAGCTACAAATGAGATGGAAAAGGCACCAATTGGTATTGTAAAACAATTAGGTAGTTTCAGTGTATGGCCAACCTGCAGTCCTCCAGCTGTATGGCAACTCTGAAGACGTATTATTGTATTGGGGTGGCAGCCTTTGCGGTTTAACAAGGGACACCTACTCTCTAACCCAGGCTTTATGGAAATGCAGTATATTTCTTTGCATAACTTCTGTACAGATCACTCGGCAGGTGTTTGTGCATAGAATGGAATGTAAATGCTGATAGTGTGGGGTTGTTTGGTCTATGGGGGCCTAAATCATCTGCCTCCTCTTCAATATGCTGGGAAACATGTCCTGTTAGTCTACCTCCCTGTGCAGTTACAGACCAGTGAGCTCTGCACTAATATTATGGAAAGGGCAAGGTAGGTCTGTCAGGATCATGGTGAACCCTGAGAAAAAACTCCTACCTTTATTCTCATAGCACCACATGGCACTCTGCAGAAGAAAACTTCCTCAGCTGCATATTATTGGTTGTTTCTAGCAAAACAAAAGTATAATCCACATAGGCTTCTCTGCAACGCCTACTGGGAATTTAAAGGAAGGCATGGAATATTGCAACTAACAATCCAGCCACAACCTCCGCTGTGACGGCACTACTCTGAACTTGCATGCTGCAGAAAAATGATTGTTTTATGATGGAGATAAGAAATCATCTGTGACATTAATGAAAAAAAATCTCACCTCCACTCCTGTTTACATGATTGATGGTTATGTTTGGTCATGTAATCACAGAGATGGGAGTGTTGTTTAACCACCTTGTGAAAAGCTTACTGCTTTAATGCTTCTAACAATGCTTGTAACACGGAACTTGGAAACCGCAGCTCATACAATGACCAGTAACACCACTAAGGAAACATATACAGTGTATGTTCAGAATGTACATAGACATTTTCATACAATAGCTGCTTCAATGACTTGAATGACTTTTAAAACTGTGGTTTATCTCCCTGGTTAAGTTATAAAGCCATTATATTGTATGGAGCTTATCTGTTATCTGCTGTGTAAATGTGAGCCCTATTAAACGTGAATGGCTGCCCCCATCGCTAAGTGGTAGCTTATTTAGCCTCTGAGGCAAACACACAGTTTGTACCAGTGAAGTGTAACAGTATAACACATTACGATTAATAGAAACCAAGCTGTTTTTTAAAAGAATGCTTTTTTTAAAAAAATGTTTCCACTACTAAAACACTCACTTTACTTCAAGATGTGAAACTGCAGCAGCATAGTCAGGTGCTGAGTGTCTAAACCCTGTTTAGTCTTTTGTTTTCCCTTTCTGAATTCCAAAAATAAGCAGCAGTCTTTTAGTTTTTAAATGATCTGCAGAAAGCAGATGCCCCTTTTGTATTGCAGGGCTTTTCTGCAGTTGCAGTTAGGGAGAATTGTGTCACAATAAAATAAAATCAACCTTATCAAGAGTAAGACCAGTGTACAGGAGTACTGTATACCATTCTGTTTCAGCATTTCTGAACTAAAAAATCGTCTTCCAGGAATTTAAGGTTGTTTGAGCAAAAGGTTAGTAATGTCTTTAGCTATCCAGTGCAAGGGTTTCATTTTAGATGAAATTCTTAGTATTCGAAATTTGGATAAGGCTCAAACCAAATCCTGCATCCCTAATCTATACATATTGGGGTTAGGTAATAAATAGGTAATAAATAATGCCACAGGTCTAGTCACCTACAGCAACCAATAAGAAGTAGCATTTACTGGTCAGCTGTAGAGGTCATTTACAGAGAGCCTGAACACAAGCACAAGGGCACTAAAAGAATGTTGGTGATCAGGGGCACCACACACTACTTTGTGTCCTGCTTTGATTCAGCCTCACCCACACATACATATTTGCCTCAGACAGGGTTAAAGTCTACAGCTCACCAGCTGTTCTTGAACTTCATCTCCCAGTCATGTAAGTCAGACAAAGCTGGAAAAGACCTAATGGCTTCATGCATATTAACCCAGACAGTCTCTGCAACCTATATATTAGTATTTGCCTTGCTTTTATCCCTTAAATGCAAACATATTAAAAGCTTCCTCCAGAGGATGTAGTAAGCGTGTGTGGATCATATATCTGAATGGATCCAGACGTGGATATGCCTAATTATTACTCTTTTGTTTTGGTTACAGTGTTCCCTGTAAGTTGCCAAAACTCATTATTGCCACAATAAGGTATAAATGTTTTAGAGTGTACATAACAACATCCCAATGTTTTCTAAGATTCTGTGCAATAAATTGAACCTATCTATCTCTATAATTAACCACATTACATATAACATAACAGCAACTAACACTCTTTTACGAGGAAGCTAATATATTATTTAGTTATATTACTCTCCCACCACTTGCATTTGTGTGGGAATAGCGCAGCCTCTGACAGCATTAAGGGCCCCTGCACAAGTACATTTGTAGCACACATGGGCTCTGTGGTATGTTGCTAGCTTCCAGATGCTTTTAGGCACATAGCAAAGAGAACAGAAAATTATTTCCCAATAGGACATCTATCCCCAGATGCTGCTTTTTAAGTGCAGGTAAATTTTCATTCTTTTTGCACTCACCCATAAATGCAACCCTGCAGAATGCAAGATGAAGATATAATATCCAGCATATTCCCTAAAAAGCCCTAAATTGCAGATCTCTTACCAGTCTGTAGAAGTCCAGCTCCACTATCCTTGACTCCAAAGTGCTGCTGTATGTCCAGCAAAACTCCTGTAGATAAAGGGGAGGCAAAGGTTACTGCTGAGACCTTAAAAAAGGGTCATGTATAAAGCAACATTTGTTTCATATCCAAGCCTTTGTTATAATTTAACCACTCAACTTATTTAACCCTACACTTTTTATATTTGATGTTAATGCACAATTTACAATCTATAATTTTTTTAGAAATTTCTATTCATGACCTAATATGTGCCAAGTTATCAGATTAAATGTGTAAATTCTTCTAAAATATGAGCATGCTCAAGGAGTCTGCACTAAACATTTCATTAACATGAGAACACAGGGATGATTATACGCACACTCTCAGATAAGTATTGGGGAGCAGAAAAAGGTACATGATTTGCCTGTCCTCCCTGACTCCCTGATCTGTATATATGTCCCCATAGCAAATAATTAGCTGAATGGCAAAATGCCCTTTAAGATTAGTCTGTTTTTTCTGATTTACATAAAGAGAGAGTGGACTGAGTTGTCCAACTTCTTCAGTATGAAATATAAATGCTTTCACAATACTCAAGCCTTTTCATACATTTCTGAATAATTATCCAAACTGATCTGTCATATGGACATAACATGTTCGATTCTTTTAAATTGCTGTGCCATTTATGCACCTGCACTTTTGTATATAACTTGAGTGCTGCTTGTGACAGTATATAGCCTATGTTTTGGAATCCAGAACTAAATAACCACAGCCTTAAACATATGTTTTCCCTTCAACATTTTATACATTCGTAAAAGTAGGGGGAATGGATTGCATACCATTACCAAGCAGCCATGCGTAATATAAAACTTCAAAGCAATAGGGTGCCTGCTAGCTGTATTTTGTGGGAATAGCACAATATATTGACAGCTACATCAATCCAGGAGCTAGAAAACTGTAATATTCAGTTATGAACGTGATACCAAATATAAAACAATAAAAGCATATATAGGGGTATATTTATCAAAGAGTGAAGTTAATAGTTAAGTTCTGCCACTAGAGTGAAAGTCCGCCACTCTCCATTAATTTCTATGGGATTTTTATAGGCATATTTATCAAAGGGTGAACTTTCACTTTCACCCATTGATAAATACGCCTTTCAAAATCCCATAGAAATGAATTGAGAGCTGCAGAATTTCAGTCTAGTGGCGGAACTTCACTCTTTGATAAATTTACCCCATAGCCTCTTATCTTAAGTGCTTATGTACTTAATTAAAGCCTATAAACAAAATATATGTTTATTTCAAGTATTACAATCTTAAGTGTAAAGAACAGGCACAAGTACAATTTCACATGTGCATAATAGTGAGATATAGTAAGTACAACTAAACTGTGTCTGGGAACATGCTTTACCTTAAATTACATGTGTGCAAGCTCACATGTAATTTTAGCTTCACACAGAAAGATTTACTATAAAATAAACGAGAACAGACATAATTAATGGGGGGGGGGTCATATCTCATTGCTTCATTTCTGCAGAACAGAATGGATTCACATTATGGTCATCTGATCCTTAGCATTAGCATTTGTCATTGATCCATCTATGTTTTGTCAAGTGAGTTTTGTGCATATAGTGAGAGTACTTAGAGGCATCCTGCTATTCTTACCAACAATAGATGAGAGGTTCCTTTGGGAATTTGATCTTCCCATAGTCATTGGGATTTCTATGCTTGTGATACTGCAAAAGTTACATAATCATCAAGAATTTTCAAAAGGATGGCTTAGCCAAAGGCACAGTCTAATCTAAAGTAATTTTCCCACAAAAATTCATAATACATATGCAGCTCTAGTCTCTCTCCTGCCTCAGGGTTCTAACCTTTAAGGCAGGGATGGTCACAGTAATGTGTAAATTGATGTAAAAAATAAAAATTCCCAACATTCGCACAAAGGTTGCTCTTAAGGGTCAGTTTCTGTAAAGTAATCCAACACCCCCTTCCCAAATTCTTGGTGTAGTTATGATTTTAAAAGGAAACATACTCCTGCAAACAATTATATAGAGGTTCATTCTCCCACTGGGTCACACTATACTCAGGTCTTCACTTCTACAGCCTTGGGAGACACAACACTTGTTTCCTCTAAACTATTCAGAGAAACCTGAGCCGTAACGAAGTGCAGAACATCTTCCTCAGATAACTAGAGGGCCAGCTGTGAATACTGGGCAAGGATGAGGTGGTCGTCAACATCCATCTTCTGCCCCAGGCTTCAAAGTCATATGAAACTAATAAAGTTCAGAGTGAGCCTTTCAGAATAGGGCTGAGGATAAGGTGAAGGGAGGGGATGATTAATGTTCTTGATGATAGGATATGAACAGGACATTTGATGCTTTTCCTTCTGAAAGAATGCAGTGTTTTCCTGTTATTGTCTGCTAGTTGTTTTGCCACCTTCTCTAGGGGAAAATGCTGTCCTTCATACATCTCTTATCTTTTAGCCCCTGTTAATAACATTGGCATCAAGTACATATTTACATTTGTTAAAATACATTTGGTACCTAAGGGTCGGGGCACACGGGCAGATTCGGGGAGATTAGTCCCCCGTAATTGCCTCACGAGGAAACTTAGGGCAACTTCAGAAAAGAAAGCACTCAGAGTGCCTGCCCCCATGCGATTTTAATTTTAGCCGGCAGAAGGCAGGGAAAGACAGATCGGGGAGATTAGTCGCCCCGAAGAAGAGGAGATTTGTCACCTGGCGACTAATCTCCCCGAATCTGCCCATGTGCCCCGACACTTAAGTTGGCCATACACCTAAAGATGCACTTCTGGCCAAATTGGACTGACTTTAAATGTGAAGGGGTGCCATATTGCAAAGTGGCCTTAGGCAGCACAAGCTATAAATAAATCTATATATATATATATATTTTTCTGTAAGTGGTCATTGAGAAAAACTTGACCATAATAATGGGGCACTCCCTTTACTGCCTCTGCACAATGCTCAGGTGCTGATGTTTTAACTGGAATGTGACTCAATGAATCAAAATACAACTGGACAGTAGCCGCTGTTAGATAATAATACAGGTGCATGTTGCTTCTATTTGCAGACATTTCTACAAAAAAGAAAATTTTTGTAACCACAGACTAAAGTGTTACAATTCTATCAACTTCCTGTTGTGTTGAGTGATAATACCCAGGGTGTAACTGCTGGCCTTTTCAGCAAAATTCCTTCTCCCCGCAAACCTTTTTAAAGATGACCTGCCTCACCAGCAGTCACTGATTACTACACCTCTGGGCTCCAGGTGCAGTTGGAATCCCCTAACACTATGCAGTTTGGGCCACAAATATTACATTATCAGGTAACTACTACTCCACACTCATATTGTACTGTCTGCATAATACTACAAACTTTTATGAGCCTTGTGCTTTACAAAGTCTGTTAGCCCCGGTGCATAACTGGTATACAATTATGGCTACAGTTATATAAGGTAAAGAGACTGGCCCCATAAATGAAGCGCTTAAATTAGAGCGTAACAAATTAATCTACTTTATTACAAGGGCCTGACTATTACATAAAACCAGACACAAACTAAAAATATGGATTGGACAACAAAAATATTTGGTATTCATATTTTAGGGGACTTTGTGTTATTATCTATAGCAATATTAGTTTAATATGAGCATCCTTTACACCTGGCCAGTAACCCAGACCAACAATTCATCAGTTCACTTTTACTGGCCCAGTTATATTAGTAAAATGAAAGCAAACATATCCATGGCTCACTAGACATTTTCAATGTGAACTGCAAACACACATTTGAATGTTTTTGGGGCAAAATCTCCCTGTGACTGCTGGTGATAGGCAGTTGCTATATAGGTCTATGGCAAGCAGTGACAGCTGTTTATTTAGCTGGTAAAGCATTTGTCCCGTATGTCATGGAACTGATTCTCTATGGCTTAATACAAAACTCTGTCCATTGTTTCCCTTACACTAGTGGACTAGTGGTGTTATGTAGAAACTGGGGTAAAGCATGGCCTTTGGTAACTGAAATTAACCAATACTTCCTTATAAGGATGACATACATAAATCCTTATGCTTGGTAAGATCACAATTAGTGCTTAGTGATGTCATTTATATTACATGACTCACTGAAAACTGCAAATTGTATAAAATAATGTGCCTTGTGCTGTGAAATATGAGCATATTAGATGTGACCTCAAAGTTCCATGACCTGAATAAAACAACTTGTGCCTTTAATGGGTATGTCCAACGTTTCGGTCCCATACAGGGACCTTTTTCAAGGCTTGAAAAAGGTCCCTTTGTGGGACTGAAACGTTGGATTAGTAAACCTATATATGAATATATAAATATATAAATCTAAATATAATAAAAATATATAAATCTATATATATATGACTATAGTTATATAAAAAGTGGACATTCCGGAGTAAGAATAGACTCAGGAAGGATTCAAAGCCTAATTTATTTTTTTTAAAAACAATTCATTAAACCAAGAATGGAAGTGTATTAACAATTCCTGAAAATTCAATGTCTATAAAATTGATTCTGACTTTTCTATATAAATATTGGCCAAGATCTTTTTAACTGCTTGTGAGGAGCACAATACAGTAGTTTACCCAGTAGTCTTCCACCAGCACGCATGCACTCCTCTACTCTAGCCCACTGATTTAACATGAAACCATGGCACACTGCCTTAATGAATTATTCAAGCTTTGAATAAATCAGGGGATGCCACTTAAGGAGAGTTCCTTTTCATTCGGTACACTGTCTCAAGAGAGATAAGCACTGCAGCTGAGACAGTGGAATGGAAGCATAATATGTAGAGCAAAGAACAAGCAGTCCTGGTGCAGAAATATAGTCATTTCACTGGGGCATATGCACACTGTCTGCATTATTCAGCATACTGCCACTAACAGGAGCCAGGCCATCACATCTAATAAAGCCATATACCAATCTTAACTCAACCTCAGCGGTTTTATTTTACACCACCCTACTAGATATGTTATTTCATGTCATGCTAAGGACAGTACCTGAATAATCTCCTACTGATTAGCGCGACATTGTACAAACTGTATCTTTTCAGAAAACATTATAATTCATCATCATTAAGAGTTATTTGTATAACTCCCTCTACACACCATACATTAAAAGCTGATAAAAACGGTTAGTGCTAGCTACGAAGGAATCATAATCAAAAACTACGTTTAAATAAATAGTTTTCTTCTTATTACCATGAAGGATTATATTTAAGGAGAACATTAGCTTTTAATGCATATCAAAATTCCCTCAGAGATGACATAAACTCTGTAATGGGCCACTTTTGTGACCAGACCCACAGTATTTGGATCTACTACAGAATTTCTGAACTTTACAAAAACAAAATGGAACATGCTCAACAGAAGCTCTAAATTTACAGCTTTTACAGTTTTCAAAATCACTCATTTTATCTGTTTCGCATCGTATTTGCTCATGATAGATAAATTTGTCCTGTGTTGCCAATAAAAATATGATTTAATGATTAAATCTAAACTGAATGTCAGTTTTGTATTGGGCAGTGCCAAAGTGTGCTTATCTTGTTTCCACTAGAATACAAAGTCTTACCAAAATGCCCTATCTTTATACACAGGATTCCATATTTGGCATTTACATAGTTACATAGTTACATAGTTAAATTGGGTTGAAAAAAGACAAAGTCCATCAAGTTCAACCCCTCCAAATGAAAACCCAGCATCCATACACACACCCCTCCCTACTTTTAATTAAAATTCTATATACCCATACCTATATTAACTATAGAGTTTAGTATCACAATAGCCTTTAATATTATGTCTGTCCAAAAAATCATCCAAGCCATTCTTAAAGGCATTAACTGAATCAGCCATCACAACATCACCCGGCAGTGCATTCCACAACCTCACTGTCCTGACTGTGAAGAACCCTCTACGTTGCTTCAAATGAAAGTTCTTTTCTTCTAGTCTAAAGGGGTGGCCTCTGGTACGGTGATCCACTTTATGGGTAAAAAGGTCCCCTGCCATTTGTCTATAATGTCCTCTAATGTACTTGTAAAGTGTAATCATGTCCCCTCGCAAGCGCCTTTTTTCCAGAGAAAACAACCCCAACCTTGACAGTCTACCCTCATAATTTAAGTCTTCCGTCCCTCTAACCAATTTAGTTGCACGTCTCTGCACTCTCTCCAGCTCATTTATATCCCTCTTAAGGACTGGAGTCCAAAACTGAACTGCATACTCCAGATGAGGCCTTACCAGGGACCTATAAAGAGGCATAATTATGTTTTCATCCCTTGAGTTAATGCCCTTTTTTATGCAAGACAGAACTTTATTTGCTTTAGTAGCCACAGAATGACACTGCCCAGAATTAGACAACGTGTTATCTACAAAGACCCCTAGATCCTTTTCATTTAAGGAAACTCCCAACACATTGCCATTTAGTGTATAACTTGCATTTATATTATTTTTGCCAAAGTGCATAACCTTGCATTTATCAACATTGAACCTCATTTTCCAGTTTGCTGCCCAGTTTTCCAGTTTAGACAGATCACTTTGCAAAGTGGCAGCATCCTGCATGGAACCTATAGTTCTGCACAATTTAGTATCATCTGCAAAAATAGAAACAGTACTTTCAATGCCCACCTCCAGGTCATTAATAAACAAGTTGAAAAGCAAGGGACCTAGTACAGAGCCCTGCGGTACTCCACTAACAACACTGGTCCAATTAGAAAATGTTCCATTTACCACCACTCTTTGTAGTCTATCTTTTAGCCAGTTCTCTATCCAGGTACAAATACTATGTTCCAGGCCAACTTTCCTTAATTTAACCAGTAACCTTTTGTGTGGCACTGTATCAAATGCTTTAGCAAAGTCTAAGTAAATCACATCCACTGCCATCCCAGAATCGAGGTCTCTACTTACATTCTCGTAAAAAGAAATTAAGTTAGTCTGGCAAGATCTATTACGCATAAAACCATGCTGGCACAAACTCATAGTATTATGATTTGCTATGAAGTCCAGTATCTTATCCTTTATTAACCCTTCGAAAAGCTTTCCTAATACTGACGTCAGACTAGTACAGGCTAAATTCCCAAGTAATTGTACAGAAAGCTTCAGAGCTTAAAGGGGTTGTTCACCTTCAAACACTTTTTTTCTGTGACTTTTAGATCACATCATATTTGTAACAATACCATAATGTTATATAACTGATAGGTGAATTATTTCATGGATGGCACTTAATTGATATTCTTAGAATATTGTGGGCTCACCCATTTTCATAAGGACAATCATAGCAAGCTTAGTTCCAAAATTTACCCGAAAGCTTACTACTCCTCCGGTCCCTATAAAAGGGCAGGGGTTGCCATACTTATTCATAAGGATTGTCCCTTTCGAGTAGACCAGACTCTCGCAGACCCCAATGGCCATTTTTTGATGCTCAAAGGAATGTATGCTAATGTGCAGCTATTGTTGGTCAATGTATACTCACCTAACAAACGGCAGATCAGCTTTCTGCGAAAACTCATCACCAAGTCCCAACAATTACACTCTTCATATGTGATAGTGGGGGGTGATTTTAACCTGACATATTCTCAGGGGGCTGATAGATCGGAACCCTCACCAAACCAGATGGCCCATACCCTCTCTACATCTTTTAGGCAGATTATGCGCCAATCTCAGCTATTTGATGCTTGGCGAACTAAACACCCTCGTGATAGGCAGTTTACATTCTATTCTCCCACTCATAAAACACATTCGCGCATTGACTATTTTTTTATATCTTACCCTTGCCTACACTTACCTTATGATTCGGACATTATGCCAATCACTTGGTCAGATCATGCTCCGATCACACTGACTATAGAATTGTTTAAATCCCCTCCCCGAGAACCGCATTGGCGCCTCAATGAATCACTTTTACATGACAAAGACATATTTGCTAAGATTGAGGAAAACCTGAAAGAATATTTTGCTATAAATGAGGGCTCAGTTGCCTCTTTAACCACACTATGGGAAGCCCATAAAGCCACATTGAGGGGCCAACTGATAGCACTGACAGCCCACAAAAAAAGAACAGCTAATGTTACCTATCTTACACTCCATAGACAGCTTAGGGACTTTGAATCACAATACAACCTGAGTCATAGTGACTCTCTACTGACCCGAATTAGACACGTACGTACAGAGCTGGCCGCCATACGGCAACAGCAGGCTGAGAAGGCCATACTTTGGACACGACAGCGATTCTATGAAAAGGCTGATAGACAACATACTTTACTTGCCAAAAAGTTAAAAGACCAACAAGCCCAATCTCGAATAACCTCTCTGATGGCACCTACTGGCCATTTAACCTATGACCCCAATCAAATCGGTTCTCTGTTCTACGATTACTATCACACACTTTACAATTTGTCCCCGCCCTTACCTGACACCAGGCTACACTCTGAGTCTATCATTGGATTTTTAGAGAATTTGGAACTCCCAGGTCTTACAGAGGACGACTTGGGGATTCTAAATAAAGATGTTACGATGGAGGAATTATCCTTCGCCCTTAAGACTATGCCGAGTGGCAAAACTCCAGGTCCAGATGGGTTACCGTATAAATATTATCAACTATACCAACATATTCTACAACCGTACCTGTTAAAGCTGTTTAATCTGTACTTACACGGTGAACCCATCCCTTCTTCTGTACTATCCTCTTACCTGACATTGCTACCCAAGGAAGGTAAAGACCCTACGCTATGTACCAACTACAGGGCAATAGCCCTCCTGAATTCGGACTTGAAGTTGTTCACTAAAATTCTTGCGAACCGTTTGGCCCCAATCCTACCTAGGCTTATAAATAGGGATCAGGTGGGTTTCATTTTGGGGCGCCAAGCTGGTGACAACACTCGACGTACTATAGACCTAATTGAAATACTTCAGAGACGTAAAGCTACCTCGTTAGTTCTTAGCCTAGACGCCGAGAAGGCGTTTGATAGATTAGACTGGACTTACCTATTTAAACTTCTGGAACACTTGAATTTCTCTGGCCCCTACTTGCATGCTCTCCGCAATCTATATAGCACCCCATCCACCCACCTAAAACTTTCAGGACAGTCTTGTAAAGCGATCCCAATTAGGAATGGCACTAGGCAGGGATGTCCTCTATCTCCCCTTCTTTATGCCCTAAGCATCGAACCTCTAGCGGCAGCCATACGGTCACATCCTGATATAGGAGGGGTTCTCGTGGACTCCGTGCATTATAAGATAGCTCTATTTGCAGACGACGTCCTACTTACCATGACTAACCCACATGTTTCCCTTCCAAACCTCCACCACGTCCTAGACAGATATAGTAAGATTTCGGGCTATAAACTTAATATTAATAAAACAGAAGCTCTTCCACTCAACATTCCGCCCAAAGACCTTGAAGCACTGCAACTTAAGTTCAATTACAAATGGAGGGTGGATTCCTTGACTTACCTAGGGACCCAGATGGCAGCAACTCATGATCAGTTATATAATCTGAACTTCAAACCGCTCATCCAGCAAACAAAGGCCTCTCTCATGCGATGGACTAATTACCCTATTTCTTGGCTCGGGAGGATAGCCGCTCTAAAAATGTCGGTTTTACCCAAATACCTCTATTTGTTTGAGACTTTGCCGATTCCGATACCCCCCAAAGTCTTTCGGGACCTACAGGCCTTGTTTCATAATTTTATATGGGCCCAACAGAGTCACAGAGTGGCTAAATCAGTGATGATGACTCATACGAGCTTGGGGGGTCTAGGGGTCCCCAATCTTCAACGATACTATGAGGCCTCACAGTTGAGGCAACTTCTGACATGGTCTCATCATTTTCCATCCACCACCTGGGGTCACATTGAAAATTGTATGGTGAAAGACTATCATTTAAATGTTCTCATTTGGGACCTTACTTTCTCTACACAGATTCCATCATCTGCCCTCTCAGCCACCTGGCTTTCCTATTCTATTTGGCTGAAGACCCGGCTTAAATACAAATTGGTCTCCGCTAAATCATTGGTGACAACCTTTTTGGATAATCCGGCGTTTTCGCCCGGCACTGAGCCATTGTTTTGTGCCAAGTGGTCTAAATTACAATTCTTTACGGTCAAAGACCTGCTCACTCCGCTCACTCAAGTAATGATGCCTTTTCAAGTGATTAAGGAGAAACAGCCCCTAACGGACATAAAACTATTCGAATATTTTCAAGTACGACATTTTCTAGCTCCCTATGTCGCATACCTCAAGTCACATCCCCCCACGATGTTTGAGACTTTGGCTCTTCAGGGCCTACCACAGAAAGGCCTCATCTCCAGGATATATAGTATATTGACTGCTCCTCCGGACTTGGATCCACCCAGACACAAATATATGGATAAATGGGACCGGGACCTCCCACACCCAGTCCAGACTAAAGAATGGCCATTGATATGGAACAACGCGAAACGTATGGTCACTTGTGTGCGACAGAAAGAACACATTTATAAGATTTTGACCTATTGGTATTACACCCCTGACAGGTTACACAAATTGTTTCCACAACATTCGCCCCTATGCTGGAGGAACTGTGGGTCTCGGGGTACTATGCTTCATATCTTTTGGGATTGCCCAGTAATACAACCACTGTGGACTGAAATCTCTCAACTTTTGAGCCGTATCTTCCATAGTCCAATCCCGATGGACCCCATTGTCTTACTGCTAGGCAAACCTATACCACGGCTTCGTAATTGTGGTCAAGCCTTGGTTAACCAAATACTGACCGCAACCCGTCTGGCCATATCCTCACACTGGAAAGACTCTATGCCGCCTACTTTGTCTGAGATAGTTTCAAGAATTAATGCCAACAGAGCCTTTGAAGCAGGTATTGCAATGTTGTCTAACACTATGGATCGGTTTATTAGTATCTGGGATATGTGGGATTTGGGAGGTTTAGCTGCCAATGGGACGCAAGGAATCCACCCCCCAACCGCCGATTAGACGTGAGAGGCCTAATGGGTCGTTATTTGATTTTCCTTAGGGAAGGTGTTTTCCTGTTCTCATACAATCTACCCCAGACTTAGAACACCGATTTTTTCGCTACTTGTCTCACGTCTAGGAACTCTGCCAATTGCTGTGATGTACTGGGTTTCTCCCCTGGTACTCTTTCATATATCTGTTTGCTTGTACCTTTATCTGTCTCCATTGTTTATGCTGAACCACAGAAATGTTAAGCTGCAATGTTTAATGTGATTTTTGTAAAACCAATAAAAATCTAAGTTACAAAAAAAAGAATATTGTGGGCTCAACATGGAAGAGAAATATCACTTACAATAAGGACAGTGTACAAATGAGGAGACGGTATTCGCACTCCAACTGTGCTGTTTACACGGAACCTCTTCACTAAGGGATGATGTAAAACTCATCTAAAGACCAACCACTGTTAGCACAGTTTTGTAAATCTCCCCCCACAAAGCCAACAGGGCTTCTTTCAACCAAATGGCTGGGTGAGGAAAAACAATTAGACAATATCAAAGATCACCTTATCCCAGGCTTGATAAATCGTTAGCTGCAAAAACAATAGTTGTATTGTTTGTAATTGAAAGTTGGCAGCAACCAGTTAACACTGTCATTGTACATTTCCAATCAACCTTATATAATGCACGTTTGAGTGAGTTCCTAAACTGGAATGTTAGATTCACACCAGCGGCCCTATATTTTGTTGTGGTTTCTCTGAGATTTTGAATTTTTTATGTGAGTTTGGTCGAAGGTAGAACTGCATTTATAATTTGCCTCCAAAATCCATTCAATGCTACCCATTCACCATACCAGCATAAAAGCTGAAATATTGCAGCCTAAATCTAGCTGCATTGGTAGGCTGCAAATCCACCATCACTCCCAGTAGACTAGTGATCTCAAGTGGCTAAGGAGCAACATGTTGCTCACCAATCCCTTGAATGTTGCTCCCAGTGGCCTCAAAGCAGGTGCTTATTTTTGAATTCCTGGCTTGGAGGCAAGTTTTGGTTGCATAAAACAAGGTGTACTGCCATATAGAGCCTCCTGCAGGCTGCATATCTACATTTGGTCTACCAAATAGCTAATCACAGCACTTAATTGGCATCCCCAGGAACATGTCATGCTTGTGTTGCTCCCTAACTCCTTTTTATATCTAAACATTGCTCACGTGTAAAAAGGTTAGAGATCCCTGCAGTATTTTTACATACACATACCCCTGAAGTCTAGACCTAATGTATGTGGACAGTAATGACTTGGAATGCCTTTGTTTTACACATTAAAAGGCTGCCACCCATTGTGCTTTCACACACACAAGTTAAGTGAATAGGACTAAAACTCAAAGCTTAACTGTTATAGACTTCTCTGTGCTAATTTGTTAATCAAGTACTAATGAATATTTTCACAACAGGCAATCTCCTAATTTACACGCATGTGATAAAGCCATTTTCACTGGGATGTAAAGGGATGACAGTCTTTCTGATGTCTGCAGATGTCTCTTCTGTTTCATCAAAGTGAGAAAGCCTATTCTATGGGCTAATTTACTTCTAAGCCATGTTATCAGTCCGGTTGAAAATATTTTTTTCGTTTTGCGCATAAAAGACCAAAAAAAAAAGTTCCAATTGTGTTTCCATTTCGGATCTTATTAAAAATAGTTACAACTCACAGAATTTTTTTATGAAATAGCACTAACATCCATGCATATTTACATTACTGTAGCCTTTCCTTACTGGCTTAAAAAAAAGTGAGGCAATATTATTCTAATATGCTTTTTATACAAGGCTTAGGGAATTTTCTATCCCTTGCATCTCCTTGCTGCGCTTTAGGCTTATTAAAAAGATGAAAATTACTTTCCAAACCTTGCCAAAAATGATTAATACATACAGGTAAAGGATCTATTATCCAGAATGCTTGGGTCCTGGGGTTTTCCTAATAAAGGATCTTTACATAATTTGGATCATCATACCTTTAGTTTGCTAAAAATCATTTAAATAATAAACCCAGTAGAATTTTGCTACCATACCTGTACAGTAACATACTCTGTATTGCCTCTATTGATTGTTTAAAGGGTAAGATAGCCTCTAGGAATTTTTGTTAGTGCATTCTCATTAGCAAGTGCCAGACCTTTAAGTGCAATCCTTTCATATAGCACTTTCAGAGATTATTGCATTTGGCCTGCTGACATAACACTTTTCTCAATGGGAATGCTAGAAAATGCTGTGTGTGCATATGGCTTTCACATATATTAGCAGAAGACGTCCATTTGCATCCTGCTCTAGCACATTACAGTTATCTCACAGCAGGTTAAAAGCACAGCCTTTCATCCCAAAAGTAACAGCTACAGTTTACTTGCACCAGTCAAACAACAGACCTTAATTTCTGTTTGTTCAGTGACAGGGAATTAAGCTCTTAGAATTTATATTATACATATTGGGATGCCCTAAAAATTACCTCCTGTGTATGTATTTAGTAGCAGTGCTCTGATTGCCCTGATTATCCACAAAACAATTCAGCCTAACTCTTTTTATTTATTTTTCCATAAATTGACTAAAATGAACTTGAATTTAAAAGGAAAGTGTCACTGGGATATTACTTTTCCCCCCAAAACACTTACCACCTCCAAATGTGCTTTGAAAGACAAGTTCATTAGGTCACAAATCAGATACAAATTCACAGCCAGGAAAACAACGGTGCCGAGTGCTAAATGTATCCACTGAAATGGAAGCTAAAGAAGACTGGAAGACTGATCATTTATTATGAATGCAATATATATATATATATATATATTTCCGATAAAGTGTTTTTTTTTAAACACAATAAAATTCAAACATTAATAATGACATAGTAGGATATGCTAACGATCACAGCATATTTTTTATACATCCATACACTGAGGCAATGGAGTGATTTCACTTCCTGTTCTTTATGTTGTGAAACTCGAGTACAACTGGGTATAACAAGCTGATTCCAAAGTACTTTGCCTCAAGCACAATAGTATTCTCAGCTTGACAAAGTTAAAATAATAATATATTTTATGTGAGACAAAAAAAATGTATATGACAAGCATGTACACCTGCGGCAAAACACAGCCAGACAGCTGAATAGAATACTAAATGCAATAATATGCAAATTAAAAAAAAAAGTTAATCTTTATGTGCTTCATATGCAAATATTTGCAAATTTTGTCCACATATGTTTGCTGGTCATTAATTAAAACAGTACTATAAACATTTAAATTTCCACCTGCTTCCGTGGATGCAGATAGTCGAACCTGCAGTGTTTTTAAGAAGCATTATGACTTAGTGATGGAAACCATTAAAACAGCAAATACTTATTCCATGTTTTACTTTCCTATTAAAACTTCACAGACCCCTTTAATTTAGGATATTTCTTTTTAACAAAAAACGATTTTCTTAAAAGATAAAAAAGAGGAGTACAAACAAAACATATGTCTGAACCAGTTCTATCTACACTTTATAGAGTGAGACATTTGAGGAATTGTGTTCCTGCCATGATGTCAGAATTAAAGGATCTTCAGAACATAAGCCAGGAAGTGATTTACTTTACCAGACCCCAGGGTTTGGGAAGGAAATGATACAAAGGAGGGAAATATATATTCAGGTTCCCAAAGGATGCACATTCTTATTCTTCATTCTCAGTATAATTTATACATGGGAGGGAGAACTCATTACACCTTGTTTCACATCAAGCACCTGGGACCTATAGCTCTGAAATATTTTTTAAAAGGAGAAGCAAAGTATGTACAACTTAATAACAGTACAATGAGGTGAACTATCATTGTTTAAAGTTGATGATCAAAATGTATAATTTAAAGCTTGATAAACATAGAATTTGTAACATTATTTTGGCCAACAAATGCGCCTTCTGGTGTGCTTTTAGGATGCACGAGTTACACATCTAGCACTAATCATTTTTTACTTGTATTTGGGACTGTAGTATGTGTGATGCCTAGCTGTATAAATGTGCATGTGTGAGTGTGTTTGTGTGCTACTGGGTTATTTATCCTTAATTAAAACCATCAAAACAGTAACACTTATACAGTTGCCTGTCAAAAATAAGCATTTCACTGAATTTTTATTGGGAAGATTCATTAAGGTAGCTTGAGAAACAAACACTACATAAATTGCTGGCCCACATTACTAATTATAATGTCAATTAGCTCCAGTCTACGGCAAACATGTATTTAAGGTGGCAAGTGATATCAACTATCTTTATGTAGAATTTGCTTGCCCTAATACACTTTTAAAGCACTTGTCAGCAGCATGTACTCTACTCTGTTTTCATTCTATAAAGTTACCGGATACTTAACTGTGTGCAGCACTGAAATATATTTAAAACCATTTAATAACATTAGTTTCATATTTGATATGAATCTTGTTCTTATATTTTCATACCTCCCAACTGTCCTGTTTTCCCGCGGGACAGTGATCTCCTGCACTGAAAAGCCAGAAAAATATAGAAAGTTTCTAAAACTTAATTTCCTTTTAGCAGAGAGCCCATTTGTAGCAGGTACACTTAGATACATTAGTAACTATTACAGATAAGCAAAAAAACAATTGTAACAATTTAAGATAAACAGGTCTCTTGGGGATTAGCAAAACTGTAATAACACATAAAAAACACAGAAATGTGTTAAAACTTTCCTAACCTGCCACATTTTGTAAATTGGACACGGTAATTAGGGAGTAGTCACAAAAATGGGCATGTCCCTCTTTCTATTTCCAAAATGTTGAGAGGTATGTAGCTTCCCTGCATTTCTTGAGCTAATGCCATGTCTCATTAGTGTATGAATATTATGATGTAACTATATGCTGCATTTTTCTCTTCCTTAGAGAGAGCAAAAGGCAATACCAGATATCATTTACTGCAGAGAATGTGTACACCAGAAGTTGCAGGATTAGGGTAATGGCTATCAAATAACCAGTGGGATGGGAAAAATGGTAATCCATAAAATTCCATAAAAAAACTAATTTGTAAGCCTGTCGTTGAGAAGAAGTTTACTCTTCAGGGAATAACGAACAAAAAACAAGCAACAAAGGTGCAGTGGAGGATAGGGAAATAAAAAGGACTCTATTAACCCTAAAGAAGGCTTACACCTACTATATTTATTTTTACATTCCATCAAAATGGTATGAATGTAAAAAGTTATAGCTACTCTAGGACTCTGTCAATTCTGCAGTCAGAATGGACACCCTTACACCAGTAGCATCTCCAGTGCTAGCAAAATCGTTCAGCACTCCCAGTCTATCTGCACTAAACATGCTCAGCTGTTGAAATTTATTTGATTTGGTGGCCCCTCATAATGGAAGCTAGTTTGCTTTATTTTTCCTCATCTACAATCAATTAGCCACTTCAATACTCATTTGGTGGAAACATTTATGTCACAGGGCCTTTGTTGATTTCACTGTACAGCATTTCTAACTTTGCTGTGTTAAGAATGTTGACACAACACAGTTGCTTCTTTCATTCTCACTAGTAAAACTAATTCAACATGCTAATTGGTCGTATATACTAGTTCAGTCAAGAAAGGCTAAATTGGTGCACATTGGCTGCCGATGTATGGATGTTTTTATATTTTTTATTAAGCAATTCAATCTGCATGTATTGTTCAGAGCAACAGTTGCAGGTGGATGCATTGCAGGTCCTCCTCCCAAGATCTAACCATAAATGGACTTGCTAACAAAAATATATATTTTTTCTTTGAGTTAAAGATCTACTTCAGGTGTCAATTCCCGAAGTTCAAGGCACTGAGATATGTAGTGACAGTTAGCAACAGTTACTTTGACACAAGAGTGATCCTTCAAAAATATCCTAATGATGAAAAATATGTTACACACAAAGAAAACACAGGAAAGATGGTTTCATTCTTGTTCACAATTTGCCTGAATTTTCTAGTCTACATAAGTTTTATAAAATAAAACAATGGAATATATCCCCTCTCCCACACAAATAGTGGCTCCTTACTTAAGACCCATGGCATTTGAATCATAATCTAGATAGAGGTGCAATTCATTAGTATTAATGAAAACTGGATTTAGCCCTAAACGTATCAGTTTTTTTGGTGTGAGATCCATCCATAACTGCTTGTAATTAGTGATTTTCATTAAGCTAATAACAGGCTTGGCAGGATTGTACAGACAGAGAATGCTTACCTTGGGCCTTGAGTCTTAATCCTTGCGTTACTACAGTGGCCTGCAAGTGTAACATGCATGTTTGTGGCTAAATTAACAAATAATTGACCTTGATAACAGTAAAGTTTAAAAGCATTACACACATATGAACTGCGGGTTATGACTTTTACTGGTATGCATAAGAATATTCTAAAGGTCAGACGTAATGATTTATGAATTTGCCCTTTGTATTGACTGTGAGAAAAATATTTCAGCACCTAGGTGAGTGTTTTAGGAAATGTTTAAACACATCACAAATTTTGGGAGGCTTAGTTATAGAAGCATGGTGCTAGAATGTAGCCATGTTTTGCAATTCCTTGTTGCAGTATACGTCCAAACACCAGGAATTTAGTATGTGAGGCACTTTTGTGGCCTTAAAGGGATACTGTCATGGGAAAAAAAAAATTTTCAAAATGAATCAGTTAATAGTGCTGCTCCAGCAGAATTCTGCACTGAAATCCATTTCTCAAAAGAGCAAAACAGATTTTTTTATATTCAATTTGAAATCTGACATGGGGCTAGACATTTTTGTCAATTTCCCAGCTGCCCCATGTCATGTGACTTGTGCTCTGATAAACTTCAATCACTCTTTACTGCTGTACTGCAAGTTAGAGTGATATCACCCCCTCCCTTTTCCCCCCCAGCAGCCAAACAAAAGAACAATGGGAAGGTAACCAGATAACAGCTCCCTAACACAAGATAACAGCTGCCTGGTAGATCTAAGAACAACACTCAATCGTAAAAACCCATGTCCCACTGAGACTCCTTCAGTTACATTGAGAAGGAGAAACAGCAGCCTGCCAAAAAGTATTACTCTCCTGAAGTGCAGGCACAAGTCACATGACATGGGGCAGCTGGGAAATTGACAAAATGTCTAGCCCCGTGTCAGATTTCAAAATTGAATATAAAAAAATCTGTTTGCTCTTTTGAGAAATGGATTTCAGTGCAGAATTCTGCTGGAGCAGCACTATTAACTGATTCATTTTGAAAAAAAAAAATTTTCCCACGACAGTATCCCTTTAAGGAAGGAATGCCCTTCTAGTTGGAAGTGTAAGATCTAGTTATATATAATACATACAAATCTGATCTTTCCGATATGCACAGAGTGCATCATTAGTGATTTGTATAGGTAAGCCGAGTTGAAAAATGACCAAAGTCAATCAAGTTCAACCCCTTTCTCACTTTCAGAAAGACCTAGGAATAGGCCGAAACGTTAGCCTCTAGCTTGATAATAAAAAAAGTTTTAATATATTTAAGATCTGCCAGTGCAGTTTCTACTGGATGGATTATGATTGAAATGATTGACACTGCACCCAGGCAAGCTATACTCGATCGGAAGTAGGCTCGAGTATAGGAGCCGAAACGTCGGAATAAAACCAATGCTGTGAGTGCGGTTCATTTCTGTTTAGCTTTATATTACAATATAACCTGCACCCAGGCAGTTGTTGATTCTTTGTGTGAGTGCTCCAGCTTTACCTAATTTTATATATATATATATATATATATATTTTTTTTTTTTTTTTTTTTATTTGATCGGGGCAGCACTCCGCTTCTGTATCATCCCCAGGTGCACAGTAAAAAGTCCAAAATATACTGAAGAAGACCAGCAACACTGAGATTTCTTATGATTAAAATGAGTGTATTAGAAGGTGCATGTACAGCCAACGTGACATGACAAAGGCCTTGAGAAAGGTTCCTGATGGGACCGAAACATCACGTTGTCTGTACATGCACCTTTTAATAGACTCATTTAATCATAAGAAATATCGGTGTTGCTGGACTTCTTTAGTATATATATTGTAGAGGACACCAGGGCTCTGGAATGGGAGGGAAGGTACAGGGTGGCTTTTACTGCAGCAGAGGGATACTGCATAAAGAGGAGTCACAGGTGCAATTGAGGTGTTGATGGTCCTGGCAGCCGGTGAGCTGCAAGTCTTTCTAGAGGGTGTTAAAAAGGACTAAAACAAAAACCTGTGAAACAAAAAAGGACTGCGAAAGAAAGCTGGCTAATATTGGGCAGTGTGGGTTTTGTGGTTTGGCCTGACCAGGCCTACTTTGGACACTGAGAAAACCAAAGGACTTTCACAAGCTGAAGGAAGCTGTGTGTAATGTTTTCATTTACTTACTGCTGAGGAAAAGCTACTTCGAGTTCAGTTGCTAAATAAATTGACGGTGTACTGCGTGCTGGCTGCGATTACCCATCAATAACTATAGATTTTTAGTATCACAGTAACCTTGGATATTATGCTTGTCCAAGAAATCGTCGGCATTAACAGAATCAGCCATCACAATAACACCCGACAGTGCATTCCCCAACCTCACTGCCCTCACTGTGAAGAACCACCTACACTGCTTCAAATGAAAGTTATTTTCCTCTAGTCTGAAAGGGTGACCTCTGGTACGGTGATCCTCTTTATGGGTAAAAAGGTCCCCTGCTATTTGTCTATAATATACTTGTAAAGTGTAATCACGTCCTCTCTCAAGTGTCTTTTTTCCAGAGAAAACAACCCCAACCTTGACAGTCTCCCCTCATAATTTAAGTCTTCCATCCCTCTAAGCAGTTTAGTTGCACGTCTCTGTACTCTCTTCGGCTCATTTATATCCCTCTTAAGGACTGGAGCCCCAATCTGCACTGCATACTCCAGGTGAGGCCTTACCAGGGAACTACAAAGAGGCAAAATTATGTTTTCATCCCTTACTTTATATGTCTATCCATATTCCTGTATGAATCGATATATACACCTACTAATCTGACCTAGATTATCAATTTTCAACAATATGCTGGCTATTTCTAGCTCTATATTGTTTCTCTGAATTCGAACATAGAACCAAGAATTTCACTTGCACTCAAAGGCAGATAAACGCAGGGATATACCCTTACATTTTATTGGCAGAAAGGTGCAACGTTTCGGGGATGTCCCCTTTTGCCATGCTTGACAAAGGGGACATCCCCGAAACGTTGCACCTTTCTTACAATGAAGTGTAAGGGTATATCCCTGCGTTTATCTGCCTTTGAGTGCAAGTGAAATTCTTGGTTCTACGTTGGATTTGGAGGGTGCCGATCCCTCCTTCACGAAGGCCAGGGTGTACGAGCGGTTCTCCTCTTCTGAATTCGAACAGCCACTCACTAAGTCCAAATCCATCTGTATGTGAATAGCAAAGTTTATTCTCCCATCTTTGATTTGGATACATAAGACAACTCAAGATCTTATCTTATACCCTTATACCCTAGATAACAGAATTATTGAATTACAGATTGCTATCTATTATATAATCCAAGTACAGGTATTGAATCCCTTATCTGGAAACCAATTATCCAGTAAGCTCCAAATTGTGGATTTTCATATTTCAAGTACTACAGAAGCACTACAGTAATACAGAGCTTTAGAACTTTGCTAAATAAATTTTTTTGCATGTCTGCCAGTGGCTTTAACTCTGTCAAATTAATATTTTATATTATAGGACAGATATCAATGACTCTTTTTGGATTCATTTTGTTTCCTGGTTAATTCATGTTTCTCTGTATGCTTAAGTAGAGGCTGTGCATATGCTTTTGTCTTCAGGGATAAATCATAGCCTGACATCTCCATGGCAGCAGACACTGGCCTTAAATTTTAAGGGATAAAATCTATAATGCTAAATGGGATTCTCTTGCTGTACAGGCCTAGACATACAAGTCACATTTTTCCACTACTTTCTCAATGTTCATTTTCTTTACATCCACTCAGAACAGGAGTCAATCAGAAAGAGGATAAATAATATCTCAATGTGATGTCCTTGAAATGGTCACTGTCACTGTCACTGTTTATATATTGGAATTTTAATGCTTTACTCTTTGATTTTAGCCCTTGCAAGGTGTTCCAAAAAGAGACAGTTGGAAAGAAAAGCTCTGCCACTTCTTTGTGCATAACGAAAATACTGATTTATTCTTTCTCACTGCAGCGTCATGGCTAAACAAAATTTACAGACAGAATTTAAGAACAGAAATGTATTTCCTTCTGTTGAGCAGACAAGTGTTAGATTATTGGTTTAGCCAACCTGATAGGTTAGAACCTACTCATGAAGCAAGACCCTGCCATTAATCCAATACTTATGAATAATCATATACTGTCTGTAATACAGTATCTTGCATGAGAAATCTGACCTTTAACCAACACTCTTAGTTTACTGAAAGGTAAATCCTAAAGAGAAATGTTTAGGCTTTTATATTTTAAAATTTAGAGTGCATACTAAGGACAAAAATCTGCTATGCCCAAAGGAACATTTGGTTCACTCTAAACAGCAAACAATGCTTTGTAGCTGACTATAAAAATGTTATTTCTTAAGATTAAAATGAGTAGACTGCTGTCCCTGTAGGAACAGCCCACAGCCATGATTTCCAAGGGCAAATTACTAGGTGTTACTGATCTACAACTAAAACTAGCAATCACTAAGGAATCTAAACTCAAAGCAGAGAGAAAGGAAAGCCACAAAGATACAGCCAAACAAGACATGCTCCAATTATGCCATCTTATTTAAAGCACAATTTAGTTTACTTTAGTTACTCATAAAGAACACAGATAAAAAGTCCATAAAATCAATTTAGAGTAGATGATGTTATATGTTTTTCCTGAAAAGTAATGCAATGGTAACAGAGGGCGTATAAAACAGGCACACTTAAAGTATATTTAGTGCTTGTAATGGCATATTATACACACTATAAACAGTGTCTAGTAAGTGACCATTAGTAAGATTTATAGGGTTTGTAGTCTAACGAAAGTGATGCTCTCTCACTTGTATTCTACTTTCTACCAAGGGCTATTGGATAGCACAGGGCAGACATCATGGAGGAACAAAGAGTACAACTATTAAAATAACAGAATTCTGCACAGCACTGGACATTCTAATCTAGTAAAGTACATCCTAACGCTTAGGCCTGCCAAAATGTTCAACTACAGCTCCCAGTAATTGCTCAATGAAGATATGATGTGAGTTATTATCGAAAGAATGTCACAGAAATATTTCAGTATGCCTCAGGTTTCTATCCTGAAATCACACGACTCGACTCTCATGTGTTACTCAACATTTTCAAAGGCTTAAATTAAAATACAATAGGTGTCTCAGTTTAATTGTTTTAATAACTAGAGCTAATGGACAGTAGATTGTATGTCTTTACCTGTCTCTACTCTTCAGACCAAAAACTATAACTACACCACCCATAAATTAGATGATGAACGGTGACGTCAAATGTTGTGCATGCCTTTCACAACTCTCTGTAATACTTAACAACACCCATGTGCACACCCCTGAAGGAAGGTCCAGAAAGAAGTCAAGCAAGCTGAGTAACAATGAACTTTTAAACATATGATATATTCTACAAATAAATATTAATCATTTCCTTGCTAATCCACTAAAAATACATACGGTAGACTACTCCCTATGATCACATCTCACCTACTACTAAAATGATACATTTAGTACTATTTATAGTCCAGGGATGTTTAACTGAAACTGGTTTCTACCCACACTAATCAATTCCTATTTTCATTCTACAGGTATAGTATCTGTTATCCAGAATGCTCGGGACCTGGGGTTTTCTTGTTAATGGATCTTTCCGTAATCATACCTTAAGTCTACTAGAAAATCACGTAAACAGTAAATAAACCCAATAGGCTGGTTTTGCCTTCAATAAGGATTAATTATATCTTAGTTGGGATCAAGTACAATGTACTGTTTTATTATTACTGAGAAAAAGGAAATAATTCTAAAAAATTTGAATTATTTGGATAAAATAGAGTCTATAGTAGATGGCCATTCCATAATTTGGAGCTTTCTCGATAACGGGTTTCCGGATAACGGATCCCATACCTGTATAAATGTATAATTATCAGTATTTTTACTTCTAACATCTGAAATCGATTCATAAAGAGATGTTGCATAAAAGTGTAGAGTGCTAGCATAATCACAGCTCTCCACTCCAACTCCACACTTACATTTTCTTTCCTTACAATGGCATTTTGCTGTACTTACAAGCTCAAAGAAATCCTATTACTGTAATCCTCAACGAATGGTGGTGTTAAATGGGATAGACTGTTGGACTGTGAAACAATTCGCTGCTTAGAAACAGAAGCCATGAATTGGTGATAAGGAAATCATGGCCCTACTTCTGGCATATGTACTGGGAAATTAAAACTTCTGATCGGAATTAGAGTGTTAAAGGAGACTTCAAATCATTACACAAAACCGTTCTTTCAATTAAATTATTTATTTTTATTAGCATTAAAACAATACCAGGCACACAAAATGCAAGAATACCAGCAACATTTCTAGCACACAAGTTTTCTAGGGGCCGATTCACTAACTTAGAGTGAAGGATTCGAAGTAAAAAACTTCGAATATTCGACCCTTCGTTCGATCGAAGGAATAATCCTTTGATCGTACGATCGAACTATCTGCGCTAAATCCTTCGACTTCGATATTCGAAGTCAAAGGATTTCAATTCCCAGTCGAATATCGAGGGTTAATTAACCTTCGATATTCGACCCTTAGTGAATCAGCCCCCTAGTGTTAGTGCCCAAAACATTTGGAACCAGTCAGAAGCAGCTATTGGCACCACGCACCACTTGATGCAAGTATCTGCAAGTTTATAAGAACATTAATGGGTGTAAATGCCTTTTTTGAAGGAAGTCAATTATACATAAATTTTTTGAAAGTTTTGCTTTGTATGTGCTTTGTACATGAGCCCTACTATACTGGATTTGCTATTCCTATATCTTTTAAAAAAACTAAATTAAGTAAATTGCATCTGGTACAGGAAATCTCTGAATTATGGGAAGCAATCTCCCATAGAGTCCATTTTAGGCAAATAATTATATTATGATTTCTTTTTTCTCTGTAATAAAAAAATGAATCCACATTTGTGGCAAAACAATCCTATCGGTTTTTTTAATGTTTAAATGATTTTTACCAGACTTTAAGGGGCACATTTACAAAGCTCGAGTGAAGGATTCTAATTAAAAAAACTTCGAATTTCGAAGTGTTTTTTTGGCTACTTCGACCATCGAATGGGCTAGTTCAACCTTCGACTACGACTTCGAATCGAACGATTCGAACTAAAAATCGTTCGACTATTCGACCATTCGATAATCGAAGTACTGTCTCTTTAAGAAAAACTTCGACCCCCTAGTTCGGCAGCTAAAAGCTACCGAACTCAATGTTAGCCTATGGGGAAGGTCCCCATAGGCTTGCCTGCGTTTTTTTGATCGAAGGATATTCCTTCGATCGTTGGATAAAAATCCTTCGATCGTTCGATCGCAGGATTTGCGCTAAATCGTTCGACTTCGATATTCGAAGTCGAACGATTTTAGTTCCTGGTTGAATATCGAGGGTTAATTAACCCTCGATATTCGACCCTTAGTAAATCTGCCCCTTTAAGTATGGAGATTCAAATTACAGAAAGATCTTTTATCCAGAAATCCCCAAGTCCCAAGCATTCTATTCCTATACATGTGCTAAAGTTTGAGGTAATTCATATCAATAAACCTGTTACAGTATAATTGTTTCAGTAGGGTAAAATCCATTTTTGTGCACTAACATGTGCTACACAAACCAAACATTAAAACAGTTAATTCTAAAGCAGTGGCACAATTGCTAAAGTGAATACTTCATTAAAAAAGATCTCAGTGTCATTGCTCCCCACTTCTTATAAACAATATATGCAAAGTGAGATGAAGTTGTCTACTGTATATCCCTCAAACAGCTGATGGAACCCAGGCACTGATCTAATGCCACTGAACACAATAAAAAAAAAAGTCATTTTAAAACATTTCTCACCAGAGATGATTTTCTGATAGCGGGCTCAGTGTTTTTGTGAGTTTCTGTTTCCATGGCAATCATGGAATTTATTTTAAATCTCTTCCTGTAACAATAGTAATTTTATACAAGGAATAAGCATCACTGTACATAGTTCTGATCATTACAGCTGCATTTAAGCTGGCCATAGACGTAAAGATCCGAATCGAAGATTCGTACGATTTTCGGACCATGTGTGGAGAGTCCCGTCATTTTTCGTCCCGTGGAGATCGGTCATTTGGTCGATCAGACAGGTTAAAAGATTCCTGTCGGCTGCCGATAATTTTCAGTGGGAGACTGTCACCAGCTTTGTCGGACATAACTTTCGTACGATTGCTGTCAGGGGCAGAACATTGGCTGATCTGTTCTTTTACTACTTTGTTTGATCTGAGTGGTTAGTGGCAGGTCGGGAGATAGGGAAGTCTGATCGTTCATGGATTTGAGCGATCGGATCATTGCATCTATGGCCAGCTTTAGAAGATTTATCCTTTTGATCATAGGATATATATATCTTGAAAAACAAGGTAGCTGAGTGTCCGGGACTTGCCCCAGTTCTCAAGGCACTATTAAACAAAATGTTCCGATAATCATAAAATACAAACATTTTTATTGAATTAATATCATAATAACAATACATACATACTGACCCTCAGGCGCTTAATGAGAAATACCTATTATTAAGCGCTGGAGGGTGTGAAGCGCGTAAGGTGGATAATATGGGGTCAGGATGTATTTTTATTATAATATTTATTTAATAAAAAATTTGTATGTTATATTTTATGAGTATCGGGACATTTTGTTTAATGGTGAATATTCATTAGGCATCAACAGTGATAGGGACTTTCAGTTTATGTTTGTGGGATTGTGCATACTGAACCCGGCCCCAATGTGTAATAAAAGTTAAATATAAGTAAATTCATGAACAGCCCATATCTCTTGGCAGTTTGCAAAATCACCCTTGGTTAACAAGGAGCTTCGATTTTAAAACTTAACAACATGTGCCCGCACAAAGCCTAAACATCCGTACAGAATAGATTAGTGGAAATGCAATTTAAATAAATTAAACAAATTAGAACAAAAATCTAAATTTTTTCCATGTTCTTTTATTAATACAATTAATACTGTTTGAATTTTAACTAAACACAATGCCTTTTAAGTCCAGCATAAAGGTGCTGTATCTATATATCTAATCTATATATCTGTATATGTAATGGTTGTTTTTTTTTGTTGCAAAATAAAATTTTCAAAAGAAAGTATTTCACACACACACACACACACACACACTATATACTGGCACCAACAATAACATGCCCAGTGGTAGATGGGTTGCTAAATGCTTTTGCAAACAATATTAAATAGTTGCAAAAACTTGAAATGATCTGTGGTTGGCACCTCAGGGGTGGCAAATCTAAACATATAACATACAGATACCAATATATAGTGAGTACAGGAATTAGCTTAAAAAAAGGGAAGTGTATTGATTTATTGGCTAGGATTGTGTTATTTTACCCTGATAGTGCACCCTGTTATACCTAGATAACCTATAATCACTACAGGCTCACCGGAGGATGTGGATAGATGTTGTTGTCACAGTTGGTGGGCTATGAGTTTATCATTTAACAAATGTCACCTCTTTATATCAAAGAGATCTGGGAACCATTACTGAAGTCTGCAATGTGTTTTCTTGCTGGCAAAGTCAGCTTTCGTAACCTAAATCTTGTATAAGTACTGTGAGAAAGCAGTGACTAATGTGCTGTGTGTTGCTTGGCTCCTATAAGAACACTGTGTCTGTGGTATTGATCAGTACAAACACAAGCTTCAGAATGATAGATCTTTGCTTATATCGGGTATCCCACTTTTACTGCTCTTTAACTGAACCTAATTAGATGCAAAAGGTTGTTCATGCCATCTGCAGACAGAGCTAGAAATAAATATTAAAACAGATTATTTTTATTTTAAGGCCAGATGTGTGCACTTGGCTTGATTTCCAACCCATAACAATATTCTAGAAAGGATAAAAAGCTCTCAGCCACGTTATGAAGTGTTTTGGGAGTTTTAGCCAGTTGGATTTTCCAATTGATTAACAATACATTTTATAACATTTCCTTTAAAAGCCATTATTTATGACCAGGCAATAGATTACAAGTAAGGCAGCTAAAAGGGCAAGTAAAGCCCTAAACATCTTTAAAGGAACAGTAACACCAAAAAATTAAAGTGTTTTGAAGTAGTGAGAATATAATGTACTGTTGTGCTGCACTAGTACAGCTGGTGTATTTGCTTCAGATAATCTACTATCATTTATGTAAACAAGCTTCTATGTAGCCATGAGGGACAGCCATTCAAAGCTAAAAAAAGGAGAAAAGGCACAGGTTAAACAGCAGATAACAGATAAACTCTGTAGTTTATAATAGGATTCTTCAGAATTTATCTGTTATCTACAGTGTATCCTGTGCTTGAATGGCTGCCCCGTGGCTACACAGCAACTTGTCTATATAAACTATATTTGTGTTTCTGAAGCAAACACACCAGTTGCACGCAACACTACATTATATTTTATTCTACATGTTATTCCATTTAAACTCTTATTTTTTGGTGTAACTGTTCCGTTACTGCTGCTACTAGAAGACGTCCCTCATACAACTAAACATATTATTTCTCCTCTTAATCCTGTACGTCCGGTTGTTTGCTACATATGATTTGCGTAGTCCATCTTCTGCTGTCAATGGTAACCAACCCCCGCCCAGATTAGCATATGGGTTTATTCTAACGATGTGTGGCTACTGGCCCTTCCTGAAACCTTGTGTTTGCATTCTCTTAGGCAATATTTAAAAGTTTTTCAGTTGTACCTTGCAGCTGCAGAAATCAGTCAAAGCACTATAGATAATTACTGAGAAATTAAGAAAATATAATTAGATAGATTCAATGCAGTATGTTCTCTGCGTGAAAACATTACCAACGTCATTCATTTTCAGCTGCACTTTACTACTCCTTTACTCCATACTCCAACCCTCCTACATGCTAGTCCTAATACTACATATACGTTTTCCACCCACTTTAAAGCTCTTCCAACTACTTTCTTCAACAATACAAGGCAATTGTCGTGATGGATTTACTGTTACTTTTTGATACAGGCTAGAGATATGCTATGAATCAGAAAGCATGCCTATTTTACATTGTAAACTTGGCTGGCTAACAATAACATATTTAAGAACTCTGGACTATCATTACTATGATAAATAGTGGTTATTATAAATTATGTATTACAATGTCCAAGTAATAAAAGAAACGTAATCCACATAAAAATGCAGCAGAGGAGAAGATGGAGAATGATGCTCTTTTCTCATAGACATAAATTTTGGACCATAATATACTCAACAAAGAACCCCATATTGTAAAATACGTATAAGGTTATTATAAGTCACCGACGACTTCCATGACCACATAAAAGCACAAGGCCGAAGGCAGAGTGCTTTTAAACAGGTCATGGAACTGTGAGGTTACTTTTAATATCCTCATATTTTCCAAAAAGGGTACTTTATTTATTATAATACACAAGTTTTAGTGAGTCATACAACAAAAATGACATCACTACTCACCGTTTATAAATGATGACATCACTAGTTTATAAGGATATAATTTATAAGATATTCATGGCTTTTGTGTATTATATACATATAATTGATGGTTTATGCACTATTGCTAAATTTTCAGTCTAGGTTTCTTTTGGATTCACTCTCTACAAAAAGTTGCTAAAATAATTTTTATTGTGGTAGGAAGAAACAACCAGCTTTAGCTATTGCTGTAGCCATTTGTACATTCCAAGCCAGATATCATTGTAATAATGCAACCTTTAACCACGTTTAGCATCTTCTTTTAAACATTCAGCGGGTTAAATGTTTGATGGTCTAGTGCACTAGACTACTAAAAGCAAATATTGGTTGCTATAGGTTACTAGACCTGGACAAACTCTGACCACCTTACTACATAATACAAAGCTATTTCAACTATTCTGTTTTATAAGGGCAATTGAATTCTGTTTGTTTTCCGTGGGCTGGCAAAAGCAGACAAAACACCACTTTCCACTTGTTATACAATGACAAGTGCCCTGATGCATACAGAGAAGTGTGCCTTATGCAATTATCCACATGCCAGTCTAGTAATGCAGCCCAGACTGTTTTCTTTTCTATCAGCCATTAGAAACCCTGCCCTAAACTAGAAGCAACAGGTCATTTGTTGGTTTGTGTGTGGATATTTTCAATTTGGAAGAATAAACTAAGAATAAATACCTCACAAGAAAAGGTGCAAAACAGCAAAAAAATTAAACATTCCTGTATATCTACCATGAAAAAATTACAATCCTTACAAATGACTCTCACCAATTCAGGTATATGTGAAAAACAATCTGGAGAATCACAGCTAACCGAAGACATTCCAAACACATTCCAGACACTTGAATGAAAATGACATAGAGTTCTTGCAGGTCAAGTTCCAGTAACATGACTATAGAGTTATGTATGCTTCTTAACATTTTGTGGCATTTAAGAATAACAATGATATATTTTAAACCTTTGCCTAAAGCTTACCGCAAGCATCAGCTATTTAACATGAACTATAGCTATATTTTGTTAATGTCTCTCAAAATATCCTCCTGTTTTTGCAGGTGCACATGAACATGTGTACAGCAGCCCTTCTGGGGAAAGTCTCTATGTGCTATAATGGATAACGGGCCTAGATATAAGGGCTTTAAAAAGAAATGTTAATACTATAATTATGCTCATGACTATCCATCTACCTGATTCATGTTTCCACTAAATGGTAATTCAATCTTGCATTGGAATCATGTACTGAGAACCCCAAATGGTTTTTAACTTTGATTTAACAGTATAAAAAGAGGGAAAAAAACATTCACTGTCAACCTGATTTCTTTTCAGTTTTGGCTATTGCTCCATTCTATACAAAATTATTTGCTACATACAGGGACCATAAAATAAAAACATATATTCAGATGGGATATACAAATGCTAAATGTATGTTATCTTTAACCACATGAATATTTATATTTAATTGTATTTTTAGAATTTAATAAACAATCAATTAATCCTTTATGCATAGATACTTTTAATTTTTTTTTTATATAAATGGCTACCTCAATCACAATTTTATGTCCTGGGCATGATCCCTGCCAAGGTATTCACAGCATTATATAAAGTGACTAGGGCAGCTGAAAAGCATGCTATAGCACCAAGTCTAATTCACTGACCTTTGCCTCTAACAGAAGAGTTAACTTTTTTCTCATAAATACCAATAAGCGTAAGGGCAGAGAGGCATGGAGCATTTTGTTAAATGCGTAAAATTGTGGCCAACAAAATGCCTATGTGGTATAAGCTATTAGGATTGCTGCTAGTACCAGGGGTGTAACTACAAAAGAAGCAGACCCTGAGGCTTCAGGGGGGAGCAGGAGGTATAGGGGCTCCATGAGGCCCTAATTAAAATACAATTTCAATAAATATAGCTAAAAACAGGTCAACCTCTAAACATTTTGGAGGACTGAAAAATAATTTGCTGTGGGGCCCAGCAACATATAGTTATTCCACTGGCTAGTACTCAGCACCTTCAGGGTTAAAGGACAAAAGCAACTTAAAAAAATAACCATAGATCTAATTCTGTCCATATGTAGGTCACATCTTTAAAGCAACCCACGGTATATTGCTAAAGGCCCTGACATCTCCACAAAGTCCAAATAGTCATCCCTCTAACCCTGTTTGTAAAGAATATGCAGTACAGAAAAAAAATCATGTTGCAGAAGGGTAGGGGGGTATAGTTGAAGCTGAAGAAAGGCTGGCAAGGAAAAGCAAATGAGAAAATACACATGTGGCAGTGAATTTGATGCTGTGACAGTATGACATGTGCAATTCTTATAGAACCAAATAATAAGCAATAATAAAAATCAATTTTTTTGTGTTACCAGGCAATATATATTGTTACAAAAAAAAATCAGCTTTGTCCTATAAGTCATTTGTTCTTAATGAAGGTTATCAGCAAGAGATGAATCTGACTTTAAAGATGTTCAGGTATGTGAAGGTGTCATGTAAGAAAATATATTAAACATGCACAATATAAACACGCACAGATGCTAAATTGACATTTTTATTAAAACACATTTCATTGCAATCAGCAAAATAGATCACCTTTAAAACAAAATTCCACACCTGCTATTGGCAGGGATACCTAAGCCCACTATTCTGCCACGCAGTACAATCTAGAATTATCATTATTTAACTCAGTACAGTTTTGAATAGAATTGTGACTAACCACTTACAGTCAATCATTTGGTAATAACGGTCTAAACTTGATAACTTATTTGCATAATCCTCACTGTTACAAACTACACATAAACCATAGCTCCCAACATTTTGAAAATAGAAAGAGGCATTTCTTTGACCATGACCATTTTTGTGGCCACACCCCCTAATTACCATGTTCATTTTACACAATTTACCAGGTTATAAAAGTTTTAACAAATGTCTGTGGTTTTTATATGTTATTACAGTTTTGCTAATGAAGGTGAATTGTCCTTTAAGCTGCAAGTCACAGTTTCCTCAAGAGACATGCTTATCTTAAATTGTTACAATTGTTTCTTTGCTTATCTTAAATTGTTACAAAAGTGTTGAAGTGCACCTGGGGAGCATTCTGGGCTCTCTGCCAAAAGCCAATTAAGTTAGATAACATTGTATCTTTTTCTGACTCTTCGGTGCAGGAGACCAAAGAGAAACTCGGGACATTTCAGTAACAATCCAGGACTGTGGGTTGAGCAGTTGGGAGGTATGCATAAACAAATGGGTTTATTAATAAAAGATACAAGCAGACATTAATATTGGCAGTCTGCTTATGGGAGAAATTAAAACATATGTAGAATAAATAGCTGGGATAAATTAAAAAAAAGGTCACCCTGCAAACTTGATACATGTGGCAAACAGAGAAAAGACGCACTTGTGCACTTGTCAGAATCTCTATTATTAATACAGCAGTGGGTGAATTACTATACAGGTGAGTCATAGATCCACTTGTGTTGCTGTATGACCCACCTTTGCTCCTGCGGGGGGAGATCCTGAGAACACAAACTGTTAGGGAGGGCCTGATGACAGTTTAAAAACCACTGTCCTAGATTGTAAATGTTTTAGGACATGAATTTCTCCCCCAGGCTCTTTAAAACACAGGCCTGGCTCCACTAGCAGTCTGGCTGGCTCCTAAAATTTTTAAAGATGTGTTTGCCTCTGACAGGTGTAATATTAAATATAATTTACTATGTTAATATTATAGCACTGTCGCCACAATTAAACTTTCTCTGAAATGGGCACTATTATGGCTAGAATTCCACAAGGGATACCCAAGGTCTGCAATTAGGATTTTGCCAAAAAGGCCCTGAGGGCACAAAAAGAATTCAATAAATGTTTGGAAAAGAATCATCGTCAGCTTGTTTCTGTGGAAACAGAAGAAAAATCAAGGGCAGACCAAGTTTTCTCAAATGGTCTGCTGCAGTAATCACTGGGGTTTGTTGTTTTTTTTATATTAGTTGATGATACCATTATACATATTGATTGTGACTGTTTTAATCTCTGTCTTTTGACCGCAGACAAAATACATTTTCATTGATCCATAGCAATGTATGTTTAACTGTCATGGCTAGTGACAAAAAGGTATTTTATTTCTTAGTGAAACAAATCAAGTTCTTGTTTTAAAGGTGTCACTTCCTAGTGCGAGTACACCCAGTTTGGTTGGAATGTTAAGAATCTAGTTGTTGCAGAAACTGCATACTGAGAAACAATGTACTGAATTTAGCAACTGTATTTTTAGTCACAGTAAAAGTGAAAAAAGTGTTTCCCCGTGTTCCCTCTAAACTGTGCATTTGTGTACTTTAAATAATTAATGACGCCAGAGCACAAACTATTGTAAAATACACAAATACTGTATATTATTGCACTTCCTCTGTCTTCCCTATGACACTGGGGTTGATTTAAGTGCTAAATTACACCAGTGCACTTACCAGCAATTAGTTTTGCTTGGACTACTACTACAAGTTAAAATATGAACGCTATTATTTGATTGGGATCTGCTGGTAACTGTGCTGTTGCAATTTAGAACCCATCTTAGTAAATCAAGTCCAGCCTAATGCCTTGAAAAATTGTACAGAAAACATTATTCCTGTATCTGTAAGGATTACCTAGGGTTACACCTATTTCTTCCCTACAGGAACTGACAACTGATAACTGTTATCTTAACTGCTAAATTGACATCAATAAGTTTAAATTATATTTCGTTATCATTTTAATGCACTGTAACATCAAGATAAAACAATGGGAAGATAGCCTCCAACATGTCTATCCAGATACAGTAAAGTGCCATGTTGTGTCTGAAGATGATATAGTCCATCCTCTTTAAAGTGTTGCTTAAGGGTAATGTATATGAAATGTGTCACAATATTCTCATTTTGAATGGCCTGTCACAATATTCTATTTTAAATGACTTAAAATGGGAAACAGTTATGAGATGCTCAGGTTCCAGTATATTGGCTTTAATATCATTTTCTATTTTTCCCAAGACAGGACTGCAGATCCCAGGAGCATTTAGCAAAAGAAAACATAGCAGGTTCAAAAGAAACATAGCAGGTCCACAATAAAGAAGTACTACAATCAGGTTGCATAGCTGGATATTTATGATGTCTTCAAGATTGCAAATACTGTATATTAGGAATAAACCCTTTATTCTGCCAATATCTACCAGCAGCTTCAAATTCTAACTACCAGAATCCATACCTACAGTATTTGATTTAGGATTTTATGAAACTACTCCCACTCCCAGAACCCCTAGCTTGGCCAACAAGTTAGATACATGCTAAGATTTGGACAACTGCCCTGTTCCTGCTTCAAATTCCACCTCATACGGTAACTTGTAATAGCTATACAATTATACACATAAATAAGGTTCTGTATAATGCATGCAAATATGTTTAGACTACGAACCCTACTGTCAAACTAGTTACAGGTATATATATTTTTTAATATTAATGAAAAACATATTTTTTTCTGGTAGTGGAGGTGGATATAATGTATTCATTTAAGAAAGAAAATGCCAGGAATAATGTCAACCCTCTGTGTTTTAGCAATTGCTCACAATTCAGAATGTCACATCCTGTCTGTGGTGCATTTGTGGTTCATGTGAATGTCCCTTTAAAAATATGGCTGTCTGAGTTTTTGAGCTACAATCACCAGAACTACAAGTACATCATGCATCAAGTGTTAGCAACTGTCATTATACAGGGGAAGCAACAAGTATGGGATCCGTTATCCAGAAAGCTCGGACTTACAGAGTCTCCCATAGACTCCATTATAATCTTACAATTCAAATTTTTCAAAATGATTTCCTTTTTCTCTGTAATACAAAAACAGTACTTGATCCCAACTAAATTATAATTAATTTTTATTGAAGGCAAAACCAGCCTTTTGGGTTTATTTAATGTTTAAACATTTTTTTAGTAGACTTAGGGGCCGATTCACTAAGCTCGAGTGAAGGATTCGAATGAAAAATACTTCGAATTTCGAAGTATTTTTTGGGTACTTCGACCATCGAATGGGCTACTTCGACCTTCGACTACGACCTTCGACTTCGATTCGAACGTTTCGAACGAAAATCGAAAATTCGATAGTCGAAGTACTTTCCCTTTAAAAAAAACTTCGACCCCCTACTTCGGCAGATAAAACCTACCGAAGTCAATGTTAGCCTATGGGGAAGGTCCCCATAGGCTTGCTAAACTTTTTTTGATCGAAGGATTTTCCTTCGATCGTTGGATTAAAATCCTTCGAATCGTTCGATTCGAAGGATTTAATCGTTCGATCGAACGAAAAATCCTTTGATTGATCGAACGAACGTTTAGCGCTAAATCCTTCGACTTCGATATTCGAAGTCGAAGGATTTCAATTCGAGGGTCGAATTTCGAAGTATTTTTTACTTCGAAATTCGACCCTTAGTGAATCTGCCCCTTAAAGTATGGGGATCCAAATTACAAAAGATCCCTTATCCGGAAAACCTCAGGTCCCAAGCATTCTCGATAACAGGTTCCATACCTGTACAAACAACTAAATACTTCAGGTTACAAAACATCCAGAATCGCTTTTGTTGCTTGTGTCAATAACTTTTGCATGTGCCTTGACTTAGTTATTATTACAATTTGTTTTCTTTGTAGATTTTATGGAGTTTTAACCACAGTTTTAAACATATTCTAAACATTGTATGAAAAACTACAGAAACAAATATTCACGTTTGTATTATTTGCCATGTCATGAAAGGCAAACAAAACATACATTAGAGGATATACAATGAATTTTAAAAATTGTGGCATGCAGTACCGCGATTGAGTAAGGCCTTTCATAAAGCTGTTTATATAAACACCTATATACACTGTTTATACTGATGCCTGGATGTCCATTAACCTCAAAGCATACAAATGCAAATTAACAAATAATTGTTTATAGATTAAAAACGCTTTACAAAATTCTACCAATTTTGGCATTTCAGTCTTTGAAAACTGAATGTCAAATCGCCTTGAATTGAAGGTACAGCTCTGTCTCAAGTGACACTCACAAACACAAAAGTGACAATTGCCTGATGAGTGAGTGCACTTGCAAGTGATTGGCTGTTCAAATCAATGGACAAAGATTCTTAGGGTGTTGTCACCTGTCCACATCCGAGTGACAAAACACCCAGAATTGCTACATGTACCAGTGCCCTAAGTGTATGGGGTATTACACAGTATTTTGTTATGTGGAATAGTAGCAACCAACAGAAATGTATTTCCATTAATCTATTGACTGCAAATCAGAGCTATTTGCTTTGGGGTTACAACTCCGGAGTACAATTTTAGCCTTGTGATTCACACCCACCTTTAGAAAGGCTCAATTTTCAATGAATAGCAATTCAGGATCAATTTTACATCCCCTGATGTCACTGTGATTTTCTCAAAATGCAATAAAGAGTCACTTTCATTAATCATGTGTATGCTGCTAATGCTAACTAAGCATTGCAATTATTACTATGCCTAAATCAGACACTTGCATAGAAGAGAATGTGCTCTTGTACAAGATCCTTACTGAAAACCCCATCACATATGCAGAAACCCAGAGGAATAGCAAACCAATCCTTTGCTTGTACCACTTCAGACCCACGGCCTCCTAAACACATCAATTATTGTGACACCATTGACACAAATCCCATTATTCATAGGTAGTGTATGATCCTGTCTTTCTTATTACAAATCATATCTAGCCCAGCTTTAAAGCGGCTGCTTTAAAGACTTGTCAAAGCTAAAAATAAAAATGTCCAAAATGCTTAGAATATATACAAGAATGAAACAGCAAGAGATTAGACATTTAAATGAAATTCAGGAATTAAATGGAGCCTGGAGGAAAGATCAGAATTAATGAGTCACGCAGAACTTATCAGGAATAGGATTTAAAGTTAAATATCCAGCGGCATGCTATAAATTAGTCGTGATCAGCTATAAAATTAAGAATTATAAATCCTGTTCTGCCACTGGAGCTGTAGCTGCTGATTCATGCAGTTGTGTCCTGTAAAGACAAATACTATGCCCATGTCAAGTGAGACAAACCAGCATGAATGCCTACATTCTTTGCTAAAGGAACTGAATTGAACTTGTATGTACTGCAGATGCCCTATTGCTCAGCTGGGCAATTCTTTCTAATATGGAAGGTGGGGGATTTGAGCCAAATTCTCAAAGTGATTAGAACCTAATATATCACATTTTTGTCCTTTTTTTCTATGATGGTGTCTTTCTACTGGAGTAGTCTAAAATGTTACCTTTGAATGCCCTGCATACATTGTTTTCTGTATATATTATATTATGTTATCTATAATTAATTAGCGAGTTATACATGTAAGTAAATTGATGTGTGACACAGCACATTGCTAACTATCTTGCCCCACCCTGTTCCATCATTGAATAAAAAAGTTCATCACTATTGACTAGAGAGGGGTGTTGCCCAGTGTAACTGTTACACAGGAGCTTACACTCTGCTTCAGAGGAAGGGGTTTACTGAATGTAAAAGACAAAGACGAAACGTATAGAGGTCACTTTACTTTATAATGGCCATTTGACAAAATCAAGTACAATGTGCAAAAATAGACAAAAATCACCATTTTTTTTACATGGTATCTCTCAGAATTTCACCAGAGTGTGCCAGAACTTGTATGCAATTTACCAATGCTGAAGCTATTTAGAGTCAAATCGTGTTAAACCATGAACAAGTTGCAGGGTGAGCTTCTAGTTAGTACATAGTTACATAATTAAATTGGGTTGAAAAAAAGACAAAGTCCATCAAGTTCAACCCCTCCAAATGAAAACCCAGCATCCATACACACACCCCTCCCTACTTTTAATTAAATTCTATATACCCATACCTATACTAACTATAGAGCTTAGTATCACAATAGCCTTTGATATTATGTCTGTCCAAAAAATCATCCAAGCCATTCTTAAAGGCATTAACTGAATCAGCCATCACAACATCACCCGGCAGTGCATTCCACAACCTCACTGTCCTGACTGTGAAGAACCCCCTACGTTGCTTCAAATGAAAGTTCTTTTCTTCTAGTCTAAATGGCATCAGGTAAAGTGCACCCATGTAAGCAGCGTCAGGTATGATAATACTGCATGATTCACTAAGTACAAACTAGTGATTCATTCTCGTTGCCTTGCACACAATTTATCAGAGCAGGCTAAACCAGTGCATTGGCACTCAGTCAAAATTCTAACTTGCATTAATAAAGATGTTTTACAGAATTAATTTTGAAAATAAGTTCAGAGATAAACAAATGGCACAGATGCTTAAAGTGACCATGCACAGTAATATTAACTTGCTCTTAGAACAATCTCTGTCTGTTACATAGAGATGATCACAAGAAAAAAATTGGATAATTTGAGTATAGGAGAAATTAATTATAAGCAAACAAGAAATGACATGTGTCTCATTTTTCTACATGGTATGAGTCAATCCTACTTCACTACAGGTCAGTACTGTCAGATTACTCATTGCTAGAAAAAAGGGGGATCAAACTGTGATTCCCCGATCTGAGGTTTTCAGATTTTCCCCTTTAAGAGTTAACATAAGGACACACTTTTGTCCAAAGTAAGGTGACAGATATATGAAAACATTACTGTATCATTCATTTATCCACAGTTCCAAGAATATCTAGGCGCACAAATAGGTAATCCAGTGTATGACCTTGAAGGGTCTATTGCTAGTAATTACAATACACGCAGAACTGTTCAGTAGCTTATTACATTACAAAGCTGAAAGCACAGAGTAGAGTCAGGTCCAGACCAGAGGTACGCTACAGTACATGGGAGATTTAAATAATATTCAGCATCACCTTGAAAACTAGACAGATAGTGGGTGTATATTTAGGGTCTGGCCACACGGGCAGCTTCGGGGAGATTAGTCGCCAGGCGACAAATCTCCTCTTTTTCGTGGGGACTAATCTCCCAGATCTGTCTTTCCCTGCCTTCCGCTGGCTAAAATGTAAATCGACTGGGGGCAGGCACACGGAACGCTTCGTTTTCCGAAGTCGAAGTCACCTGGCGACTAATCTCCCTGAATCTGCCTGTGTGGACAGAGCATAAGGGGCAGATAGAATTGACCACGCTTCTATTCGTATCTAAATCTATAAAAGTGTATAGATATCAAGGCCACGTGCTAAAATCTACCATAGACCATTTTATCCAAATAATCCACATTGTTAAAAATTATTTAACTTTTCTCTGAAATAAAAAAGTACCTTGTGCTTGATCCCAACTAAGACATACAATGAAACCTTGATTTTAAGTAGCCTGATTTTAAGTTTTCCCCGCATTTTACATTTTTTATTTGTGTTCCCACCAATTTATAATGCATTTCAATGGGTGCATTTCTCTAATTCTAAGAAATGTTTTCCCAGATTTTACATCACAATTTTGTCCTGATTTTCCAAAAAATAAAATGCTTTTTACTCCTCTATGAATGTTATTATTTGTGAAATAAAGAGGTTTAAAATACTAACCAGATGTATATTTTGCCATGGTTCTGCCTGTAAGTGGTCAATTCCAATAAGTCTGCCCCTAATACTGTCCTGCACCAACCACTTTTTGCTTTAGGTTGTGTATGTGACTGACAGATACTCCTTGCACATTGTTATTAACACAGTAAAAATTGTATCTCAAAGTAAAACAGACATCTGTGCTCATATACATTTAGTACTTGAAGAAAAGTTACTTTAAAGGACCAGTAACAGCAAAAATCTTTTTTTTAAAAAAAGTCTTTATTAAGAAATAACTTACTGAAACTCCACTTGCGCTCCTCTTCAGAATTGACAATCCATCGTGCGGCACTCCATTTCTCTTCCCTGCTTTCCTTAAAGGAGATAGCCAAGAAGGAGAAATCGAGCGCCACAGGATGGATCGTCACCCTGTCGCCGTTTCTGAAGAGGAGCGCAAGCGGAGTTTCGGTAAATTATTTCTAAATAAAGACTTAGCTTAACGTTTAATATGTGTTGGCGTCTTTTTTTGTAGCATGCTAATGAATTTTTTTAAGAAAGTTTTTGCTGTTACTGGTACTTTAACACATTTCCCTGATTTTACATTTTCCCCATATTTTACATAATTCGTTCCTGATCCCCTGAAGAACGTAAAATGGGGTTCCTGGTCCCCTGAAGAACGTAGAATGGGGTTTCCATGATTTTCTAGTAGAAGATCCTAATTACAGAAAGACACGTTATCTGAAAATCTCCGAACAATTCTGGAGGACAAGTCCCATACCTGTAATAAACCCCACAGACACTTTGCAGCCAATTGTGATAGTGATTTTACTACACAAAAACATTTTTTTTTCTTCTCTTCGGAAATGTTTTCTTTTTCTTCGGAATAACTAGAGGAGCGGCTTAGAGTCTCATCTTGTCATTTGTACAGGATTCCTTTATGGAAATATGTATCCCCTTGTATCTGTGTTTGTTAAACATGCACTACATTGATTGTAAGGTATTGGACTGAGGGAGTCTCAGTGGATTCCTATTGAATGATGTGACCAGGCACAACATCTCTTCTCCTCACTGCAGTAATGATGTAAAGCAGGAATGGCCGCAGGGATGTGCCTTCCAGTGCCAGGCAAATAAAACCTGGGAGCCTGCAGTTGTGAAAAAATTGCCAAATATCATATGAATGGGACTGCATGGAGCTGTAGCTTTAACACGAGCAGAGGTTCTCAGGTTCCATATACCGGATAGACACAAGAGTCAGATATGTAGGTGGGAATTGTTCCAGCTCCTCGGAGCCGTGTACAAACAATTACACACACACACATATATATATAGATATAGTGTATAGGCTGCACTTACCCGCCACTGTATATCTATCCAGGTAATTGAGCACGTTGCCCACGCTGAGGATTCCAGCCGCTGTCACACTGCTCCGCTTCCAGCTGTATTCCTTGTCCGGCTTGCTGCTCTCACTCTCCAGCTCCACGGCTTTCACATCCAGGCTATTGGGGTTCATCCTTCCCGGCAGAGTCTCCAAACCCCGCTCCTCCGCTCCAGGAATGCAGCCCTGACTGCCGACCCCCGTGCCCACTCCGTCACTCTCAAGGCACATCATGAGAGGCTGCCCGGAGCTCCTCCACTGGTTCCGGGCAGCTGGCGGTAAGGGACTCACCTTGGTAGCGCGAGTGGGTGACTATGAATGAAACAAAGCGGCCGGGTAAGAATGCTGCGAGGTGATGCGGGGAAAGCGGTCCTCTCACAGGCGCATCTCCCGGCTCCCGTTGCTTTATGACACCTGACAGCTTTGCCTTAGCCCCAGCTCTTACTGCATAGCAAGGGATGTGCCCATATGTTTGTATAGGGAGGGGGAGGAAACTGTCGGGGCTCACACAGCTCCTCCTTAGTGCGAAGTATCTGACACCTGATTCTCCTTATTCCTTAGCCGCGGTCTCCGACACTTATTGCGCGACACAGCGACACCTACCGACCAGCCCTTATCTCTCGGCTCAATTGCCCAATAACTCATCTAATTGACTTATCATTTCTTCCTCATTCCTATGCAAATCACACGCACTGCCTTCCATTACCATTCTGAGAGTGATTGGGAGTATATTATACACGTCTGTATTTGTGTGTATTGCTCCCTTCATATTTATTTCTGCACCCTAACATAATGACCAGGATAACAAGGTGCTGAGTGACATAGGAGTGGCGCACCCATTTCTAAGACACAAGCGATTGTGAAAGTGTTGAAGTTTAAGGGCAGAGACACACGTGTAGATTCGGGGATATTCAGTCGCCGGGCAACAAATCGTCTCTTATTCTGGCGAACAAACCCCTCCGAACTGCCTTCCCGCCGTTAGAATGTAAATCGCCGGCATGATGGCACTCGGATCACTTCGTTTTCCAAACTCGGCCAAAGTTTCCTCGTGAGGCAAGTGAGCTCCTGAGCTCCAAGTTCCATCCCGCCTACGATTTCTGTTCTAGCCGGCGGGAAGGCAGTTTGGGGAGATTAGCAGCCTGAAGAAAACATTGATTTGTCGCTGGGCAACTAATCTCCCCGAATCTCCACATGTGTCTCTGCCTTAAAGGGGTTGTTCACTTTTTGTATGTTATAGAATGCCTAATTCTAAACAACTTTACAATTGAATATACAAAAAGGGGGGTTGTGGGAGCACTCAAAAGGCTAAGATAAAGTATATTTAAGTATAATGGAAGTGCAACTTTTCAATTCACATTCCCTGGTCCCCTGTCTCATAAGTAATTCAGTATAAATGCAAGTGCATGTTTTTACAAAACAGGGGTTTTTAGTTACAAAGTTATGATCTTTACAATTGGCCTTGATGTTTTATTTTTATCATTTTTTTATTATTTGCCTTCTTCTTCTGACCTTTTCCAGCTTTCAAATGGGGGGGGGGGGGTTATTGACCCCATCTAAAACGAAATGCTCTTTATAGTACTGAATGGTCAGATACAGGCAGAATTCTATTGTTTCTACCTGTATATCTGACAATTCAGCTCTACACGTGTGCTGAAATGGAAAGATTGTAATTGTTACGTCTATGGTCACCTTAAAGCTGGCCCTAGACGCAAAGGTTTGATCGTACGAATCTCAGTTTGGCACGATTTTCGGGCCGTGCGTGGAGTGTCTCGACATTTTTCGTGAGATGACGATCGGTCGTTCAGTTGATCGGACAGGTTAGAAAATCAGATAATATCTCTGCATGTATTGCCGATCTGACGATATCAGTGGGCGACTGTCACCAGCTTTTGTCTGACATAACTTTCGTACGATTGCTGTCAGGGGCAGAACATTGTCTGATCTGTTCTTTTACTTTTATTTGATCTGAATGGTTAGTGGCAGGTCCGATGAAGGTAAATCTGCACATTTATGGCCAGCTTTAGACTACAAATGTATTGTTATTAATACTTTATATTACTCATATTACTATTCAAGCTTTCTCCTATTCATATTCCAGTCTCTGAATGCATGATTGCTAGGGTCATTTGGGTGCTAGCAACCAGGCTGCTGAAATTGCAAACTGTAGAGCTGCTGAATAAAAAAACTAAACAACCCTATAAACCACAAGTAATAAAACTCTCTAAATCATACAAGTTATTTTAAAGGTGAACAACCCCTTTAAATATGTCTTACCTGAAAAAGCATATCTTTACATTTGTCCATGCTATCTATACGGAGAGGGATGCCATACTAGACTACTGATTAAAATGCAAATAAAAGAGTGGAATAAGCAATAGTAACAGCAGCAGCTCTAGCCTTAAAACACTGTCTTTACTGTTATAAATTGACCTTATTCACTGGTGAATATAAATGGTGAAATTATACAGCTTATGTTTCTTGTCCGTAAACATAAACACAATGCATTTCTATCATACCCAACACAATGAACTAATCATCATGAACATTTTTAAAATGGCGTTATTATAATGTATATTTATCTTATGCCAAGCTAATGGCCATCTTCTCCACTATTTCCCACCTAACACCTTTACACTAAGATGTTGCATAACCCGTTGAAGACAATAGGATATATGAAAGAGGAAACTCAAATATGTTAACTGGTGTAAAATGCTGTATAAAAAGTAGCAGCGCTCAGTATTGCATTGTTAGCATTGAAAGTTGCACAGTAATGATAAAATGTTAGTAAATGCAGATATGGTTATCTGTTTAAACAATTGGAATTGTCTGTGCAAACAGATGTGATTATCTCTATAAACAACTCCGTGACAGTAGTGTTTCTGTAGGACACCAAGCAGGGCGAGGGACGGTAAGATATAGAGTTGGCCTTGCTGCTGAAGGACAGACTGCTTGTCAGACTCACTTTGTGTATTTTGCAATCCACACAGGCTTATTCATCTTGTCTAAACAATAACATACAATACACATGGAATGTGTGCCTGTCTGCCAATAATGTATGGTTGCAATTAAGCTGGATTTTTTTTAAAAAAAATGTGAATTCAAGATATTAGTCTAATTTCCAAAAATTAAAATATGCAGTAAATTCAGGGATTGAATGTATATATTCAGATTTTCTAAATAGATGTGCACTGACAACTTACATTTGTAACAAGGCTTGTAGTAAATGAAAAACATCCTTTAATCAAGGTGTGATCCTTAGCTAACTAACCTTTCTTTCACATTTTTCTAAAACACTAACCAAGATATCACATAATTGCAGTAATTGCAGCTCCCAGCATTCTCTGCCTGTTGATGGATTATGACATTTGCATTTTTCAAAGAGGACAGCTGGCAGGCAGTAAACCTGACATCCCTGCAAGCCCTTTTCTGGATAATTTGCTGTAGAACACTACAATTGTTATACAGTTATTGAGTGCAAGTTCAGGTGCAAGTATATATATATATATATACCTGTAACTGCTAAGAGCCATCTATGCTTTATATAAAATGCTAATCCAACGCAAGAACTAAAACCCAACAATGAACCAGACTATTAATACTTCATCTTTCTGGCTTCTGTAGCATTGTAATACAAGTGCAGCCCAAAAGAAGCTCAGATCATGTGCAGTTCCACTTACAATCAGAAAAAGATGGAACTGCTACAGCCAACTTTAAAGGCACTAATCACTAATATGCAAGGGTTATGTGCTGGTGCATTAAGTTCAATATATAAAATACAGTATTTACAGCTATATTATTTTTTAGACTTTATTTTATAGACTATTTTTAGACGGAATAAGTAGCTACAATCCACACAAAGTCTGGAAGGTGACATGATCTGCTAACAGGGCATATTCACATCTCATAATGATTTTGCCAGAGTTTATCATTTATACTTTTTTTTAGAGATTCAGAGGCAAGGGTGCTCCATTCCCAGGTTAACTGGCATGCTACCCTGTGAATGAGCAGTATAATTCTCAGGATGTTATGCTGTTTTTGTTAAAGATAAGGCCATTAAACAATAGGATTCTCATTATCTGCTACAGCAGCCTATGAGAGCTACATCCTGAGCTTCCTATTACATTCCACTAAACAACACGAACAGAGATTAAAAGAGCAGTGGGACAGAGAAAACTGTTTCATGCCCCACACTGTATTGATCAGGCCTGAGTTTATTTATATTTATATATGAGATTTGAGAAACATACTTGCAGAAGCAACCCCTACATCTTTAAGCAGTTTTTTACCTCATACCTTTAGTTTCATTACTCTTTTTACTATAACTTGTAGCTGTGAGCTATTTTGCAAAATGTATTAATTTTCTACATATTTGTATCACTGTGAGAGCAACTACCACATGACTTTCTCTGCTGAAATAAAATAAAATATATTTTATATACTCAAATATTCCCAATGGGCTCAAATATTCCCAATGGGTTTATTAGAAAATGTTTGATTGCTTGTGTTGCCAACAGTGACATAAATAAAATGTACAGAGCTTCACCACAAAAATTATTGTATGTACCCCCTAAACATAGGCTAAGAAGTTCTGTTTTGCCCATATACTGGATTTGTATATCTGCCAAGACCTTCCACCAGTCCAGCAGCTGTCCAGCAACCAAGCAGTAGCCAAACACACTTTCACCTAAGCCACCATAAATGTGAATAGCACGTTATACCATTTGCAAATTTTCACAATACTGTAACAGAATAGCACGTTACCAGTGATGGGCAAATTTGTCCTGTTTCGCTTTGCCAAAAAAATGAAAAATCAGTGCTTGTTTTTTATGCCTGAAATGTAATTCTAAGAATATTTTTAATAAATACTGCACTAGTAATATTTATGAATTGTGACATATACATGGATAGGGTATAGGGCCTACTTTTAACATAACTCCTGACACAAGTGCCTACAGGGAAATTAAATATGATCTTGCAAGGTAGATAATTAGATTACCAGGCACAAATAATCCCTGCTCATAATGAATCAATACACAAACAGTCACAACAGAGTGTGAAGGGAAGGGTTTAATTTACTGGTTATCTAATTATCTACCTTGCAAGGATTTCAGTCTCCCTGTTTGCTTTGTTTGTCCTGTTCAGTTAAAAATAAAAAAAGCCATGCATTTAAACATTAAAACAATAGGCAAAAATGATGTTCAGTACAAGCACTATTCATTGTATTCATGTTGAACAAGAGGCTATACGGACACTTTAAGCTTAAGTACTCAGAAAATATGAGTACAGTCAAGTTTATGAATACAGTAATTTACTGTGCTAATGACAAATTTTAATGTGTGCACTATGAAAGAACCTAATAAATAAAGGAGCAAAACAAAAGGAACTTACTGGTAACAGAAAGACTAAAGGCAATATATGCATGTGGTTAGTATTTCTAATAGCTTAATTTCACTAAAAAATAAGAAGGAAGGAAGAAAAACATCCTTTTTAGGAAAACTAAAACAATATTGTGGTGTTAAATGTGGGGGAAATAAATAAGGTTTAAAATTAATCACAAGCAACCACTGAAATGCATTAGAATTGGTGGGACACAGGCCTACGGCAATAGTGTCTGTACCAGCAAAAAAGGCAAGTGCAAGTGCACTCCATGGGGGGGGGGAAGGTGGTTGTGGCAGATAAGTTGTGCCCAGGTGTGCGAGTGGGGGAATGGGGTTGCGGGGTGCGGGGACTATAGGTGCGGGCGGCCTAGGGGCACACTATTTTTAAAACTGGCCCTTCCAAGCTTGGTGTAAAATGTAAAACTTGACCATACATGACCATTATTACCTACATTTTTGTGAATATAATGTGACATGTTAATAAGCAAGTCTTCTCCAGCTTTGAAAGCTGCTGTTTAAACAAAAGGCTAAGGGGCAAATTCATGGGTGAAAATTCGCCAGCGACAACACTAATTCACTAAGTTTCGAAGTCTTGTCACCGGGGCGAGTGCTTGTGAAGTTGCGCTAGCGTTACTACGGCAGCCATATCGATCGCTAAAGGAAGAGACTCTAATCACACCGTTGTTTATGAAGCAGCTTACAAAGGTTACTGGCTTCCTTAAATCAACAGAATTTTTATAAAAGTGTACTGGAAACTATAGATCAATTCAGTTATTTAAAAGGTTGGGCAAACAAAAAATTACATTATGTACCCTTCTATGGTCTACTTTAATATTGCCTTGCTAAAATATACTGTTGTACATGTATTGGATCTATTAACTGTAAAGCTTGGAAATTGGGGTTTTCAGGATAAAAGTCCTTTCCTTTACTTAGAGAACTTTTAGTTTTAGTTGGGTGTTTCCAAAACACATCAGTTAATAGTGCTGCTCCAGCAGAATTTTGCACTGAAATCCATTTCCATTTTTTTATAATCAATTTTGAAATCTGACATGGGGCTAGACATTTTGTCAGTTTCCCAGCTGCCCCCAGTCATGTGACTTGTGCCTGCACTTTAGGATGGAATTACTTTCTGGCAGGCTGTTATTTCTCAATGGGACTTGACTTTCACTTTTGAGTGTTGTTCTTATATCTACCAGGGAGCTGCTAACTCGTTACCTTCCCATTGTTCTGTTGTTAGGCTGCTGGGGGGGAAGGGAATGAGTGATATCACTCCAACTTGAAGTACAGTAGTTTGCTCTTTTGACAAATGGATTTCTGCTGGAACAGCACTATTAACTGATGCATTTGGAAAAAAACACGTTTTCCCATGACAGTATCCCTTTAAGGTAACTTTTATTATGTTATAGAATGGCCAATTCTAAGAAACTTTTCATATGGTTTACATTATTTATTTTTTTATAGTTTTATAGTTATTTGCCTTTTTCTTCTGACTCTTTGCACCTTTCAAATGGATGTCAAGACTCCCTTCTAAAAAACAAATGCTCTGTAAAGCTACAAATGTATTGTTATTGTTACTTTTTATTACTGATCCTTCTATTCAGGTCTCCCCTATTTTTTTTCCAGGATCTTATTCAAATCAATGTATGGTTGCTAGGGTAATTTGGTACCCTAGTTACCAGATTGCTTAAGATTCAAATTGAAGAGTTGCTGAATAAAAATTGAAATAACTCAAAAACCACAAATAATAAAAAATCAAAAAAATTGCAGATTGTCTCAGAATATCACTCGCTACATCATACTAAAAGTTATCTCAAAGGTGAAAAACCCCTTTAAGGCAACAAAGAATATTTAAACTTTAAAAAGCTAAAATAATTGTTTTGCCACCACCATGAATATTCAATAACTTAGTACAAGGCACAGTTTTATTATTACAAAGAAAAAGGATTTTAGTCAAGAAATAATTGCCTGCCTAAATAGGAAGATTCCCATACTTCTAAACTTTCTGGATAATAGATTACATACCTGTATTACATTTGGGTGAACATTATACTGTTGCAACTGTGTGCTTTTGGCAATCAAGTCAAATATATTTGCTTTGCTTTTAGGTCTTTAATACAAAAATCCTTAGGAACACCAACTTTGAAATACATTTTCTTCTCTGAAACTCATTGAATTCTGAGGGGAATCAGTAATGAGCTCTTGCAATTTCTTGAAATATACTCATATATACAGTAATGAAACAAAATCCCAAGCAATATGCACTGTGTATGGTTTACTACTCTTGAGAAAAGATTAACCAGTGTTACTGCTACTGCACATGATTCCAGCTACATAAAAGCATAGTTCTTATGTCCATAGTCCATGATGACAGCTATTAGAGGGAGTCAATTGCAGCACGTATGTTAGGGGCCCATTTACTAACGACCTACTAACTATCAAATTTCAAGAATCTTGAAAAATCCGTGATTTCTAAAAAGCTCTAAAACTGAGATTTATTATGTGGAAAAGCCACGAAAACCTCTAATGCAAAACTTTAAAGTTGTTAAAGGGATACTGTCAGCGGAAAACATGTTTTTTTTCAAAACACATCAGTTAATAGTGCTACTCCAGCAGAATTCTGCACTGAAATCCATTTCTCAAAAGAGCAAACAGATTTTTTTATATTCAATTTTGAAATCTGACATGGGGCTAGACATTTTGTCAATTTCCCAGCTGCCCCGGGTCATGTGACTTGTGCCTGCACTTTAGGAGAGAAATGCTTTCTGGCAGGCTGCTGTTTTTCCTTCTCAATGTAAATGAATGTGTCGCAGTGAGACATGGGATTTTACTATTTAGTGTTGTTCTTAGATCTACCAGGGAGCTGTTATCTTGTGTTAGAGCTGCTATCTGGTTACCTTCCAATTGTTCTGTTGTTTGGCTGCTGGGGGGGAAAAAGGGAGGGGGGTGATATCACTCCAACTTGCAGTACAGCAGTAAAGAGTGATTGAAGTTTATCAGAGCACAAGTCACATGACTCAGTTATATTAAATAAGTAGAGGCAGATTTTTTCCATAAACATTATGGAAGTTTTCATGTTATTATAAACAACAGTTTTTCTCTTCATTTTTTTTTCTAGTCTCATGGTTTATTATTTTTTTGGGAACATCTATAAATATTAAAGTTGTTACTACCTTATAATGTGTGTCATGTTTTCTTTGTAGGATGGTTTGTAGGATGGTGTAATGAAAAAATCGATCTCATTAGGCTGAGCATACCGTCCGTCAACAATCTCAGACCAACGTGCAGTCCACTCACATCTACTCTGCACTCCTTCACCCCTGCAACTCTAGATGAAGTCAGCAAACTTCTAGCCAGCTCAAAACCCACCACCTGCTCCCTTGACCCCATACCCTCTCGCCTTCTCCACCCAATCTCTGATACACTCTCTCCTGCACTTACCCACCTATTCAATCTTTCACTCTCTACTGGTACCTTTCCATCACTATACAAACAAGCACTAATCACTCCTATCCTCAAAAAACCTTCCCTTGATCCCAGCTCTCCCACTAACTATCGACCGGTCTCCCTTCTTCCATTCACATCCAAATTACTAGAAAGGCTTGTTTACAAACGCCTGATCCAGCATCTCACTCACAACTCCCTCCTCGACCCCTTGCAATCTGGCTTCCGCCCATCACACTCGACTGAAACTGCACTCACCAAAGTAACCAATGATCTTCTATTGGCAAAGTCTAAAGGTCATTATTCCATTCTAATCCTTCTAGATCTCTCTGCAGCCTTTGATACAGTTGACCACACACTCCTCCTTGACATTCTACACTCATCTGGCATTCGGGACACTGCTCTTTCATGGTTTACATCTTATCTGTCTGACCGCTCCTTTAAAGTTTCCTTCTCTAAAGGTGGCGATACACGGGCCGATAAAAGCTGCCGACAGACTGTGTCGGCAGCTTATTGGCCCGTGTATGGGGGCCCCCGACGGGCTTCCCCGATCGAGATCTGGCCGAAAGTCGGCCAGATCTCGATCGGATGGGGTTAAAAATCCCGTCGGATCACGGCCGCATCTGTTCGTTGATGCGGTACCGCGATCCGACCGCCCGTTTGCGAGCGCTAGGATCCGATCGTTGGGCCCTAGGGCCCACGATCGGATCAGCCCGATATTGCCCACCTCAAGGTGGGCATATCGGAGGGAGATCCGCTCGTTTGGCGACATCGCCAAACGAGCGGATCTATCCGTGTATGGCCACCTTAACTCTACTTCTACTACTTTCCCACTCTCTGTTGGAGTTCCTCAAGGCTCTGTTCTTGGCCCCCTGCTGTTCTCGCTCTATACAACTTCACTAGGAAAACTCATTCAGTCATTTGGACTTCAGTATCACCTTTATGCTGATGACACCCAACTCTACTTGTCTACTCCTGATCTTTCTAATTCTGTCCTTTCCCAAGTCACAGACTGTCTCTCTGCTGTCTCCTCCTGGATGTCACAGTGCCACCTGAAACTGAACCTTTCTAAAACAGAACTCATCATATTTCCTCCAAGATCTTCCCCTGTCCCTCAGAAATCACTCACCGTAAACAAAACCACCTTTCATTCCACCACACAGGCACGCTGCCTAGGAGTCATCTTAGACTCTCATCTGTCTTTTTCACCACACATTCAAACACTTGCAAAATCTTGCCGTATTCAACTGCGCAACATTGCTCGAATATGGCCCTATCTCAGTTCAGAATCAACAAAAACACTGATTCAGTCTCTCATCATCTCCCGCCTTGATTACTGCAACCTACTCCTCACAGGTATTCCAACAAGTCACCTTTCACAACTCCAATCTATTCTAAACGCGGCCGCTAGACTCATTCATCTAGCTCGCCGCTCAACATCAGCTGCTCCCATATGTATGTCCCTTCACTGGCTCCCAATCTCCTCTAGAATCAAATTCAAATTACTTACACTCACATTCAAGGCCCTTAATAATGAAACCCCTCCCTATATTTCATCTCTAATCTCCAAATACACTCCTTCACGAAACCTACGCTCTGCTTCTGATCTTCGCCTCACTTCTCCTCTGGTCACTTCTGCCCATTCTCGTCTACAAGACTTCTCTCGGGCTTCTGCTTTTCTCTGGAACTCTCTGCCACAAGCTGTCAGACTTTCTCCTTCCTTCCAAACTTTCAAGCGCTCCTTAAAGACCCATCTGTTTAAAGAGGCCTATTCGATGTACCTTAATTAATCATTGCTGTATCAAAAATGACAAAGTGTTTATACAATCCTAATATCTCAATCGTACCCTAACCTTTTAGTTTGTAAACCCTATTGTACTCTGTAATCCTTGTCTGTTATCCACCATTTATTCCCTGTTTGCTATAACTGCAGTAAAGCACTGCGTATCTTGACAGCGCCATATAAATAAAAAATGATGATGATGAACCTGGTTGAAGGGCATCATCTTATCAAATGGAAACAAGTTATTGAGTGTTATTGAGGAGGGGAGAGTGGTATCTCCAGCTGGTACATGCTAAGCAACTGTATTAATTTCATACTACTAGCATTCAATTATGTATTGTGTTATGTGCTGTATGCTTTGGATATAAATGTTTCATCTATGTTTTTTAGGAATGCACCGAATCCACTATTTTGGATTCGGCCGAACCCCCGAATCCTTTACGAAAGATTCGGCCGAATACCGAAACGAATCTGAACCCTAAATTACATATGCAAATTAGGGGTGGGAAGGGGAAAACATTTTTTACTTCCTTGTTTTGTGACAAAAAGTCATGCGATTTCCATCCCGCCCCTAAACAATTGTTCCTCTCTTATTTACAGTGAAGAACTATTTAGGACCCAGTGAAGGAGGACTGGGCAGTTAAGCAGAAGTGCATACTGATGCAGTACTGATTTTATAAGAAGTACTATTTCATGTTTTTAAATTTTTTTAGAAGAATGGACTGTGCTATTGAGTTTTGCAATAAATACTAACCTTGACGTTGACTTTTATCTTTTATACTAAGCAAAAGGTAAATTTTTACTTGATTTTAAAAGAAATAAAACCCAGCTAATCCCACATGTATGACATGCCAGCTGTTTCCATGGAAACAGACAATGCTGTAATAAACATATAGCTGAGTTCAGTAGGGGGTAACTGATTGGAAAAAAAAATATATTCCATTTAGCACTAAGGGAAGTACAGTATAAGGAATTCTTGCCAAAATAAGCTCATGTTAGTCCACATGTTAATTTTCTGTTTAACCCTGAGTGAAAAGTTTCTTTTACACGTAATTCTATGTCTCTGTTAATTCTGAGGGAAATCTTAGTTTTGTCATGCCCTCAGCATTTAAGGCTTGCAAAGTCGACTTCTGATTAGCTCCTTTTAGGAAACTTTGAAAAAGGGCCTGTTGGACATGTTGTGTGGACGGCAATAAAATTGCACACTGGCAGTTATCCTGCATATTGTCCTTTTGTCCTCCGCTTTGAATATATAAATGTTTACCTTAAAAAGGGCCTTTAAAGCACCATATTTACTGTAGAATTACAACATTAGGGCTGCCATCATGAGGGGTAATACAGTCAGGGCACCTCTTACCTGTTATGAGCTGCCCTTTCACATTATTGCCATGGCTGTTAGCAGCAGCATCATGCTCCTTCACAGTGTCCAGATTTGGCCACAATGGGTTTGGGCCAGGGCATGTCTGGCCATCCAGCCACGGGCTCCTAATTATTAGCCCTTTTGTAATATGTAATTGTATGGAGTTTTTGGACCGACCAGAGTACTACTCCCATCGGTCAGAAAGACGTCAGGCCATAATATATCCAACTTTCTAATGCATTTTAAAAGTGACTAATAAAGGATGAAGTTTTAACTACTGTACATATTACAGTAGACACGGCTTATGTTTTTTATTTATTTGATGTGACAGATTAATTTGAAGTCAGTGCTTCTAAATCACAATCATAGGGTGAGTGAGGTGGGGAGATTTGGATCAACAGCACAGCTGGAGCAGTTCATTGGACTTCATTGTAGACCATTAGTCCACTGAGAAGAGGCCCACTGACTTAATAATATGGGGCTTCATAATTCCTGATATATAAGTCCTGTAAATGACACTGCATAGTGTTAATAATTACTTAGATCACTGATCACTGACTCTAGATTCTTACTGCATGTAAGCAATTCGCATACAGGTATGGGATCCGTTATGTGGAAACCTGTTATCCAGATAGCTCCAAATTACAGAATGGCCGTCTCCCATAGATTTTATTTTATCAAATAATAAAAATTTTAAAAAATGTTTTTCTTTTTCTCTGTAATAATAAAACAGTACCTTGTACTTGATCCAAGCAAATATATAATTAATCCTCATTGGAAGCAAAACCAGCCTAGTGGGGTTATTTAATGTTTACATGATTCTCTAGTGGACTTAATTTATGGAGATCCAAATTACAGAAAAGATCGGTATCGGATCTTTTGTCTTGAGAAATAAATTTCACCATTTTTCACCATAATATGAAGTCCAGGGGTGCATCTCTTACTGGGATTCCTATCTGTGACACATAAGGCAGCACCCTGGCATGAAGTAATGATTTACTGGAGTGCACCATGCTCGCACAGCTCAGTATAAAAATATTAGCACACAAAATCCAAGAACTCCAATTAGGGTATTAAATAATAATTTGCATATGCAGTGTATAAAAACATGATCATGTTCATACATTCAAAGCTGTAAAATTGTCTTGGATTCAATACATAGCTACTTTTGTAAATGCAGTAACTTAACTATCCTTTTGCAGACCTGGATGCAGGCTGGGTGGCAAACAGCCGCTCCTGGTATCTTTAGGAGTCAAATTTTCGGTTATCAAGTCAGAAATGTGTCTCTTTCAGTGCAGAGAGTGCAACTGCGTTCTCTGCACTAGCAATGTGGACCGCCGCCTGTGCTGAGAATGGAGGGTGAGGAGGGGGCGGCAGCATGAAAGCCGCCTCAGGGCAGCAATGGGGTGAGATTCACTCCTGTTCTTTGCATATTGTTAATCATTATTTATACTTTAGTTATGTTCCTCACAAACCTGCTGTTTTTCAGTACCTTTGCAGTGTTAAAAGTACTAAATCAGCCAGAAGAGTAACAAAAGTCTCCTTCCTCAGTACAGAAATGATAAAGTAAAACTGAGCATAATGGACTCATTTGTTTTGTATAATTAATATGCTGTTGCATAGTATTGTACACTAGAGGTGTGAATATACACTTTTTAAATGATATTGTAAAAATAGAATTGTAGAGAAAATATGAATTAACTCCCATATGTACAGCAAAAGTTCTACAAAGCTTCAATAATAATTGTACCTTTGTATGACACCTATTTGTTATACAGTGTGCTTTCATATTTAGCCAAGAGAGCAAACTATGACAACCTAAGACACATGAGAAATGTTGTTACTGAACTCTGATTCTGAAATGTTGTCAGTCTGCCAACCCATATTTCCTTTTTGTGTTTTCCAATGCTATCACATAACATGAGTTTTTCATTTCCCAGGCTAATTATTTCCAGCTTGCAATTTTTAGAAGGTTCAAATGCAAAGTACATTTTATCAGAAAGCAGGTGACTATCAGTCAGATGGAAAGGGATTGTGTATGCTCACAGCACTCCAACCTTTTCAGTTGTCTAGACAACTGCTTTAATAATTGCCTACATCAATTTTGATGTTGTCATTCTGCAAAGCCATGGTTACCAATACATGAACAGATATTTTCAGATATTTTCTGTAGGTATGTTGTTAGAAAATGATGTATTCCTATATATATATATATATATATATATATTTTTTTTTTTTATATATACGGGTATGGGACCTGTGTAAAAAACAACTTACCGTAATGTATCTAGTCAAGCAAACTTAAAATTCCTTTCTACTCTACTATTCTTAATCATATGAAGAATTAGACCATTAATCATATTTTACCCGATTAAAACATTTGTATGCCATCAATCTAGAAAAAGTAGTCAACGTCGGATATGTTATGAGAACACCACGGTCTTCTGGAATTCTTGGTGTTAGAATACCTAGAATTAAAAAGTGCGTTTGATGGCTATCTAGCAATGGAAATCCTTGGCTTCATTTCCCCTTAACAATGCCTTTCTAGATATTGCAATGTTTCTCCCGAGTGACATTTTTTAAATACTTTAGGAAAAAATGCCTTTGTGTGTAATAGACAGCCCTTCCCGTTTTAACTCTCCGGCAGTCAATTTTTTTAATAGAAAAAAACCCGAAAAACAGCATTGCCTCTTTTGTGCATGAATTATGTGCTTAAGTGCTACAATCACCCATCTGTTTCCTCCTGGCTTTGGCAGGGAGGAAAACTTTTTTTTTTTAAAAAAAAAAAAGCCAAATATTCCTGTTATTTTCATTGCTGTTAGTGAGTTAAAAGCAGTACAAAAAAAATGCTATATCTTTGCAAAGAATTATGCTTAATTTCCCTTCCCACTGATTAAATGCAGATAGCAGTCAGTAAGCTTTTTAATTGGAACTTGACATGGGCATCCCTACAAACAACTACATAATGTTTAATTTAGGATCACAGTCCCCACCCTGTCTTTTTTTTTTGCTAGGATAATTTCAAAGTTTAAGGGGCAGATTTACTAAGGGTCGAATTTCGAAGTTAAAAAAACGTCGAAATTCGACCCTCGAATTGAAATCCTTCGACTTCGAATATCGAAGTTCTACGGATTTTTAGCATATTCGAACGATCGAATAGAAATCATACGATCTAGCGATTCGAACGATTTTTAGCGATTGATTGAAGGATTTCTATTAGATCAAAAAAAAACTTAGAAAAGTGCTGTGGAAGGTCCCCATAGGCTAACATTGCACTTAGGTAGTTTTAATTTGGCAAAGTATGAAGTCAAAGTTTTTTTTTAAGAGACAGTACTTCGATTATCGAATGGTCGAATATTCAAACGATTTTTACTTCGAATCGAAGTCGAAGTAAATTCAAAGTCGTAGTATCCTATTCGATGTTCGAAGTACCCAAAAAATTACTTTGAAATTCGAACTTTTTTAACTTCGAAAATTCACTCGAGCTTAGTAAATCTGCCCCTAAGTGATCAGCTGTATGTAAAACAGTGAATTGTTTGTAAACTGGCAACCAGGAATTAATACATGACTTAGCATTGACATATGATATTTGATTTTATCACCCACAATAACAAGATGACATGGCCAAAAACATGTCCCACAAATAACATGACACCTGAAATAGCTCTGACTCACTGGAAATATCACTAACTACCGGTACACTGAGACACCTATAGACTCAAGACTGGAATTGGGCTGTGCCTTGAATAGATTTCTGCAATACAGGCAGAAAATATATTATATATAATATATATATATATATATATATATATATATATATATATATATATATATATATATATATATATATATATATATATTACTAATTCCCACGCAGAAGAACTGAGAGCTGAATTTTAAATATCCCAAAAGGCACACATAAACAAGCTCCAGAAATAAACCACATCACTATTATATGATTCTTTTTTATTTGCCTGGGGAACGATCTGTGGAATTCCCATGTACCCAGGTGGGTTACTGGAATGCTTGGGACATGGGTGATTCAGTGAAAAACGAAGACCCTCTCGACAGTCTCCATCATTTGCACATTCCACATCTGAGCAATGTGGTGAGAGCTGCCTTTATCGAGAGCAGTATTTTACATAGTCCACATGAGGTCAGATGTTCTCTCAGCATTTAAGAAATATTGCAGTGCTAACAGTTTGTGGAAATATATTTATTGCTTTTGGATGGGGATCTAAACCCGTTATGGTTGAAGGGCCTGCCAATACATTGAAATGCATAGATATAAAAGAGAATTATGTTGCATACATTTTTACAGGCAGAAGTTAAGCTTAAATATTTAAACTTTATTGCAAGCACACTGTGGTTATCCACCACACTGTATAAAATAGCATTGGAGAGCCAAAGTGATTAAGCAGAAGCCAGAACAATCAACTTAAAAGCCCCACACTACCAAAATTGTTATTCCTCAGGTTCCTAGCATTTAATCATAGGCACGAACTATCTATTAAGCTTACTATAGTGTCATAAAACATTTTAATCTGCTTTATGGTTACGATTTTTATCTCTTTCTTTATTTTACTATTCAATATTTTAATATCTTTTAAAATCTAAAACTGAAGAGCTGGTAAGTGATTTTAAGTTTCAGTGTCATTTCATTGATTGATACTTTTTGCTATGGTTATTTGACGTCCTATTCTGAAATACTATCTGATTATTGGGAACACTGACCCTGACAACCAAAAAAAAAAAAAAACTGATGCTGTGTGAGTCTACAATTGTTGTTTTTACTTTTTATTGCTATGGTAAGTAGCAAATTTAGTGAACATAGCTGCACCTTCGGACACATTTTTAGTATAGGGCAGCCCTGTCCTACACAGTGAAGCAGTATGACCATGTCTGTATGCTCTAACACAGTGATCCCCAACCAGCAGCCCGTAAGCAACATTTTGCTCCCCAACCCCTTGGATTTTGCTCCCAGTGGCCTCAAAGCAGGAGATTATGTTGCTCAGGGGTTCAAATTTCCAGAAACATTAATGGGCTAATTTAGGGTGCCTCACTTTTCATGCCACATCTTAAAAGGACATTAAGACATATTTATAGATTTTATAACCTTAGATGTTTTACTAATAATAATAAAGGACCGGTGCCTCTACTGCCTACCCCTAGTTCCAGCCCTGATAAAGGTGTACTCCTGCCCTGTGGTGGAGCTTCAATTTACCACTGGAATTGCTGGTTATTGGGTGTGTGAAATAGAGTTAAAGATGTAAAAAGCTGCTCACAGACCAACCCATATATATAATGACATAACAAGCATGTCAGCTTTATTTCTTTGCTTAACTATACTCTTTCTTTACGCAAGTACTTGACATTCCAGTCCTAATCAGACTGTTGTCACAGTGCATTTCTTCTTTTGGTTTACACCTCCTAGCATATACATATAGAGATCACACCTTGAGCTATGTTTGCCCTCTGAGTCACAGAAAACCTTGTGAATAATGGTGTCTCAATAGCTGAAGTGAACAGAATGTACATTTATAAAAAAGAAAGCACATGCAATAGTCACCAGGGCTGTATTTATGTCCGGTGCCACCCTAGGCACCAGACCTAAACAGGCTCCCACAAAATCCGTGTGATGTCAGTACGTGGTGCACATGATGACACACGCGCAAACGCCGCAGAAGTGACCCGGCCCCCTACCCCTCACCCCCCAGCTCCGTCACTGGACTTCCTATGGAAATCCGTGGCAGAGGCTGGGCAAATTTATTTTATTTTAAATGTAAAAAATAAATGTATAGACACCGAGAGCCAACCTGCCCAAAACCTGCCATCCTAGGCACAGGCTTTTGGGTGCCTTAATATAAATATGCCCCTGATTGCCATGATTGGTTTCCAAAATCCAGAACAGACACCAAGGTTCCAGTCATGGCTCCTGCCTATAACAGCAAGTAGTTTAGTCAGCACGCTCCATGAATTCAGCTTTAGCTTCAATTTGGTGCAAGTCATACAATGTCCACTTAACACTGTTTTCTTGAACCAGTATACTCACAGACAGGATTCTTTGGTTTAAAATGCCTTAATTGGAACCTGGGCTCTGACACAGATATTTAGCAATGTTTCAGACTGCCATGAGTCTCATCTTGATAAAAGACTCATATCTGTGTCAGAACCCAATGTTCCAACAAAGGCATATAACAAACCCTTGTTTGTTATAATTTAGATATAGGAGCAGTGGCCAGCTCCATGTTGTAGCTCCCACCCTTCCCAGCTATAGTCAGGAGATCCCACTGGTGGCTAATAAAATGGCAGCCAAGTTTGGGAGTTTTACTTTGAAAGCAGCTAGTAGGTTCCAGGTAAAACTTAGTCCCTTTGTAAAATGTATAATGAAGCAATAGAATTCTTATTGAATCAGATGAAAATTAAGCGTAGGACTGGCCAGATATGGGATGACTTTGACGTAGTTGGCCAGCTTAAATATATTGCAATATATGGACAAACAATCCCTGTTTTGTTTAAAGGGTAAGGCATATATTTAGTAGCTGTATGCACAAAATGTCTCAATGTCTTAAATATATTGATAATGGGTTGAGTGTAGAGGACCTCTTGTCTTTTATAAGATATATTTTTTTATAAACTCAAGTATTACAAATATATTTTTATTATAATTTTATCCTACAGGATAACTTACAAAATTCTTCTGCAAACCTTTAAAGCCCATCACTCCTCCATACTGCACAGCATCTTTTCAATTGCGTGCCCAAATATTCATGTTGCCTCCTCTCAGATACACTTTCTTTTCACACCACCCATTTACACTGCCATCTTCCTTTTTAAAATGTCTCTCTTGCTGATTCTTTACCCCTGCAATTATGTATTTGAATTCTCCATAAGGAACGCTCCCTCAGTTTTTCCAAAACTAAACTCATGTCTTACTTCTTTTAGCACTAGCACGTACTGTATCTGCTCTAATCTTGCTACTATTGGCACAATTCCATGCCTCAAACATGTAGCACTCATCTATGTTACTGTCCATATTTATTTTTTTAATTAAAATGTTTAGTCCCCATTTGTATGATTACTTAATCGTAAAAATGTACATTACTGTGTATACAGTATCTAAGATACACTAATACATAAAGGATATGTTGCTAGTCATCCATGTATCTGTAAAGAAAGGATCTCAATAGTACCTACACACCCACACACAGAAGATAAAATACGTCATTGGCTGATATCCTTGTCCAAATGGTAATTTCAAAAGGACTTACTGTAACATCCTCGTGAGTACAAATTGATTGAGACCCTTGCAATGAAGAGCCTCACACAGTGACGCAAATGTAAAATGAGTTTTCCCCCACAGCCCTACATTTATGATTCATCCCACCCTGACCTGAATTTACAACTAGAAAGTCATTGTAGTCACTATTTGCATTTACTGATTTTTAATTTTCCGTGTTTGCTGCTGGAAAGGAATCCGTTTTCAAACCATTTTGCCAAACCTATCCTGTTATTTGTAAATAAAAAATAATACAGTTACAATGTATTGGCTTTATTAATAAAATGCAAAGAAAGAATATTTATAATTCTTGCTCAATATGGGTAAAATAGAATACACATTAAAAAAAGCATATACAAACTCTGACACAGAGAGGTCCATGATTACTATTACAGGATATAATCTAAATTAAGTCTTACTTGCAATTATTACTGTATAGTATTGCTATAGCATTGCGCAGCCTTGAATGCTGATTTTTGCAGCTTTGTGAAACTACAGCATTCGAAGGTCACAGGGTGCTGACAAGCAGGTAAGATCTTTAGTCTCCTCATTGATATCAATATCTACAGTGTATATCAATCAACTCTGGCTACAACAGAATAATGTTGTTTTATATTATACTTTCTTTTTTTTTAGTTGAAAAATAGTGCAAAAAGAAGTTAAGGCTTTTATTTTTATACACATACCTTGCTACTTAATGGAGAACCATAATGAAATAAGCAACTGCAGACAACTAGTGCTTGATTCATTATTTACACCTACACGTCAATACATCACTGTTACCTTGTGTCTCTGTTGTGGCGCTGCACTGCCAAACACGTTGACATGCCATGAATAAATGATAATAATATGTCTCCTTGCAGGATCCCCCCTATTGCTGTCAGGGCGAATGTGTGTTTGCTTTGTTGGCTTTGTGTCCTCTTATGTGATAAGACATTTGTACAGATGCACACGTATGACATTATTTGCACCTTCTTTGCTTTTAACATGCATTTTTAATGAAACTAATTTTCTGTGCCATTTGCTCTCACAATATATATCTGCCTTTTATTCATTACCATAAGAAATGTCATTGTTTAATAATTCCGTAATTCAAAGCAAAGGTTTAGATGTGCCGCAATATTCAGTTTGTTCTGTGTAAATTGTCATGGTAACATTTATAATGCCCTGGTGGGAGGAAGACCTAATGCTTGGTATACACATCACATAAACTTCTATTTTCCTCTGCTCCCAGTGGGAAGATTTTTTTGGTCATGCAGGTAACAAAAACTGTCAGATTTTATGCAGCAGCAAACTTTTAGTATAAACTGCAGTTTGGAAATAAATATTTTGTGAATCATGAAATACTGTCTATAAATTCTAAATGCTGCATAGTTTGGCTTTTCTATTAAAGGCAATGAAGCAATGATGGAAACAAAGCATTTTATTCTGTTTTGTTGGATTGTGTATGTTAAGGGCTAGTCCACACGGGGAGATAGCGACGCGTTTGCGGTCGCGGCGACAAAGCGCCGCGACCGGCGCAGGCGACAGTTTTGTATGGGCGCCTATGTAAAAACGCCTGTGCTAACCACACGAGGCGATGCGCTTTTCAACAGTCGCCTGAAAATGCCTCGCCAGGCTTTTTCAGGCGACTGTTGAAAAGCGCATCGCCTCATGTGGTTAGCACAGGCGCTTTTCAACAGTCGCCTGAAAATGCCTCGCCAGGCTTTTTCAGGCGACTGTTGAAAAGCGCATCGCCTCGTGTGGTTAGCACAGGCGTTTTTACATAGGCGCCCATACAAAACTGTCGCCTGCGCCGGTCGCGGCGACTGTCGCGGCACTTTGTCGCCGCGACCGCAAACGCGTCGCTATCTCCCCGTGTGGACTAGCCCTTAAAATGTGCTCATTATTGGTCTGCTAACACGACTAATGTCGACACGACATGATGTCACCCATTCCGATTAGAAGAAAGGCTAAATATTCGGAAGGGTTTTTTTTACAGTGAGAGCTGTGAGGATGTGGAATTCTCTCCCTGAATCAGTTGTACAGGCTGATACATTAGATAGCTTTAAGAAGGGGTTGGATTGCATTTTAGCAAGTGAGGGAATACAGGGTTATAGAAGATAGCTCATAGTACAAGTTGATCCAGGGACAGGTACAATTGCCATCTTGGAATCAGGAATGTTTTTTCCCCCTCTGAGGCAAATTGGAGAGGCTTTAAACTGTTTTTTGTTTTTTTGTTTTGTTGAAATTGGCCTCAGGTGTGCATCCACAACCCCCCCATATATACAGTATATAGACATAAAAAGTTGAATCTGATGGACTAGTCTTTTATCAGCCCAACTTACTATGAATTCTGGAAAATCTCTGTAAAGCACTGCATAGAAGTGTTGCCCCTACATTAATAAAGGATAATAGTTAATACATATGTAATTAAACTGTCACTCCACTAAACTTTGTTGAATGTTTCAAAAATCTTATTTACTTACAGTTATGTTGTGACATTCTCAAACAAACTATTTCTGCAGCCTGAGCCATACAGCCATGTAGTTAGTCACTGATAGATTTCCCCTGCTCTGAGTGGCTGATTCTAGCAGTTTGCAAAGCACTACCAACAAACAACAAATATGCTAATTCACTAAAATACGAAGTTTTGTCCCTGGTGTTGAATGCTGGCGACTTTTCGCTAGCGTTACTTCAGCTGTGCAAGCATTTCATAGCAAAGATGCGCTAGCATTCATTTATGCCTAGGGAAACTTCAATAGTGATCTTGTGCTTAGGTCAATTTGCATAGGGTGGGAAATTTAAAGTTGTATGGACATCTTTATTAAAAATGTTGCTGCAAATGGGTTGTTACCGGCTTCGGTTTATATTACACATTTACGGGAAAAAACTGAATACAATTATGAAAAATCTGAATATCAAGATTCGGATTTGATTCCCAAATACCACGATTTCTTTGAATTTGATGCCCGAATACCACGACTTTTTTAATTTGACACCCTAATACTGTGACTTTTTTCGATTTGTAAGGCAACTTTTTTATGGTGAATGAAGAAGGAAGAGGATCACGCCACAGTGCTTGCTGAGAAGAACCCTGGGTTGGGGCAGTTTTCTACTGATAGGAACACCAGGGTATCAGGTAAGTGTATACAATCACTCTGGGGTGCCTAACTTTTATCACCACCTAGTGATCATTGACTTCCTTTCGTCTTTAACTTCATGTATGCTTTTGGAGGAATCCCACCCGCACACACAAACCGTATAATCTATTATGGTAAATTCAGTCTTGAGATTAAGAAAACTCACCTCTATAATGTTGGACCTAAGTGTGCCACCCAAGGCTTTTAGCTAAAGGGACAGCTCACGATATGCAACAAACAAAAATATAGTGAGGGGGAAATAAAATCCAGTAGTAGATCATATTCTCTGTAGGCCACCTAAAAATGTTACTTTGGGACCAGGTAACTTCTGTCTGTGTTGTTATTGGAAGGTGATAATATTTGCACCCATCACTGCTGTAAAATAGAAGAATGCTAAGCTTTGATACAGTTGCTTGGTTTAGTCAAGATTAATGTATAAAATAAGTACCACAAGGGTAACAATTCTGATGAGACATTAGGGGATTATCGTTAAATAGTTCTGGGCGTACATGATACATTTCACATGCATATTGCTACACTGCAAGCACCAAACATAACCAAAACATTTTAAATGCTGTCCTCTAGTACAGATCTGTGGAATTCAACACAGACCTTAGAAATATATAGTTACAAGTTCATGTCTCTGAAAGAAAGTTCCATGATTAAAAAAGATGTAACTGGCTTTCATAGGCAAAAATTGTTGGCACACGCACACTTTTCATTGACTTCTCTAGCATCTTGACAGGTATAGCTGGCAAGTTTTTCTAAAGTGATACAATTTGAGTTTTAAGATAATACATGCAGGATGGCATTTTTAGTGTGATTTTCTGGAATTGAGACAAAAACATAATCTTAATTTTTATCAAATCTGGCCATTAGACTAAACTAGATGAGCTAAGGGAGAACTAATTTCTCCTGTCTAGTGGCCTACTTGATGAACAGTATGATTAATGATTCCTGGTCTTAAAACCTACAGAGCAGCTTTTGATTCTTGCACATCCCATTCCTCCTCACAACAGAAGAATGAATAGTTTTCTTGGCTATCCCCCCGGCAGCATAACATTTGGGTTTATTCTCTACAGTACTGTCACAGAAGCATTTAATACCCACCACTTCCTGTCCTCCCCAGTCTTTTTTTTTTCTTCTGTTCTGTCCAGGACCAGATAATTTTTTTAGAACTCACTCCGCCTGATGCCTGCTCTGCTGTGATTGCCATAGTTCTTTCTTAGGAGCGGGTCCCCTATTGCAACCGGGGGAAAGATGCCATTCTAGGCAGGCAAGCGTGTCTCTGTGTGGGAGGGGACATCATCATTAAGCGCAGCCTTATCTTGCCGGCAGCTGGCGTCTACTTTGCCTTATGTGCCTGCAGATGAGTTTGAGCAGGAAAGGCTCCCAGATGGATTCGACTGCTGAGAAAAGTGCTGCTCCTAAGGCTACTCGGTGAGTTCTGTTCCTGTTGTCAGTTGTGCTGCAACAAAAAAAGTGTGTTACTAACAGCTCGTTATCTCTTGTAGGCTTACTACCCCTGTTGAAGAGATGGCCAGGAAAAGACAAAGGTCACAACATAAGGATGTTACATAGTTACATAGTTAAATTGGGTTGAAAAAAGACAAAGTCCATCAAGTTCAACCCCTCCAAATGAAAACCCAGCATCCATACACACACCCCTCCCTACTTTTAATTAAATTCTATATACCCATACCTATACTAACTATAGAGCTTAGTATCAAAATAGCCTTTGATATTATGTCTGTCCAAAAAATCATCCAAGCCATTCTTAAAGGCATTAACTGAATCAGCCATCACAACATCACCCGGCAGTGCATTCCACAACCTCACTGTCCTGACTGTGAAGAACCCCCTACTTCTTGCTTCAAATGAAAGTGCTTTTCTTCTAGTCTAAAGGGGTGGCCTCTGGTACGGTTATCCACTTTATGGGTAAAAACGTCCCCTGCCATTTGTCTATAATGTCCTCTAATGTACTTGTAAAGTGTAATCATGTCCCCTCGCAAGCGCCTTTTTTCCACCCCAGCCTTGACAGTCTACCCTCATAATTTAAGTCTTCCATCCCTCTAACCAATTTAGTTGCACGTCTCTGCACTCATTTATATCCCTCTTAAGGACTGGAGTCCAAAACTGCACTGCATACTCCAGATGAGGCCTTACCAGGGACCTATAAAGAGGCATAATTATGTTTTCATCCCTTGAGTTAATGCCCTTTTTTATGCAAGACAGAACTTTATTTGCTTTAGTAGCCACAGAATGACACTGCCCAGAATTAGACAACGTGTTATCTACAAAGACCCCTAGATCCTTCTCATTTAAGGAAACTCCCAACACACTGTCATTTGGGGACCGATTCACTAAGCTAGAGTGAAGGATTCGAATGAAAAAAATTCGAATTTCGAAGTATTTTTTGGGTACTTCGACCATCGAATTGGTTAAATTCGTTCGAATTCGAACGAAATTGAACGAATCGAAGTAAAAATCGTTCGACTATTCGACCATTCGATAGTCGAAGTACTTTCCCTTTAAAAAAAACTTCGACCCCCTACTTCGGCAGATAAAACCTACCGAAGTCAATGTTAGCCTATGGGGAAGGTCCCCATAGGTTTGCTAACCTTTTTTTGATCGAAGGATTTTCCTTCGATCGTTGGATTAAAATCGTTCGATTAAAATCGTTCGAATCGTTCGATTCGAAGGATTTAATCGTTCGATCGAACGAAAAATCCTTTGATCGATCGATTGCAGGATTAGCGCTAAATCCTTCGACTTCGATATTCGAAGTCGAAGGATTTCAATTCGAGGGTCGAATTTCGAAGTATTTTTAACTTCGAAATTCGACCCTTAGTGAATCTGCCCCTTAGTGTATAACTTGCATTTATATTATTTTTGCCAAAGTACATAACCTTGCATTTACCACCACTCTTTGTAGTCTATCTTTTAGCCAGTTCTCTATCCAGGTACAAATACTATGTTCCAGGCCAACATTCCTTAATTTAACCAGTAACCTTTTGTGTGGCACTGTATCAAATGCTTTAGCAAAGTCTAAGTAAATCACATCCACTGCCATACCACTTACATTCTCATAAAAAGAAATTTAGATCCTGTAAAGCCTGTAAAAGACCTGCTCTTCCAAATAAAAGGCTGTGCAAGGAATGTGTGGCTGAGATCTTAGAAGCGTGCTCCAGTCACAGATTTATCACAGGCCCCATCAACATCCAGAGAGGGTCACACGATGATATATTAGCCTGGATTAAACAGGGGAAAAAAGATGTTTCCCTGGGGATTCAAGAAGCAACAACTGCTCAAGGGGCTCCTTCTGTTATACAGTCTAATCAGCCTGAAATGCCCGAGGACATAGAGTCAGATTCAAGTTAATCTGAGGAAGAAGAAGAGGATAGTATGGGACAATCCTCCAACTGTCAATGCTCTGGTGGCCAGGTTGTCCAGAAAGACAGCTCTTCCAATTGATGATGTCTCAGCATCGAAGCATCCAATGGAAAGACGCATGGAGACAGAGCTTAAAAGGTTATATTTATGACAACAGGAGCCACGTGCAAGCCCTCTATAGCCTTGGTGTCACTAGTAAAGGCTCTTTCTATTTGGATAGAAGATATAGAACAGATGACTACTGGAGGGGAGCCCCGTGAGAAAATCCTAGCATCTATGGCAGATTTAAGGTTGGCCACAATAAATAAAAACAAACTAAAAGTACATGGTACTGTTTGCAGGTAAGCAACTAGAATCACTGTGGTGGCTAACAATTTTGCACCCAGCGCTAGGCCCAAGGTGCACCCTCTGCCCTCGATTGCCCCCTCCACAGAGTGGTGGAGAACAGGCAGGGGCTGGCTTTGACAAGCAGGGAGGGGTGCCATGGAGCAGGAGCTCTTTATTCATTGTTGCTCTCTCTCTTTGCTTGTAACCTTAAGTTTCTGTATGTTTTCCCACCCTTGTGTCAAATGTATATCTTGATGACTTCCCTTTCCATCTTTTCAACAAGACTAAAATGTTTCCTTTTCTGTTTCCAAACTTGGGAGACTGTTGCGTTAATCAAGACACAAAAAATAAAAAGGCAAAACTGCTGGAGGAATTGAAACCCAGACAACTCTACAAGTTACAAGGCCAGGAATGGTTGGACCCTCTCTTCTCTAATCATGTTTATTGTTCTCATGTACAAACACCCAATCTGACTTTATCTGGCCCGACTTGCATTACAGCTGTAGGAAATTCTTTTACATGTTGCATGACAAGATGTTGTGGGTCAGATGAAATCTAATCAAAAGATCTTGTGTACTTTAGCCTTAACTTTCCAAAGGTACAAAATCTTGCTAAACTACTCATGCCCCTTGTTGAGTTCAATAGAAGCCATTTGTCACTGGTGGTACAGGTGGCTTTAGCTTGAAACCCCTTAAATCTACACCAGGGATGTCCAAATGTAGATTTGGATTTACTAGTAGACCTTTAGCTGGTGATCAGTAAATCTCAAGACACTGTCATCAAACAGCTTGTCTAAATCACTCTCCTATTTCATGCTTTTCATTCAAACATATATTATGTTAAGGTTACATAAGAAATTTTCGTTTGTTAAATATAGCATTATACATTTTCCCATAAATCAATATTTAAGTAATATTTTCCATGGAACAAAATGCTAACAATACTTTTATGGACGTAGCTCATCATCGCTAAAAGTAGACCTGGCATTAGTAAAGTATGGGCATTCTACAGACTGAGAACTACCTGTAATGCAATTGCATTAGTTGCTGGTAGTTCAGGTCATTTAGCAGCAATACACTGACGGAGAAACTATTGGTGTGATTTAAGCCTCTGTCTTGGAACCTAAAGAATGAAATCTAAAGAATGACACAATCTTTAAATAACGGATACTTGCATGAATATATTTTATATAAATCAGCCACGTACCATATCCAAACTCTTTTAATGTGATATGTTAAAGAGTCCGTCCAAAAACACTGTTTCCTTCATTTAAGCTTTTCAGTAGAGAGCAGTGTTTGTTTATCAATCTCTCTTCTTTGAATCTCATTGTTAAAGCAATGGAACAGAAGTCAGATCAACCCCAGAACTTTTAGGGCACTGGCGCACAAGATCATTTGTCACCCACATCTGCATGGGCGTCAAATCTCCTCAAAATCATTAAATCATCCCTCTGCTTAAGTTTCAGTTCACTGCAAGTTAAGCACGTTAGTTGCAGCATGTGTTTTACTTGTCCCCCAGTGGGTGAGTTTTAACATAGGGCATTCAATTAAAATAATGTTTGCATACTTTGTTCCCAGGATTGCTGCTGTGTCCCTTCACAATTTAATAATTGCATCCAGTTTTATCCTTTTTGCCAGTTTTTTAACATCCATTTCTCTCAACAGCATTTATCAAGTGAAAATGTGGGCACTTCATTTGTTTAAATGTCTGTGTTGTGCTAAGGGCTCTATTTATATTTTTGGAATCATCGAAAAGCCCATTTCTTATAATAGCAGATGGCGTTTTGGCCTTTTGCCACTGTTACAGTTTCTTACATTCGAAGAGTAAGAGATAAAATCTAAACTGCTACAAGGCAAATATTAATGCTGGCATGTGTGTGTGTGTTCTACAAGCTAATGCAGATGGCTTTTCTCCACTCATCCAGATAATGTTTTTTCGAATGAACTGTAGTAAATACTCAGTGGAATTTTAGATATAAATGTATTTCTAGTGATGCACCGAATGCAGGATTTAGCCAGGGTTTGATCTTTGTCAGCAGGATTCCGATTTGGCCGAATCCAGGTACATGGCTGAACTGAATTTGAATCCAAAATCATGTAACTTCCTCACACTAACAAGGAAGTTTAAAAAAATGTAACCCCCAGAGCAAAATGGTGTTCACCTGCACAAAATAGTTGCTCATAATCTCCCAAACTGAGACATGCATCTGCTGTAAACACACTTTCCAGACTGTCAAGAAATTTTTATTATTAAAACAATATGCAAACTACTAGGAGGAATAAGCCCCTATCTCTGTGAATGGAATTCGTCTGCAACTTTTTGTCCAGTTTGTAGCATAGAGAGAGAAATAACCTGCATGTCTTTTTCCTACATATTAACCTCTGCTAATTCAAAATTTTCTTATGAAATGCTATAAAGGGTGGCAAGCTTAGTCAGCGTTACATTTATTATAATTAGGTATCATGACAACCTAAAATTGCCAGCCATATCAAGCTGCTAAAATGTATCCATCTACAGTGCAGCATAGGCCTATAGTCAACTGTGAATCAAGTCATCAGTGACTAAGGGGTCCGTTTACTAAAGTGCGGTAAATCTGACTTTAAGTTTCCGCATGTTATCGCTGAGAATATTTTTATTGCCAGAATATTCGCAGCGACTAAGTTTACTAAACAGCGATGCGCTCAGAAGTCATTGCGATCACTTGTGGTAACTACGTTAAGGAACCAGCTTACGTTAGCGGTAATTTTAGCGAGTTGCGAATTTTCTGGCGAAAAATTAAGTTTTTGCGAATATTTATGCTATAAAATAGTCTTGTTTTATGGCGGTTATTATGGCAATTTTTACTGTGACATTTATGGCCAGAAATGCATCTTCGAAACTCATAAACTTTATTGACTGATGATTATACCATCCAACAACATCACCAGAGTAACACCATGATGTCTGCATCATATAAACCCTTATAGCCAATAGAATCATATGAACAAGAAATGATACCAGTCAATCTCTTTGCTTCATAGAAATGCACAGTTTAATGTAGCCAATCACAATGAAACCAAAAAAGTGTAGAGGCTGACGAATCCTTGGACTGTGATGCCCGCTGACAATAATATACCTCTGAGCTGAAACTGCTGCTGTTGCAACAGATAGAAGCAGACGCCAAAACATCCTGTCAGCAATAGCTACAGATCTGTCTGCTGTCAGCAAAGAATGATGGGTAAAAAAAAACAGTATTATGGGATATTTCCTGCCCCTTGAGAATTTTCTGGCGAAAAATATACTTTTACGCCACTACATAGGTGGCGGTAAAAGTTTGCGAATATTCTGGCGTTAATTTTGTCTTCAGCACATTTCGCTGTTTAGTAAACCATGCGTTAATGTGTACGTAGCGTTATTTTCAGCGAATGCGATAACTGGCGAACAATTATTCTTGCGCAAGAAAATTCGCAAATTTATATTTACCGCAGGTTAGTAAACTGGCGATAACATATTTGGCGAAAATTCTGTCTATATATTGTGCGAATATTTTTAACGCGCTTTAGTAAACGGACCCCTAAGTTGAAATCTATATTTGGATTCATAATAGTAAGATAGCTATGGAACAAGGGAGGATTTGTGCTCTGACATAAGTATATAGGGGTATATATTTGACTGTAATATTGAATGTTTAAAGGACCAGAAACAGCAAAAATTTTCTAAAAACAATTTGTTAGTATGCTACAAAAAAAGACGCCAACACATACAGTTTTAAACTTTAAAATCGCTAAGTCTTTATTAAGAAATAACTTACCGAAACTCTGCTTGCGCTTCTCATCAGAAACGGCAACAGGGCAACGATCCATCGTGCGGCACTCGATTTCTGGAGTGCTGCACGCCTTTTCTGAGGAGGACCGCAAGCCGAGCTTCGGTAAGTTATTTCTTAACTTAGCGACTTTAATATGTGTTGGTTTCTTTTTTTTTTTTTCATAGCATTTTTTTTTACATTTATTTGCTTTTACTGGTCCTATAAAAGACTGGTAAGTTCAATACAATTTATGCTAAGATCATGTTTTTAAATATGTCAGAGACACAATTATGCAGGTATCATGCTCTGGCAACCCAGCATTTATTATTAATATATATATATCAGTGATCCCCAACCAGTAGCTCGTGAGCAACATGTTGCTCCTCAACCCCTTGGATGTTGGTCCCAGTGGCCTCAAAGCAGGAGCTTATTTTTTAATTTAAGGCATGGAGGCAAGTTTTGGTTGCATAAAAACCAGATGTATTGCCAAACAGACACTCCTGCAGGCTGCAAGTCCACATAGGGGCTACCAATAGCCAATCACAACCCTTATTTGGCACCACCCAGGAACATTTTCCGTGCTTGTGTTGCTCCCAAACTCTTTTTAAATCTGAGTGTTGCTCACGGGTGAAAAAGGTTGGGGATCCCTGATATATATATATAAACCCTGTCTTAAGTTGTTGGGCAGGTGTCCTCCCTTTTGTTAAGCTGGTGTTTTTTTGGTGGTTTTGTTCAACAGCACCCATAACTAGCACCTTAAACAAGTAACCAAGCCTAAAAGCAAAAGCTACTAAGGTAATGCAGACATATGTAGCGCTATAGTAAATTAACACTACTGTGGTCAATAAGAACTACTTTCCATGTGGTGTGGCACCACAAATGAGAACCTCTTTACTCAGGGGTAAGCCCTCGCAGTGGGGTAGAGGCAGGGTGTAGTGTAACTGTAACCGTGTGCCAATGCACAAGAATTGGGCACCAGAGGTTCTTTTTTGCTCAACCAAGAACAGTATTTATTTACAGTAGCACATATCCACAATGGTGCATAAAGCACAGATAGCTTAAAGGCAGCATATACTCATAGTACCATTATAGGCTGGATCCCTACAGGCCAGGGACACATCAGCAGAGGGATACACAGCTTGAGAGGAGGTATTGCCCAGTTTTCAGGATAACCTTAAGTGGAATCTAGAGGAATTTCTATCATCCCTAGTCTCAACACTTGGTCCCTCTCCGGGTTAGTAATACCCAGGGATCTTAATCCCTCTAATATCCTCGTCGGAGCCTTGAGCTACTCAACTACATAACCTGTCTATCACTACAGTGATCTATAAAAGAGTATCACTTTATTAGGGCCACAGCTACTAGGATCCACTACCCATTCCCTTCCTGCCTGCTTGGTTGGGCTAAAGTTATGGACCCAGACCGCATGGTTTCTAGGACCTTCATACTATGCCACAGTGCCATCTAGCGTACACTGTGAGAACTACAGGGGTTACATAAGACACAAGGTCCCCCTTAAAACCCATTTAGGAATCCATATTACTAGGGATGTGCCTGTCAATAATATGTAAGGGTGTCTACATTTTCACATCCCTACACATATATCATAAATATTTTGAATAAGCTGCAGCATGATTATTAGTATATAGATATTCACAATAAAATATTGACATTTTGAGCAGTAGCACTGGGTTACAATTGGATACAAACACAACTGGGTCCTGCAAGGGACCCACAGTCAAATCTTTGACCACAAAAAAAAAAGAACTTCTGTTTAATTTGACTATTGCACAATTCCTGGTGTAGAAAATAAGGAATATAGATGTATAGATGGAGTGAAATTAAAAAACTGGTGATCACTAGGGACATAAGCTTATGGTTCTGCAACCCGATTTAGAATAAGCACAACCTTTAAAGAACACCAGGAATTTCAATGTCTGTAAGTTTGTATTTGGGTGAAGTACTGCGTAAGTGAAAATTTAAAGCTGTGTACTGCTTTTTGATCAGTATACTGTTTAATGCAGTAAATGCCTGTGCCAGACTTGTGACAAAGCTTTTCTTAGAAAGCAGCAAGTCGCTTCTGAAAGATGCTGCACAGTGTCCCAAATTAATTTGCTAAGCCACACACACACCAGAAGCAAAGAATTTTATCAGCCACTAGAGAGATGAATTTCTTTAAGGAAATAAACAGAAAGTAGGCTAGTCTCACTGATTCATCTCTGCATTTTGCACACATGGGAGATCATCCAGAGGAATATGACTATGGAATGAGGAGCTTGCAAAAATCAGGTCACTAATGCCAGAAGAACAGAATTTGCTACTCTAGTTCCTGGCAAAGTGTGCCACTGAGTCAGAGCAGAAATACAACATAATTGGGGTCATTTCATTTTATAGGAGTATCTAATTCCTTCTCTTCTAGAAAGACCTATTTATCCCATTTCAAGTCAAATTTTGTGTGGGTAGGGGAAAATTGCAAAAAAAAAAAAAAAGGCTCATTTATGTAGGCAGGAGCAATAGCAAAGCATCACAAATCTTAAACATTAAAATACTGTTAGCAAAAGTACTTTGCATACATACACCTTACACTGTATTCAGCCTGCTGTGATGAACTGCACACAATTCTGCAAATTGTGCAGGGTTCATGGATGTAAGGGAGGCTAGAAATTATGCCATTTATACTAATAAAAGTGCATACTCATCCTTCTAGATCTCTCTGCAGCCTTTGACACAGTTGACCACACACTCCTGCTAGACATTCTACACTCAGCTGGCATTCGTGACACTGCTCTTTCATGGTTTACATCTTATCTGTCTGACCGTTCATGTAAAGCTGCCTTCTCTAACTCTACTTCTACTACTTTCCCACTCTCTGTTCTAGGCCCCCTGCTGTTGTCGCTCTATACAACTTCACTAGGAAAACGTATTCAGTCGCTTGGACTTCAGTATCACCTTTATGCTGATGACACCCAACTCTACTTGTCTACTCCTGATCTTTCTAATTCTGTCCTTTCCCAAGTCACAGACTGTCTCTCTGCTGTCTCCTCCTGGATGTCACAGTGCCACCTGAAACGGAACCTTTCTAAAACAGAACTCCTTATATTTCCTCCAAGATCTTCCCCTGTCCCTCAGATATCACTCACCGTAAACAACACCACCTTTCATTCCACCACACAGGCATGCTGCCTATGAGTTATCTTAGACTCTCATCTGTCTTTTTCACCACACATTCAAACACAAAATCTTGTCGTATTCAACTGTGCAACATTGCCCGAATACGACCATATCTCAGTTCAGAATCAATTAAAACACTGATTCAGTCTCTCATCATCTCCCGCCTTGATTACTGAAACCTACTCCTCGCAGGTATTCCAACAAGTCACCTTTCACAACTCCAATCTGTTCTAAATGCGGCCGCTAGACTCATTCCTCTCACCGCTCAACATCAGCTGCTCCCATATGCATGTCCATTCACTGGCTCCCACTTTCCTCTAGAATCAAAATCAAATTACTTACACACATTCAAGGCCCTTAATAATGAAGCCCCTCCCTATATTTCATCTCTGATCTCCAAATACACAAAACCTTCGCTCTGCTTCTGATAATCGCCTCGCTTCTTCTCTCATCACTTCTGCCCATTTTCGTCTACAAGACTTCCCTCAAGCTTCTGCTTTTCTCTGGAACTCTCTGCCTCGAGCTGTCAGACGTTCTCCTTCTTTCCAAACTTTCAAGCGCTCCTTAAAGACCCATCTGTTTAAAGAAGCTTATTCAATGTACCTTAATTGATCAATCATTGCTGTTTCATAAATCACAAAATTGTTTCTAAAATCCAAATGTCTCAATTGTACCCTAACCTTTAGTTTGTAAACTCTAATTTGTAGGGCCCTATAATCCTATTGTACTCTGTATCCCTTATTTGTTATCCACCATTTATTCCCTGTTTGTTATAACTAATGGAAAGCACTGTGTATCTTGTCGGCGGTATATAAATAAATAAATGATGATGATACTGCAACTTACATACAATTTACCCAAATGAACAATAATTTGTGTCTGCACCAGTAAATTATATGCTATTTAGCAGGTAGGCACCTTCTATGAGGCTGGAATTCTCGGAAAATGTGCTGCATGGTGGGTGGATTTGTGCTAATATTTAAGTTTATTTGCATATAACACAGTATATGTTTATTTGTACATAACAGTAAATGAGCCATAAATGTCACAAACAATACCCACTGGTGTTTTTTAAATTATGGGGCACATTTACTAGGGGTCGAAGTGAATTCGAAGTGAATATTCGAATTGAAAAACTTCGAATTTCGAAGTAATTTTTGGGTACTTCGACCATCGAATAGGCCAAATTCGACTTCGACTTCGATTCAAAGTAAAAATGCTTTGACTATTCGACCATTCGATAATCGAAGTACTGTCTCTTTAAAAAACTTCGACTTCGACACTTCACCACCTTAAACCTGCCTAATTGCTATGTTAGCCTATGGGGACCTCCCCTCCTAGAATATATAGCCAGTATTTGGCTAAGTTTTTAGAAGTCGAAGAGAAATTGTAAATTTTTCGAATCGTTCGATTCGAAGTCCGATCGTAGTATGATCTTAAAAATGCTACGAATTCGACTTCGAATGTCGAACTAGCCTATTCGATGGTCGAATTTCAAAGTTTTTTGCACTTTGTAATTCGACCCTTGATAAATCTGCCCCTATGTGTAGTGCATGCTTATGTAGATTTTTAACACCATTATTAACTGATTCAGTTATGGCCTATAGTTGTGTACTCGCAAATATAGTCACCAACCATGAACACTGGAATAAAAGGCTAATTTTTGCTATGTGCAACATGGTGTGCACTCTCATGGATACAGGCCCACAGGACAGAAAGGAATCAAAATAAGTGTTCTGCTTTTTGGTAGAAGACAAAGGAAAGGAGTGGAGTACAGAGCCTAAAACCATGACAAAAAAACACATTTGCTAAAATCACCATCTGCTGCCTGCAAGAATCATGTGAAAATATCAGCACTAGCACTTTCCATGCAATTATCAGGAGCAATTTCCTGAATAGTGTCAGAACGGGTTCTTTTGAACAATTGGTGGTGGCACAGTGTTTCTATTTGTATTTGTAGTGCGGTATAATTCAATGCATTCCAACCCACAGCAGCGCTAGAGTGACCTAGAAAACAGGAGATATATTTGAGTACAAGACCCTCACTGCTGATACCTTAGAATTTATGGGTTCATGTTATTCTTTGATCAGGCCCATGCTGCTTGTTGAAAACAAGTCTTGGCAAGAAAAATGGCCCTGCACCAAACAATTAATACATAATTCTTAAGGGCGTTTTTATTATGCTGGGTAAAAAACAGCAGGATAATACACCACAAATTGTCAAGCTTCGTCGTGTAAAAACCATTGTAAAATTGTATGCGTTTTTTCTTGGATTGACTTCCGCCGGAAGCAATGTAAAATAACAGCTTCAATTCAAATAATTATGCACACCTTGATAAACTCGCCACCGTTTTTCATTTTAAATAGCATAATAAATATGCATTTATAGTTGTTCCTTAGTATGTAGCTTTAAGATATATATGCAGTGTACTAAACGCAAAGGTTCTATGTACAGTATTTTTAAACAGTACTGCTTTGAATACTGGGAACATCTATTTTAAAAGTCTTGTAGGCTTCTTTGGCATGTACATATGGCATTGCTTACATACTACTGACCTACTATTATAAAACAGTGCAGACTGCAGAGTGTGTCAAAACTGATCAGCGATTAGAGCTGTAATTTGGTGTAGAAAAGTTTCTAAATTATTGACATAAAACCAAACATATAGACATTATTATTATTATTATTATTATTATTATTACATATATTCATAAATTGCCATATTACAGAGCACTGTACAATAGAGTACATAATAACTGAGAAACACACTATTACATTAGCTGATGAGGTCCCTGCCTGCAAGAGCTTGCAATCTATAGGGTTGGGGATATCTGATACTCAAGGTATAAATTTAAGTCGATGTGGGGAAGTATATGTTGGAGGAATAAGAAATATGCGTAATATTATAATCATCACCGATTTACTGTATATATCAATCAAGCAGGTTAGGCATTACTTTGAATTAAAAATAACAAACATAAAAGGGCTACATAGGTTTCAGCACAGTCCTGCACTTTAAATGTTCCACCCTGTTAAATTGAAATGTTAACAACAATGTAAAATAATTATTATTAACGTGTACTTTTAGAGTGCCAAAATATTTCATAGCTGAAAAAATGACATTCTTATGTCATTAAAAGTGTTCAAACTAATCCTCCAGTAGTATTTCTAAGCTCTTAAATAAATGGGGAAATAAATAATCTAAGTATGATGACATGTTCTATCCTTAAGAATTTTTTTTGCCAGTGGGACAGATACCCTAGGAGGATATTTGGCAGAGAAAAGATCATTTGGTTCCTGCTTAGCTTAGAAAATGAACCTACTCCCTGTACTTATTCAACTGTACAACTGTACAAACACTGACTTGTGTCATGTCATTTGTAGCTTTTTTCCTGTACAAAAAAAAGCTTAAAAGTAAAAACTGGGGCTTTGAACACGTATATTGAGTATAACATTACTTTTTATTATGTCACCCTACATTATGCAGTTACTTTTTGCTTTCTATCGAGGGAATTTCCATGTATTATACTTGTAAGAACTGAGCCAAGAAATGTGCAGCTGGGAAGATTAAGTGAAATGATGAAGTGGTATACATGCTAATTACTGCAAACAATCTGACCATGGGTCACTAATATTAAGTGGTTGAATAACAGAGCATCTTTTTACTCCCCTTTTTATATTTATGCAACAAGTTTTGTAATCTGAAAAAAGGGAAATGGCTGCATGCTTGCTGTCATTTTCTTTTCCTGGCCATTATTATAATTTCCCACCTCTCAGGTGTCAATTTAATGAGCCCCTCCTCCTGATCAATGAGATTGAAATCCCCCTGCTCCCGCCAGATTCTAAATCATTTTGGCTACCTATGTTGACATAAATAGTATCCAGGAAAAAAATATGTATGGGAACTTTGGGGGTTATTTACTAAAACTCGAAATATTCTCATTATTTTATTAAAACAAATCAACCAAAATCCCATTCACGATTTTACCTCATTTATCAATAAAATAACTTGAAAAATTCAGTGCAGGAAAAAATTCAAATCATACAAATTTTTCAGATTTGATGTCCCGAAAACTCAGAATTTTCCAATTATCGCATGAAAACCACAATTTATTCAGATTATCGTATTAAACTCAGCACAGATTTTGAATTGAATAAATTATCACATGAAACCCAGCACATATATTGAATCATACAAATTTTTTCAGATTTGTTGCCCGAAAACTTGCATGAAAACCACAAATTATTTGGATTATCGTATGAAACCCAGCACAGATTGTGATATCTTCCATTTGTAATATAATGTAATGTAGTTTGCTTTGGACTGGTAAGCTTTAGAAATCAAGATTGGACTTCAAGGAGTTCTTCAAGAGGTTTAAGGAGGGGAGGTTATCAAAAAGTTCCAAGTTCTCTGAGCATGAGATTTATGGTGAACATCACACCATAGGGAGGGAAAACCCTCTCAATAAGTTATAGGTCTTAAATCATTGCTGAAGATTAATCCTCAGGGACAAAGAAATAAATATCATCTGAGAACAGTCATTCATAAAGCCTTTCCATTGGCTCAAAAAAAATTGCTGAGCTCACATGTCACTGAGTCTTATAACTTCATTAACCCCAGCACCAACATGGTGCTGCAGGAATCATGTTCTTCTCAAACAAACCTGAAATACTTTGAATTATTTCTGCGCTTTCTTCTGTGCTAAGAAAAATGTAGCCTTTTTTAGTACTGAAGAGTTCAAGTAGGAATATGAACACTTTTCTCTGTATTTATGAGGCAACCACGATAAAGAAAAATGACACAAATATGAGATAATACCAGATAATGTCCAGATAATGCAGAGATGGACTAATCTTTTCATGAAGGTTCTGTGAGAAATGGAAATCCAAAAGGCAGACAATGGAACTGGTGTCTGGCTCCTATTTCAAAATGGAAAAAAGAGAAAATGACTTTGGAAGTCAGACTGGATGGTGAATAGAAATATAAGCAATAATGTCCTAGGTGCACAGTCAATCAGTTATTAAGTTGCCAGGGTCTGCGACTCCAACAACAAGACAACAATTTGAATAATAGCCTGGAAAGAGGCAAACTATTAAGACTGATAACTTATAACAAACAAGGGGAAGTTTTAAAAACATTAAGCGGGGGGTTGTAATGAGGCGGTGACCCCAAAATACAGACAGACAAATACACGAGGTCCTCTGCACTCAACCCATTAACAATATCTTTAGTCACTTCACTAAACTTAGTCCCTTTGTAAAATGTATAATGAAGCAGTAGAATTCTTAATGAATCAGATGAAAGTTGAGTGTAGGACTGGCCATACGAGGGATGACTTTGATGTAGTTGACCAGCTTAAATATATTGTAATATTTGGACAAACAATCCCTGTTTTGGGTAAGGCATTTTTTGGTAGCTTGGCACAAAATGTCTCACTGTCTTAAATATATTGATAATGGGTTGAGTGCAGAGGACCTCTTGTATTTGACTATGTGAATTTTGTCGTCAAAGCCTCATTGCACCCCCGCCTAATGGTTTTAAAAATTAGTGGTAAGCACAACATTCCCTTGTTTGTTATAGTTTATACAGGAGCAGTGACCAGCTCCATGTTGTAGCTCCCACCCCTCCCAGCTATAGTCAGGTGATCCCAGCGGTGGCAATAAAAGAGCAACCAAGTTTGGGAGTTTTACTTTGAAAGCAGTAAGTAAGTTGCAGGTAAAACTTACAGGAGGACTTCTTGTATTTGTCTGATAATTTATAAAGCATAATATTTGTAATTAGTTTATCTCTCTCTCTCTCTCTCTCTCTCTCTCTCTCTCTCTCTCTCTCTATATTATATATATATATATAATTATTGAAAAGACCCGCACTCCATTTCTTGCAAAATTCAAATTCTTTTTATTGTGTACAAAAATCCAAGGTAAGAAAAGGTAAGAAAAGCTGCTATAGGTCTAGTAAACTACAGCAACCATCAGCAGGTAGCATTTACTGAAAGCAAACATCTGAGTGATTGCTATGGGTTATTAGACCTGGACAAACTTTGTGCATTTTAGTACATTTCCCTGCAAAACATAAATTCCCTTTCAGGAAATGGCAGCTAAATATAAATGTCAATGGAGCTGCCTTTCCCAATGAATATAATATTAGCCAAGTGTAAGAATTCTGAGCAATCCCAGCTGAAGCAATCTATATTTACAGCTGACAATGAGCAGACAGATCATTGAAGCTGTCTGCACTCACTTGACGCATGAAACGCCTAGCAGATGCTGTAAACGTTTTGCCAAAAAAAGTCAAGCTTTGAAATATTACATTAAAGGGGTATTTTTCTACTCTCAGAAGAAGAAGAAGAAGAGTAATTATGTAAATCCCATCCCCTTTTGTTTCCATAATGTTTCCACCCGTAGCTAGTTAACTTGAAATAGTAGGGTCAAGGAACTCTTTGGTGACTTGCAAAATACTTATATTTTGAAAAACAGAGAGCATTCATTTTTAGAAGGGACATGTTAAAATGTCACTAAGAGTATTTTCTAAGGATACATTTTGCAGGTTATTTGTGGCTTTTGTGTAAGATATAGAGATGTATCTATAAAATGTATTTGGTGGTCTAGTCATGTGCTCGCATTTTGCCTCTGTTAGTAAATTAAGTAATTATTAGCTATGGGTTAGTGTAATTGACCATAATGCAGGTTAATTAAGTGAGTACCAATGAGTTGGCTCAAATGTTCTAGTAACATCAAAACAAAACAAATTCTGAATTTCAATAATATTTCATCATTCATTATTATATATATAAAATTGTCAGGATGTGTACACTGCCTCTTACACTGTGTTATTCTACACTTAGTCATTGCTATGTTGAGCAATTCCCTGAAGCTAAATTGTGACTTGTTGCTCTTCTGTAATGTTAATGTGTGCTATTACATGTTCCCTAGACACTGACAGGTCTCAGTTATTGCACAAGGGCATAAACATTCATACACACCTTCAGTAACATGGGGGCAAGAACTACTTTTAGGTCTCTTACAGAAGAGCGTTTGAAGCTGCGCTCCCCAGCGTTCCGTTTTTATGCGTTCTGCTGCAGGGGAGCGCAGAAGTAGACGCATTCAGTTTTTTCAATCGGGCTGTACTCACACAGGCGCATGTAGGTTGAGACGCAACATGCTGCATTTTTCCTTCGTTCGGCGCCTACATGCGCCTGTGTGAATACAGTCCCATTGAAAAAAACTGAATGCGTCTACTCCTGGGCGCCCCTGCGGCTGAACGCATAAAAACGGAACGCAGGGGAGCGCAGCTTCAAACGCTGGTCTGTAAGAGCTCTTAAATTCTGTTTTATTTCATATGGCATGGTTTCTGAGGAAGTGGAGGGATGCCACAAAATGCTACAGTACTATTATTCTGTATTTAATATATTACTCATATTATGCATGATTTATGAAGCAAACTGTGGATCAATCCATTAAAAGGATAGTAAATACTTTCTTATCCACTTCTTAGCAGCAGCTGCATTTCAGGAGGTCCTTTTTAAAATGTTGAGAGACATGTTAAGCAGAGCATGCATAAACCTGAAAAGCAAACACTGTTCACCAAGTGCTGACAATCCCTGGTCCTAAGTGCTGATCAGAGTTGAATTTTGCTTCTGCATAGAAACTGCTTTTGCTGTTGGTATTATGCAGGGGAAAGTGTAAGCACTGTCCAAAGTATTAATGGTGTGGATGAGAGTGTCCTGGGGTGTATCTGATTCAGTCCTGGAATTGGTAGATGCTTTAGGAGACAGTTCTTCCAATCAAAGGGTCAGGGAATACCTCATACAGCCACCACTTGTCTTATGTGGCAATGTTAAACACAGTAATGTTAAAATAATGAATCTCTTAAACATAGGGATGCCAGTGCTTTTCTCAGCAAGAAGGAAATGTTCATTTGAGGGACCTTGGTGCTCCAGTCTGACACTGATATTATTAATAGATGTTATAGTATGGATGAAAGTCCATGACATAGGGAAAAAGATACTGTTACATCTTAGGAACTGAGTCACAATATACTGTATATATATAGAATATAAAAGTTATGATACAAGGCTGATTACTTACTAATTCAGATTCACATTATATGGGAGCACAGAAACCAGTGCAATTTGCATAAAAATGTATAAAACAGCCCTATAGCCAGAGTCGGACTGGGGGGACCTCGGCCCACGGGGACCGCTGTCCAAGGCCCCCCTCCGGCCTCCCCGCCCGGCCCCTACTATGAGGCACACATGAAAGCGCATTCAGTGTGCATGCATGAAGGTGCGCTCGGCGCAACACGCATTCGCAGGCGGCGCCGTAATTTTTTTTGTGCAATCCCAAAATGGGGAGAGGGGGTCTGGCCCGATGGGGGCCCATGAGGGTCTGGGCCCACCGGGTTTTTTCCCGGTGTTCCACCAGGCCAGTCCGGCCTATAACATCAGCTTCTATGACAGAGGAAACTCATTTTCACAGCTGCTGAGAGTACACTGAACATGTGCAGGGTCACTGACACTCCTAACACAATCCAAGATGGTCGTCTACTGTACACAACTTTATTTAAGACTGGGCCATTATTTTCATAGATAATGTTAATACTTTACATCGGTGCTATAAATTCAGTATATAAAATACAGTATTTCTAGCCATATTCTTTTTCAGAATTTAGTTCTCATCTCATCTTAGACATATTGCATAATACTACACTCTATACTAAAGTGACAACTTAAATATACAAAACAAAACATACACCCCCTAACACATATAAAACACACCTAGAATGATTTTGGCAGCATTGTGTACACAAATAATGTACAAGAGCAGTATGTTAATTTTCACTTGCTGAATTGTCTGGGAACAGACAATAGATTCTCCTGAGTGTGTGTGTGTGTGTGTGTGGGGGGGGGGGAAGTTGGATGGGGGGGCAATATAATTGTGCTGCTGATAGCACCCCTGGATAATTATAGCACTACATGGAGCAAATTCATCAAAGGTCGAATTTCGAGGGGTTAAATCCCTTGAAATTTGACTGCAAAATAGAATCAAATCGAATAGGCAATTCGAGTGAATTTACGCCAGGCGAATAGGCGTGCGATCGAATATTCGCTCGAAGGATTTTCATTCGATCGAATGCCTTTTTATTCGACCAAAAACTTGGAAAACAAGCCTATAAGACTTTCCCATAGGCTTTTAAAGCAATTCGGTAGGTTTTAGGTGGTGAAGTAGGCAGTCGAAGTATTTTTAAAAGAGACAGTACTTCGACTATCGAATGGGCGAATAGTCGCAGCGTTTTTGCGCTCGATCCAGTACTTCTACTATCGAATGGCGAATAGTCGCAGCGTTTTTGCGCTTGATCTATTCGAATTTATGCCAATTCGATAGTCGAGGAGCACAAAAAACTACTCGAAATTCGAAGTTTTTTTACTTCGAATCCTTCACTCGAAGTTAGTGAATCGGCCTCCATATCTCTCATTCCATTTCCACATCCTCTTATAATGCTGCATGATAGAAATTACAAATATCCTATAGCCGGAAGGAGGCAAGAGGCAATGGCCCATATTTTTTGTTGACTGTCAGATTTTAAAAGATAATCATCTGGATTTACAATAGTTTTCTGAAGTGGTCCCCATTAATACAAATTAAAATTCTTTCCTGGAGTCAATATATAACGATGTTATATGACACCTGGGCCAAATATCTAGACAAGGAGTTAATAATTTGTTCAACAATTATTTTAAATGTTCATCCTAATGAGTGACATCATGTAACTGTGGCATTGCAACTGTGACATTCAGATAACTGAGGAATTAATTTGGGTTCTTCATATTCTTATTGTTATCAGTATAAATGTGCGCGAGGAATGGCGGCACTTGACTCAAGAACTCTAAAGTTTTCTTCTAATTATGGGAAAATGTATTGCATAATGTTGGTAAATATTTCTGAAAACCACAACAATAAAGCACCCTAATACAGTTTTCCTTACCTATTATTCTTGACAACCAGTCAGAGGCAAATGACTGTGTGATGTGTAATGCAGTACCATTTTTGAGCTAGATTGCACAAGTAGTAGTACAAGTACAAAATATGTAAAATATACTGCTTTCAAAATTATCAGTTAAAGGAAAACTATACCCCCAAAATGAATACTTAAGCAACAGATTATAGTTTATATCAAATTAAATGACATATTAAAGAATCTTACCAAACTGGAATATATATTTACATAAATATTGCCCTTTTACATCTCTTGCCTTGAACCACCATTTCGTGACTCTATCTGTGCTGCCTCAGAGATCACCTGACCAGAAATACTACAACACTAAGGGGCACATTTACAAAGCTCGAGTGAAGGAATCGAATAAAAAAAACTTCGAATTTCGAAGTGTTTTTTTGGCTACTTCGACCATCGAATGGGCTAGTTCGACCTTCGACTACGACTACGAATCGAACGATTCGAACTAAAAATCGTTAGACTATTCGATCGTTCGATAATCAAAGTACTGTCTCTTTAAGAAAAACTTCGACCCCCTAGTTCGGCAGCTAAAAGCTACCGAACTCAATGTTAGCCTATGGGGAAGGTCCCCATAGGCTTGCCTATGTTTTTTTGATCGAACGATATTCGTTCGATCATTGTATTAAAATCCTTCGAATCGTTCGATCGAACGAATAATCCTTTGATCGTTCGATCGAAGTATTAGTATTAGTATTTTACTTCGATGGTCGAATATCGAGGGTTAATTAACCCTCGATATTCGACCCTTAGTAAATGTGCCCCTAACTGTAACAGGAAGAAGTGAGGAAGCAAAAGGGAGAACTCTGTCTGTTAATTGGCTCATGTGACCTTACATGTGGTTTGTATGTGTGCACAGTGAATCTTACGATCTCAGGGGGCGGCCCTTATTTTTTAAAATGGCAATTTTCTATTTATGATTACCCAATGGCACATACTACTAAAAAAGTATATTATTATGATAATGGTTCATTTACATGAAGCAGGGTTCTACACATGAGCTGTTTTACTCAGTATCTTTTAATAGAGACCTACATTGTTTGGGGGGTATAGTTTTTCTTTAAATATGATTAAGACCAGAATATTGAAACTGAAGAAAAGATAGTAATTGATAAGAATTAGAGTTGCCATGAACATAAGGGTAGAATTACAAGGGCATTTTGACATCCGATACGCGAGGAAGCGCAGGCGTCACGTCGGATGTGAAGAATTTAAGGTAAGTAATAGGATGTTGGACGTTGTCGCAGTGTGCATCCGACACGTCACAGCTGTAGGATGAAGACACAACATGCATCGTTCGCATTTGACAGTCATGTCGATGCGAACGCTGCAACAATGTCCGACATTCCTATTACTTACCTTAGATACGTCATATCCGACGTGACGCCTGCGCTTCTTCGCGTATCGTATGTCAAAACGCCAGTGTAGTTCTACCCTTATGTCCATGGCAACACTAATTCTTATCAATTACTATCTTTTCTTCCGTTTCAATATTCTGGTCTTAACTCATATTTAACTGATAATTTTGAAAGCAGTATATTTTACATATTTTGTACTTAACTTGAAATACCCTGCTATACAATCCATACCATTGTGACTACACCAATATATTTGCCCATGCAGTCACCCACATATTCCTATGGCATACAAAAATGTTGCACAGTCTCATCTCTGATTGTCAGATTTCATTGGAAGCTGTACAACATGGCACAGGCCAGATGTACAAGGCAATATAATTGAAAATAACTAAACTGCCTCTACTGCATGGAAACAATACAACATAATGTGCTCAACTAGTGAGCTCACCTGCATGTGTCTGTGTTCTCAACTGTCATGCCATTCAGGGCCAGATTTACATAGTGGGCGCTACTAGGCCCACTGCCGTTTGTCGCCCCTCCCATTTATTCACGCAAATTTTCATCATCTGGACTGGAGCAATGGTGATTGGCACATGGGAAGTTTAAAAAATGATTGTATCTCCAGCGCATCCCCAGTGTTTTTGAACCAATGTGGGTGTGGTTGGGCAGCAGGCCCCCCCCTAAAATCCTGCCACCCTATGCCCAGGCCTAGATGGCCTTTCCACAAATCCAGGCCTGATGCCATTGAAAAGAATCAGTGTTACCTACATAACTACAAATGGAGGAGAACTGCACTGCCTTCTTAATTTTCTTCTGTGGCCAAAGTTCTAATTGACCAGAATCTGGTTGTGGCTTCAGAAGCCCCTGTATCTATTCTCCCAATATTGGTTCAAAACAGTGCCAAAGTGGTTCATTTCACCTACTTACCCAGAGACAGAAACCCATGGTACTGAACAATATGTATCTGAAACATAAAATTCTGAATTTATATTGATGTGGGCTCCCTCTTTAACTGAGCATTTTTTCCAGTGTTTGGATTGTCTCTACACATTACTTCCCTGACTAGCTATGCTGTGTTTTTTCATGTTTACATATCCAGAACAGTGTGCATTTACTGTAACCCCAGTCTGTCTTTAGTAGATGCTGAATTTTCCATGTAAGTGAGAAGTTATTTGGGCCAGAACAGCAGACAGAAAGATATTTTCTACGCAAAGAGGATACAGTATATTAAACATATTTCTGTGGAAGTTTAGCAATTATAAAAAATATACTTTAAAAAATGAAACTTAAATATGTATATTGTTCATATAACAATATATACAAAATATCTATATTTATTAAATGTTATAAAAAATAAAAACAAAAAGATATTTTCAAACTCACCGACAGTTAAAAATGAATATGAAAAATAGGTATATTTTCAGTTATCGGGTGGAGGGGTTAAGGTTGTCTCCATCTCATATAGACAAATACAAAAGGTCCTCTGCACTCAACCCATTATCAATGTATTTGTCTGTGGCCTTATTGTACCCTCACTTAATGTTTTTAAAAATTAGTGGTGAGCACAACTTTCCCTTGTTTGTTATGTATCCATCTCATATGTATGTTACTGGTTACTAATTACTCCACATGACCATGTAACCTAATCAAAATCGTGTCTGTGTTTGGTCAATGATTTTATAGGATAAGTATGAGCCCATAAATGGTCTGCAATAGCCATTCAATTCTGTGTGAAGATTTTAAATAGTCTGACTGACCATCAGATTGGATATTGCAGTAAACTGATAATACTCTCTGGTTAGGTATAAGGTAAGCAGTCAGCTACATGACATTTCATGTGATCTAAAAGGTAATCTTAACTGCCAGAAAAAATCCCTGAGAAAGATCACTATGATGTGATCGTAACATTGGAATTTCTTTTGCTTGCAAATTAAAATCAGTTACTTGATCTGAGCCTGTAGAGTGCGGTATTTTATATTATTTTATATAACATATATTTTATATAACATATGGTACTAATTATAAGTAAGAAAAAGAGCCTTTTCTTCAACATTTTAGTTTTGTTAATGAAAAGGCAACCATGCAGGTTATCTAAGGTTGTGGAAGTGTCATCTTAATGAGCCCAAAAGGAATAGAAATTGCAAAAATAAAATGACACATACATCCCTTATGAGTATAAAATGACGACAGTCACACTTGCATAGTCATTAGCAGCTTTGCATGTGACTTTTAGATGCTGCTACGAAGTTTGAGTATTTGCTTAGAACAGACTTGAATGAATGTAGATAAAAGTCATAGAAAAATTGTGTTTAACTATTTTTGACTGTGAGCAGTAAACCCAGAAAGGTTTAATTATAACAAATCATCTGTAATAAAATATTGTGGCATAGCTTGTTTACGTTAAAGTTAAAAGTTACGTTAAGTTTGATCACATTTCTGAGAGTTTTAGGGCCATGTTTTTGCTAATGAAGCTGAAATTGCCCTTTAAGCTGTGAGTCATAGTTTCCCCAAGAGACCTGTTTATCTTAAATAGTTACAATTGTATCTGTGCTTATCTTAAATTGTTACAAATGTATCTAAGTCCAGTTCTCGGTGTTCTGGGCTCTCTGCCAAAAAGCCTCTTATTTTATTTAAGTTTCAGAAACTTTGTATCTTTCTGGCGTCAATGTACAAGATCAAAGAAAAACTGGGGACATTTCAATAAGAAGCCTGGGACTGCAGGCTGAGCTGTCAAAATTGGCTTTTCCCTCAGAAAATGGGACAGTTGGGAGGTATGTAATGATTATATCTAAATATTATACCATAACCCAAAAGTCCAAACCATATGGTTGTAGGGTGTCTAGGGAACTCTGTGCTCTTGTTCCCCACCCACATACCCGCAATGTTTTTAATATATTTTATCTATTGTTACAATTTCATTATCTGTTGAAATGGATTTAAGTAGGGTAGACTAATAAACAGTTGTAAACCTGCCATTACAATTTACTCTACTTCTCTCCCAGGCAATCTACCATAGCAAGAGCATTGCACTGGTGAGTTCAGGGCTAACCAGGGCTGCCGTCTCAGAAGCCTATGCACTAAAGATTAATCTTCAGGCATTTTCTTCTGCATTTAGTTGTACATCTATGCACTCTTTCCAGTCCATAATATCCTTGTTACAGACTGGTGCCCAAAACTGCATTATATATTAAAGATGAGGTCTTATCACGAATTTAGGAGGCAAAATAATTTTTCGTTCCGTCCAACTTTTACACAAAAAAGTACTTTATTTGCTTAATTACCAAACACTAAGGGGCAAATTTACTATAGGCAAAGTGACTAACGCTGGCGAAAATTCGCTAGCGAAGGAGACAGACTCTAGCGCTACTTCGCACTCTAACTCCAGACAAATTTCCTCTCTGGAGAATGGACGTAACTACACAAATTCACTAAAATGCGGATTTTACTGAACGTTACCTCTTGCGCCAGACTTGCCTTCACCACCTCAGGCCAGGCGAAGTGTAATGGAGTAGATAGGAGTAACTCAAAAAAAAGTTGAACATTTTTCTAAGTCCCAAAAAACGCTGGCGACTTTTCAGTTTTTCAGGGTGATAGGCTGAAAAAGATTTTTTAGGGTACCCGGCTTCCCCCCCACATTTCCTTACATATGGCACATAAACTATACACTGGGCTCATGTGTAGGGCAATATAACAACTCTATTTTCTTTTATTAAGCTTCCCTGGGCTTGTGTAGTGTAATGTATTTGCTGCAATATATACGTCTATGCAAATTAGCTAGCTAAGGACAAATTAGCTAGCGCAACTTCGCTTTGCTTGCCGAATTAATGCTAGCGAGACTTCACCATCGTTCGACGCCCTGGGCGCAACTTCGCATTTTAGTGAATTGTCCTAGCGAATTTTGGCCTGGCGAAGTGTTGCGTTGTGAGCGAAGCAATCACTGGCGAATTTTCACCGGTTAGTGAATTTGCCCTTAACTGACACAGCCTTGGGTTGCAAAATCCACGGAACCAAACAATTTCATACGAATGCATATTCAAAACATGATCTTTTTCTTTTCATTATTTTTAATAACTACAGTAAGATCTTTCTAAATAAGCTGACTTAATGTACCTTTAAACCCCTTCATGTGTGTATGTATTTATCTATTTGTACGTTACCTGTTGCCGACAAGCAGAAAACAATATTGATACTCCTTCTTTCCAGTGATTTAGGCTTCAGATTTCAGAGGAAGCTTTGCATCCAAACATATAACTGAAGCCCACCTCTGCTTATTCAACTGGCCATTTAAAAAATGCATTTTTAATTTTAATTTGGATTTGTCATGAAGTGGATATTGATAAATATATGTTTTAAAAGCCCCACATACATATTTGCTATATGTTTCATTATGGGGTTAAAGTAGATACTTAAATGACTGGACATTTATAGACAGGGCAAACATTTTATTTGATTTTAATGCTAAGAGATCACATCTCCACTTAATGCACAATACAGCAATGTTTGCCAACTGCAAATCTGAAGTTGAGAAATTCACAATGAATAATATTCAAAGAGCTTTACCTGATTTGACAAAATAAGAGGCATGTTACTGCACAGATAGGGCACTGGCTGAAAGCTATGTATCTCAATTGCACCAACCGTGAGTCCCGCCCACCAGTAGAATAATGGGAAATTTTAAGGGTAAACTAATTACCACACTTGCTGTGTGGCAAGTGACCAAATATGGTTACAAAGTGTATGCTGAGTACATGTAGGCTACTGGCACCAATTGGGGTAGAGGCTAGGCATGATGCAAAAATTAAGGCACATTGGCACTTTATTACAGTTTAAATGTAGATGATCCTTCCTGTGTGCTGATGGGAAAGACAGAAAATAATCTGTTGGACTGAATACATACATATAAGCAGAACATTGAATAGACATATTTTAGCACACCCTGGTCAGCAATGTGGGACATTTAGGCTTGGTGAAATTTGTGAGAAGGTGCAATTTCTTACAGAGCCATTGATCATGAGCACAGAGAAGGGTGCTGTTCTGTCAGGAGAAGAGCGAAGGGCTGGTAGTTTCAAGCTGTTTATAACAGAATTGTAGAAATACATGTATCATTATCATAGAAGTGTAAATAAAATGCTATGTTTACGGACAGGTAAAAGCAAATGTTTTTGTGTGGATCATGATCATAGATACTAGACCAAGATATTAAACATTTTTTAACATATTAAACATATTTTTTTAAATGCCTACTTTTATATTTTCTGTACAAATGATATTGTAAGGATAATCTTAGCAATATTTGGAAATGCTTTCTGTCTACTTTGCCATTTTATAACAGATCTGGGGGAGTAGCAAAAAGTGTAACACCCATCCAGTTAGAAATCCCCACAGTTGGAGGGATTTTAGATGGTCCCCTATTATTATATAGGATAAGGGGGTAGCTATGTTAGCACTCGTAGAGGTGGATGTTGCCAAGAGCCTTACTTAGAGGCCAGTGAAGAGAGAAAAGGGTGGTTAACTTGGAAGAAGAAACCATAGACGAAGACTAGTGATCACCAAAATTCCAGCAATAAATTGTTTTCCATTTAATAGCTACTGATGCCTGCTTTGTTGTGTGATAAAAGTTATAAAATCCCTTCCATATACTGTGAAACCTCAATTTTACATAACGTGATTTTTTCCCATGTATTTTACACTGTTTTTCAGTGGTCCCATCAATAGGTCCTCTGAAAATGGGGATTCTACTGTACAACATAGGCTCATCTGAGAAAGCAACATTTGAGTGTTAAATGTGTTCTGCTGCAGTTTCTCAGGGGGTTGGTCAAAATAACATTACATATGGATATCTACTTCCATGAGCTTCATGTCGTTGCTACAATAAAATTCATGATCCTTAGCAAGAGCTGCATGAGGACAATGTGAGTTATAGTTGCATAATATATATATATATATATATATATATATATATATATATATATATATATATATATATATATATATATATATATATAGTTGCACAGATGAATGCCAGAAACAAATTATGATGATATTCAATTCCTTATCAATTTTTCGTCTGAAGTATGAGAATGAGAATGAGTCTCTTGCAGCTTCCTTCATGAGTGGCCTACCTAGTTCAACTATATAATTAGATGAATAGTTCTGCTACTTTTAATTTCTGATCCTGCAAATATTTATTTTACTTCATTGCCAAACCAGAGATTTAAATCCCAGAATGTGCCACTGTGATAATAACAAATCCTTCTGTCCTTGTTAGGGAAAAAATCAATAAAATGGAAAACAACAGTAGCAAAATGATTATATAATTAGAGACTAGAGATGTGCATAAGAAAAATCATATAAAGAACAATGATTGTTTTGTTTGCACTTACGTGTTAACCTACTTATGCTAAAATTGGTGCATTAAGTCTAGGACTAATCCTTAGATTTCTTCCGAGTATTAATATTAATTATGTGTGTGTATATTCTCATATTATGACACTAGAGTGATTCAATCTAAAAATAAGATTTCACTTGACATAATCATCACCTCTGTTAACTCCATCCTGTCCTGTAATTCAAATAACCCCTAACGCCTGAATGTAAAACCTAATTTTATAGATACCCCCTCTATTCACTGAATGAGCTCAGTATAATTATTGCTTATATTCAGTTTTTCCATTCCTCACATCTGACTCAAAGCTGCTGGCTGAAAAATATAGGAGGATATGCAATAAATGTTATTTCCAAATCTAACTTATTTTAGCCCTTCATCTACTTCTTCTACACAAGTTATCATCATTCATCAACATCTCCTTGCTCTCATATATCCCCAACTCCTCAACTACTCTAAATAGAAGATCATGGTAGAGGGTTTGGGGAAACACTGTATACTTGTGTGAGGCTGCTGAGGTCTAGTTATATTAAAGGATCCCTTAAAGGGAAGCACTCGCTTATATGTGACACATTGTATAATTCCTCTGTACTAAACACAGTGCCCAGGTGTCAGTGTGCAACAATTCCTGTGGAAGAACAATGGAACTTTGGTATATTCATAGAACCATTACACATGATCAGGAGAAAACCTCAATAATGACCACATTTTTTCACAATAGTTTGTATGTTTGCATAAATTAAATTATCACCTTAGTGGGTCTTATACTAAATCACTTCTGTTTATGGATTGATGATAGTTAGATGTTGTTTTTATATATATGAACTGAGGATGCTTTTTTTTTTTTTTTTTTACAAAAAACAAGGAATAGTCTGAGTGCTATATGCTGGGTTTGTTTTTCTCCTTTGGTTTGGTTTGTTAAAATAAATAAATAAATAAATAAAATATATATTGCACTTTTTATGTCTGTGGTCTACCTGATTGCAGATGTATTTGGATATTTGGACATCATTTTATTTTCCAGCTCCTCTTGTTAAGAACATATTACAGAGTGTGCATAAACTAGTGGTGATATGTAAATCCAATCAATTCTGGGGTTGTTTACAAAGTGTAGGGCAGCTTTTAATTCATGAGGGGTGGATGAGGTGAGGCATGTAGGTATCACCCCTCCTGCACCCTTCCTGTCCCCTAATGTGCATCATTCAGATGCACAAGTTAGGGAGTGGTGGTGGACGCAGGCCACATTATTGGCTCTGTACTAACCACTTGCCCAATGACAAGGCTGATCTGGCGCAAGGTGCAGAGTGCAGACAGACCCCAGACAAAAGTTCTCTCCACATGGCTTTATCTTATAGAAATATTTATATCTGAATGCATTCTCAAGTGTCAGTTCGTTTTATTGTTTAAGTTACCATGAAAGTTTTAAGAAAATGGCACATGAGATGTTATAACCACTAGGGATGCACTGGATCCAGGATTCAGTTCAGCCAGGATTCGGCCGAATCCTTGTGCATGGCCGAACCAATCCGAATCCTTATTTGCATATGTAAATTAGGTGTGGGAAGGGAAATGACTTGACTTTTTGTCACAAAACAAGGAAATAAAAAAAAAATTCCCACCTTTCCTGCCCTGAATTTGCATAAGCAAATTAGGATTTCGGGTTCAGTATTCGGGGGAATCTTTACCAGGGATTCGGGAATTCGGCCAAATCCCAAAAAGTACATCCCTAACCAACAATTTAATTGCCTGTCACTGCTTCCCATCACTTTGAATAAAAATGTACCTACGGGAGAGCCAACTGATAATTGTAACAAGCAAACCCGAAATACCAAAGCAAGTGTTTAGGTTCCCATCTGTCACTGCCAGTGTACGCCATTGTTCTTTATGCAAAATTCCCACATTTTTTTTGCTTACAATCCCATATGAAGAAGCCTGGGGTATGGTCTTACAGGGGGTGTGACAAGGCATCACTGGTCATGTGACCAGTTAAATTTAGACCATCGGTTTTCCCATTTGTAGTGAAAGATAACATACTAGATGTTCCCTTATACAGGTATGGGATCTGTTATCCGGAAACCCCTTTCATTTTTCTCTGTAATACTTAAACAGTACCCTGTACTTGATCCAAACAAAGATATAATTAATCCATATTGGAAGCAAAACCAGCCTATTGGGTTTATTCAATTTTTAAAATATTTTGTTGCAGACTTAAGGTATGAAGATCCAAATTACATAAAGATCCATTCTCAGGAAAACTTCAGGTCCCAAGCATTCCTTATAACAGGTCTCACACCTATACTAGCTACAATTATACTGAAATTTTGAAAGAATAGTTGTCTTTTAACAGCTTTTGGTATTTTTGGCTTTGGTTGATATTTGGAGACTTTTTTCTAGAGATAGCTTTGCATGACATTAATACTGGGAGTGGGTTGTTAAACAGTTTCCAACAACAGCTGCACTGAAACACTCAGATGACTTGCTAGTGACACATTTCCCATTAATGATACTTAACTGTTCTGAACTATATAATTTGGGCAGTTCTTCCTGTAGCAGTTCCCCAGAATTAGAGTTTATGGATTTTTTTTGAGATGCATCAACTCGGGTTATGCACTATTGCTACTACTAGTTACCTTTCCTGGTGGCTACACACATTTTTCCCACAGTAGTTGTGAAGCTGATGTTGTTAATAGAGGGACCGAAGGTGGAGCAAATTAAATTTTTTTAGGGGAAAATAATATGCTATGATTCTTCTGATCGATAACACATGCTTGTCTGCCACTTCTTTAAAATGGATTGACGTTTCAATTTGAGCTTGTGAGTTTTAGTTTAAAAAAAATTGAACTGTGGGAAAATTTTTTAAATTTGAACATTGATAAATCAACTGCTGCATTGTCACTCATTATAACATGATACGTGTGTCTAAGCAATTTGGCTCCAGGGGAAGATTTAAAAAAGAAAAAACACCCAGCCACTCCACCAAGCCCACAGCTGATTCTCTATTGGTGGCTAGATGTAGTCATCCCTGGCTAAAAGGTAAAAGAGATTATTTCTATGAAATGTGTTTGTCCCAAGTAAAATTTGTCCACAAAAATGAATTCTGCATACAAAAATATCCCCAGTATACAAAATGAACTTTTCTCAGTATATGTTATCCATGTTTTCACATAATTCAACCCAGGGGTATAACTACAGAGGAAGCAGATCCAGCGACTGCAAGGGGCCCAGGAGGTATAGTGGGGCCCATGAGACCCTAATTTATATACCATTTCAATAAATATTGATAAAACAGGTCAACCCCTAGACATTTTAGGGGCCTGAAAAATAAATTTGCTGTGGGGCCCAATAATATATAGTTACGCCACTCAACCTGTAATTAACATTGTGGTGCTTATTTATTAAAGTCAGAATGCCAAAAACTCGAAAAATTCAAGGTTTTTTTTTTACCATTTTTCGGGATTTATTATACCCCCTAGGATGAAAAAAGTCGGAATCCAGAAGTCCTGAAGATATCCTGATCTGCACTGTGTTTCGTGCAATAATCCGAAGATTTGGTGATTTTCGGAGTTTTCAGGAGGAAAATCCGAGAAATTTGCACAATTCGAAATTTCATATGATTTTCACAAATTTTTCGGGAAAATGTATTGATAAACAATGGGAAATAGCCCGTGCGGATTCGGTCAGAGTATATTTCAGAAAGAGATAAATTCGGATTTTGATAAATAACCCCCTACATATCCCTGGTTCTGTTATATGGATTTTATACTTCACTATAAATATGTATTTTTACGAATGTATATGGTATATTTACATACTTACATTTACATATGAACCCTGACGGAATTAATTTTGAGTATTGAGAATGATATTTTTGCATACGGAATGCATACGGAATGCATTTTTTGTAGACAAAATTTCCTTGGAAAAAACAGCACCCCATGTATGCTGAAACTTTTTTCACTATTACAGTCAGCATCTTGCCAGCAATGCTAATCTAACCAGCTGGTAAGTCCTAATACACAAGGACATGCTGTGAATTAAAAATTAAAGCAAATACACTTCTGCAACTACAAATACAACTGGAGATGGCGACTAAAAGAAGGAAATAAGGCTGGTGGGTTTATGATTTTATCTCAATGTAATTGGTTGATTGAAAATAAATTAGTGAGACATTTCCCTTTCAAACTCTCTCTATCTGGAAAGACATGTTTGTTGTTTGCATATACAGTATTATATGCAGTATACTATTATAATACATAAGCCCTTTAACTATAAAGTTATAGATATCCATGGAATTTGCAAGTCAGGCATTTTCTGGAACCCAACTATTAATTATGTACAGGATAATGTACCTCCATCTTTTAATTTTTAAGGCAGTTAACTGCATAGTTTATTTAGGATACATGGCTTATTTAGTGAATGCCATAAGTTGAAGACCCAAAAGTCAACCCTGGTGGGAGCTGCTATTGCAAAAGCATTTTCTGTTGACAATGTAATCTGTCAACCTGCAGTCACAGAGCATACTTTGTCGGTTTTCCCACTTCACTCATTTTCACTCTCTTTACTTTTCCATTTCCATTACTAGGAAGGCGTTACAAATTTGTTGTGCTATGTGGTCAAAAAGCTAAGAAAACATATGAACATCACTCATCATATGTAATCATCATGTAATCATCATGTACAGAATTTCTTAAAGACAGAAGTCTTAAATAAAGCATAATAAAGAGTAAAATAAAGGAAGAAGAAGGAAGGAGGGAGAGGGTGGAGTGTGAGAGTGAGAGAGAAGTTCTGTATGACAGTAGCGGCAAAGATAACAAAAAAGTTGTGAAGGAGGAGCCACACAGACTTATCTCTAGTTTGTATACACTCTAATACAGGTATGGGATCTGTTATGTGGAAACCCATTATCCAGAAAGCTTCAAATTACAGAGAGGTCATCTTCCATAGACTATGTTATAATAAAATCACACAGAATCACTGCATTTCTAACACTTCTGCTGTCTTTCTAATTTACAGCGATGAGTGAACAAGAAGCACTAGAAAAAAAATTATCAAATACAAACGTGAAAAAAATAATTTACATTTTGCATAGATCAACTCCTACATAAATTCACCAGCTTTAAGATGCAGCATTTTTAAATTCGAGTTTTTCACGCCTCCAGGCTGTAGTACAGTCAACGTTAATAAGTTGTTCAGGTAGAGGTAAATGGTTTTGTCTCACAAGACGCCGGCTCTAAGTATATATCTAAATAACTAGAATTACTGTCATAAAGAAGGCATGATCTCAGTTGTTTGGTAGAAAATTGTAAGACATTATAACATAAGCACCAGTAACAGGATCTTCCAATACAAGCATAAAAAGAGACACAGTAAAGTATTTATTTTTTGTTTTTAACCAACATGCACTAACACAGTATTATACTTTTCGTTACCTTAAGGGCAATGCACAGGTATACCACAGTAGTTTCCATATAGGCACTTGAGGGCCTGTGTCTAGGGCAGCAGCTGTAAGTGGGTGGCCCTCAGATGCCTATATGGTAAAAAAAAATCTCAGAAAACAAAAAACCCACTGCTGCCGGATACTCTCCTTTCAAATCCAGCAGACGAGATGGGGGCAGGGTGTCCATGTAGTGGGCATGGCAGAAGTGACATCAAAGAGGAGCACTCACAGGTCCGGTGCCTAGAGCAACATTGAACCAAAATTGGCTGCATACAACAGCAGCCAAACAGATGCTTGTTTCCTGAAAATGCATGTTTGTATCTTAAATTACAATTTCCCCTGTAAGTGCATAATTTGTCTAGTCTTTAATTCTACATTATTTTAAGGGGCATCAGTTATCAGATCATGTACCAGATGACAGATCAGGCTTCAAATCAAAATAATAAAATGCACTTTTCCAAAATAATAATGATATCTTATCAAGGGATTGTAAATAATAATTCTGAATTTGAGGTGTAATGATGGAAAGCAAATTGTCCACTCTAAAAGGAGAGCAGATCCAAGAAATTACCCATAAAGATTCCATTATGTTAGGGGCTATCATTTAAAGTCAAAAAAGAGAAGAAAATATTTATAATATGTAATGTATAAAAATACAACCCCAAAACAGTAAACAGTGATTCCTTAATTAGCAGGCCTGGATTTATGGAAAGGCCACCAAGGCCCGGGCCTAGGGCAGCGGGATTTTAGGGGGCGGCCTGCTGCCCAACCACACCCACATTTATTCAAGAACACTAGAAATGTGCAGGAGATACAATCGTTTTTTAAATTTCCCGTGCGCCAATCACCATTGCTCCGGTTCCAATGACGAAAATTTGCATGAATAAAAAGAGGACATGGGCGATAAACAGCAGTGGGCCTTGGGGCATCTGCTATGTAAATCCTGCCCTGTTAATTAGGCCAGAGGGAGACACTGAATTGTGTCTGAATATCCATTTACTTTCTTTAGGTACTAGAGAGCCTGCTGGGGACGCACTGACACTTTTTTTGGGCCCTTTCTTTAAAAGATTTTTTAAGATTAGTCTTTTAATTTCATATACTACCTGCGTGCTCTAGGAAACAAGTTTTCAATTAACATGAGGTCTGGCCCACATACATCAAATTTCTATAGGCACATATATGGGCCATTTTTTTCAAATATTGATACTCTCTTGACTTTATTGTAGAATTTTAGTAATATTCCCCGTTAAGTTTTCTATGAATATTTGAAATATTAGAAATAATTTATTGCTGAAATAATATTGGCATGAAGCTGGCCTTGGGTCACAAAATATAGTCTCACCTTTTATTACATAGCAAAATATTGTTAAGCGGACAATTGGCAATCCCATATGAAGTGTGTAAGAAGCATACAGTAGCGGGGAGATATTGGGTACTTACATATTAGGGTGATAAGGAGGGATCCCTGCAACAAAGAGAGGAGATCTCATGGACCTCTACTCTCGTTGGGTAGAACTGTGTGGGCCAGGTGTTTTTCACCCTGACCTTTCATATCTGTATGTCACGTTATACTTAAAGAAGGACACTGGGTTCATATAATAATTTATTACTCTAAACATACAATGCTCCAAAGAAAATCCCAGTAGCAGACATAGCATTAGTCATAAAGGTGTTGGGTGTGAGGAACATGGAGCTTCTTTGCACAATACTAACTGCATATACATTATTGTTAATGTTATGTTTCTGCTTTCGTATCCATATACAATTGTTAAGAGGGCTACAAACACTGAGACATGTCATGTTTCAGTTATGGCTGACATGTCTTTGTGTATTCAGGCCCAGACACCTCCAAACAATTGAGAAAAGATAAGAGGATAGAAATCTGACATTGCTAAGAATGTATATATAGCTAACTATGTGCAAAAAGCTCCATATTCCTCACCCCCCACCCCTTTTATTTTCTGCCTAACCTGACTAATTCTATGTCTGCACCTGGGGGTTTCTAAATAAGTTATTGAAGCAGTGATATTTTTGGCAATGGATTAAGCACTATAATAAAACATGTAATACCAACTGATGTATGCAAACAAGAAGGGAGGATAATCCTATGAAAGTAAATGCCATAAGACTGGACCGGAAATTGATTGTGAAAATATTTTTTGAAATTATAGGGGATGTATTAAATAGGGTGTAGACTTCAAACAATGCTTGATGACATCATGAGAACGATAAACATACCTATATGTGAATTGTTACTGAGCAGAGCAAATAAGGTAGCAATGATTGGAAGTTGGTGGGATTTCGATTGGCTGGTATTATTTGATAAATAACAGATATAGGTCAGTCATTTTTTTTAGCATTCCTGGAGTTCCCCTTTAATTATCTGCAAAGGTTTGACCTGCATTAACCATATAATAACATTGGTTGCTGCCTTATTAAAACTGGAAAAAGTATTTCAAGGAAACAGACTTTGCCTTTTACCTATTAATAGTTCTACCTATCAGATCTTTCAGCTATCCTATTAATATTCTTTTTTTCTGTAGTATGGGATTCTACTAGATCACTAGATTATGTAGGTACTTTTAAATCCTTTGATGTAAGTACTTCCCTCTTGTAACTCTAATTTTATTTATTCCCTGTTTTCTTTTACTGTTTTCTTTGAATAATGTCTTATTCTTATAACGTATTATTATAATTATGTAATCTAGCCTATGATCCCTTATTCCCTATTGATAGAGGGTTTACGGAATGCATTTTAGGACATCCTGCTGCTAAATACCTGTCTTGCATGCGATGTCCTATACCTTCGGAATGGTGCATCGGTTTCTTTTACTGTCACTCATCGTCCAAATCTGCAGTTACACCTCCGTCGTCTACCCTCCCTTCTCAGCCGTCAGTAATACGAACTCCACCCTCACCCTTCTGCCCTCAGACTTCTGACCTCAGTCTTCTGCCCTCAGCCCTCCATCCTCCTCCCTCAGTCATCTGCCTTCCGCCGTCATTCCTCTGCCTTCCGCCCTCAGTCCTCTTCCTTCAGTCCTCTTCCTTCCGCCCTCGCTCACCACTTTAGAAACTTATGCATAAGATTGTCTGCTGAAAAGAGAGATCTGAGGGGGGATGGCTGAGCAGTGAGGGAGGAGGGAAGAGGGTGGAAGGAAGAGGACTAAAAGGAAGAGGACTGAAGGCAGAGGATTGAGGGCTGAGGGCGGAAGGCTGAGGGCAGAAGGATGAGGACGGAGTTCGTATTACTGACGGCTGAGAAGGGAGGGTAGAAGATGGAGGTGTGATTGTAGATTAGGACGATGGGTGACGGCAAAAGCAACCAATGCGCCATTCTGAAGGCATAGGGCATTGCATGCAGGACAGGTATTTCGCTGAAGGATGTCCTAAAATGCGTTCCGTAAGGGTTGTTGAGTTTGGTATTAAAGATGGGAGGCAGTGGAACCAAAAAAACCTGAGTGCATATACACAGAGGCTTATTTATTAAAGGGGACCCGTCACCCCAGAAAATTATTCAAAATCCTATTTTACCACGTTAGTCAAGCAAAATGAACTTTAATTACACTATATAAATTATTAGAATCTTCTTTCCTTTAGTTTGGGTATTCATAATTATAGCAAGCAGGCAGGAATCATTTTGTGGACACTGTTATAAAGGCAAGCCTTGCATCATCTCAGAATCTTGTTTGTGCACCAGAATGTCCATCCCCATGCCCTGTCTGCACAATTAAATGGTGAAGAGAATGGGGGAAAGTGAGGAGGGCAGTGACATCTAGGGAGTGCTGAATGGAAAATGAAAGTAGTTGTCTGCCCCGCCTCTATGCCTAAAAGCATAGAGGAGGAGCAGACAATATTTGATTGACAGCTGAGATTTTTAAATAAGCTGACAACTATGAATAGAAATTGGATGTCATGTTTAATTTGAAAAGGACTTTTATTATACAGATTTTTGTGTCTGGGCAACAGGTCCACTTTAGGGCTAGTCCACACGGGGAGATAGCCAGGCGTTTGCGGTCGCGGCGACAAAGCGCAGCGCCAGTCGCCGCGACCGGCGCAGGCGACAGTTTTGTATGGGCGCCTATGTAAAAACGCCTGTGCTAACCACACGAGGCGATGCGCTTTTCAAAAGTCGCCTGAAAAAGCCTGGCGAGGCATTTTCAGGCGACTGTTGAAAAGCGCATCGCCTCGTGTGGTTAGCACAGGCGTTTTTACATAGGCGCCCATACAAAACTGTCGCCTGCGCCGGTCGCGGCGACTGGCGCTGCGCTTTGTCGCCGCGACCGCAAACGCCTGGCTATCTCCCCGTGTGGAATAGCCCTTAAAGGTTAGATTTTAGTGGTCTTTGAAACCACGATTAAACTCACAACCTTTAAAACCATGAATGTCATTGAATTTATGAAAAGTTTCTGAATATAAGAAAGACGAATGAAAAAAATCTCCAAATGATGTGCTAATAATTACAAATACCTCTAAAACCTCTTAAAGTCTGAATTAAGTAAAAGAAGTTCCCATTAATTCTAACACACCCTATGATAAAAGTGTAGGTCTATATTTAAAATGCTCCTATAAAAAAGAAGGTTAAATACACCACCCAAATGGCTTCATAACTGCGGCAACAACAACATTAACATGTTTGTTTAGTACAGCAAATGATAGGAAGGATTTGGCAACATATTATTAAACATGAAACTTGCTGCTATTGCTAAAATCTGTTCTTCCATCTGCCTGATACATGTTGATCAGAACTATCAATGAACAGAACAGGTGGGTGGAACCTCAATTAAAATAAAAACTTCAAGGAAGTTTTTCAAGAGGAAAATACTATTCTTATTTGAAGAGTGAAGGGCTATGCTTTGTCCCCATCCCAATCCTTTAATTATGCTTCTAGGTTGTAGTTCGAGGCAGTAAAAAGTCCCAGTAAAAGTAAGGTCATAAACCTCAAAGTGTCCATTAATTAGACAGTAATGTTAAAACACTGTTGTAATGATAAAAAGATGTTTGGTATTTAACAACTGAAGAGAGATCAGGGTTCCTAAGAATAAAGCTATCTATACACATCCACATCAGATTATGCATAGCTGGTGTTGTCGCTTGAGTTGATTGTTTAGACCTGGAGGAAATAAAGCCACTCTGTGTTCTCAAAGTGCTCAGATTATTTTGCATATACAGATTATACATATACAGTAAAGATCTCGGTGCAATTCTTTAAACTGTTGTAAAGAGTTGCATCTCGTGTAGGTTGCTTATCTAATAATAACTCATCCTAGTATACTTATTCAACATTGCAATGGAATTAATAACCAATTTAAAGGTCATACGCTGCTCAAATGTGTCAAAACCTGGTCTGGGTTTTAAAATTAGCCCCTTTAATGGAACCCTGCATCTGTATAGAAGGAAGTGAGTATAAGGTAGGTACGGTGTTATGATTACTAAAGGTCAAATTGTTGCCAGCAACCGTTTCGCACACATCGCACCACTTCGCCAGGTGCAAACGCGATACGAATACACTAGCGGCTACGCTGGTGAATTGTCGCTAGCATTAGCCACTTTGCACCTTAGTAAAGCTGCCCCTAAATCATTTATGTCTCGAAGATTTAGGGGAAGATTTACTAAGGTTCAAGTGGTAAATTTGAATTTGAATTTTCAAACTAATTCAAAATCACAGAGCACCAGCGGTGTTAAAACCATCACTTTATTTATAAAAGCTTTTGAGGAAGTGGCTTCTGTCCATGAAACGAGTCAAGCGTTAGTTTTTTGTGTGCTCCGTTCATGCTTTTTTGGTGCTCCGTGATTGAGGATTTTCTTGCTGGAATGTACACGATTCGGGAGCGGATACACGTAACAGCACATCGCTGTCTCCTTCAAGGGTCAGTGAGTGCTCCCTGCTCTTGTGCTCGTTAGAACTATTTTGTTTAAATTGAACTATTTGAAAATGTTAATAATACTGATAAGCCAAATTTTTGCCAAGTTTCGCTGAAAAAATGTAGCCCCATAAACTCCAATGGGAGGAAAAAAATGTTGCGCGTCAAAATTTTTGAGCAAAAGTCAAGTATTTTTTGGAGAAAAACTCAATTCAAATTCGATTCGCGTTTTTGGGTTGGGACTATTCGATCAAACGTTAGACGTTCTAAATGTTTTCATAAATAACATACCATTTGAATTGTGAATAAAAAAGAATTTATTAGAGCTTAAAAAAATTCACATAACTCTACAATGCAACCTTTGATAAATAACCCCCTTAAAGTTGCATATGTGCGGTTTTATACACACAATATAATTTTATTTAACTGGTGTTATATTAATTTTAGTAAGATAAATCTTTTTTAAACAGAGAAATCTAAACGGTAACACAAGATACTGTAGCAATAAAATTTGTTATTTCTAAAGTGAGTTTCAAAAAGTGCTGACAAGGGCATAATTAAGAGTTTGTATTTCAGTCTTGAGGAGTGTTTGCAGCTCTTGATTAATTGGAGATGATTCCTTGTATTCAGCACACTATACTTCATAAGGATAAAAGAAAACTGTACTTCAAATACCATACTTGAGAGGCAGGGCTGGTCCTATCAAATGTGGGGCCCAATTGGGACCATGTTGGCGGGGCCCCTAGACAAAGTGTTGCTGGCTACTGACACAGCAAGTATTTAGGAAAATAAGGGCATACAGGCACAAAATAGAAAGGAAAGGGGCAGTGCGGGGCCCCCAGAGGTGCGGGGCCCAATTGGGCCCAATTGGTCCAATTGGCCTAAGGCCGGCCCTGTTGAGAGGCGTGTAGTAACTGCAGTCGTTTCTTCTTTAAGAACTTAAGCACACAGGCAGATTCGAGGAGACTTAGTCGCTTGGTGACTAATCGCCTCTTCTTTGGGGCGACAATCTCCCCGAACTGCCTTCCCCCTGCTAAAATGAAAAAACGCCTGCGGCAAAGCATTTGTGGCGCTTCGATTTCCAAAGTCGACCGAAGTTGCCTCACGAGGAAACTTCAGGCTCAATGCAAGCCTAATAAAATGTATTATCCAGTTTGGATAAGGAAATCAACTGAACATTTCTGAACTTTCAAAATACATGACTGCATGAAATCTGACCTTCTCTTGGGCAAATACAGCCCCATTTGTTTGTCAGTAAAATATACTCAAGTAGTAATAACTACCTTCTTCTTAGAAGGTAGCGTCTTTGCAATCAGCTTTGAAGAAGGAACTGAAATGTTCTGAACGCTTGCTAATGTTTATCATCTTAGTTAGCCAATAAATGTATCACCTTTTCACCACATTTGTTATGCCTCATATCAAAAGTTTTACCCTATAATTACCTTCTTCTCGTGTAATAACAATGTAACTACCTACTTCTGAGGTTTCTGATTTGCAAAGGGTGTAAATACTGGGTGCAATATAATTAGTACACCTTAAAACTGTTTAAAGAGGAACTGCAATTAAAATAACATTTTATATATGTTCCGTTCCATTAAAGTTACTTTTTCAGCTTGCGTATAGTAATATATTTTCTGCAGTTTATGTGTTAGGCCATGGAAAACTAGCACTCTGTATAACAGATTCCCTTAATAGCTACTTATATTGTAAACACATGCATGGTAGCATTGAAAGACACATTACTTAGCCCATCTAAGGGCTCTGACACATGCCTGCTAGAGCCAGGCCTTTGTTGCCAATTTTTACGGATTATGGGAGTTCATAATTTCATGAAGGCTTGCACACGGCATCAGTCCATCTCCACTTGTCTGGTCATCCAAATACATTTCCAGTTTTATGATACTAACATTTCAAAATATTTCCTGTTCATTATGATAACATTAAACACATAAGTATGACAAACTATAATAAGGTTTTGTAAAATTAAAACATATTATAGTACATTTACCTAATTATGTTTCCAGCCGTATACTTAAAATGTTATGCATTCAATTATAATGTATTAAGATATATATTGTATTTCTAAAATAAAGCAAAATGTGTTTTGTTGATAAGTTTCAGTAATCTTTTTTAATTAAATACAATTATATTTCTGTCTGTTGCATGTCGTAACTTGCTATGTTCTTGCATCTTTCAACATTGGTTTCTGGTTTGGTGCTTGTTAGCTTCTAATTGCACAGTTTGAACTAAGCAGAGCAACAATCTCTGAATATCGCATGAGGAGAAATGGAAGTTGTTTGGGCACTGTACTTTTAGAATGGAAATACTGCAGCTGGCTAAACAGACAAGATCATAACCACATGTGCCAGTGTCCTAGGTAAGAATAAACATTTACATAACTTCTAACTGATATAGAGGAAATGAAAAAAAAAACATTTAAATTGGTCTTTTATTCTATTATATAAATTGGTCATTTAAATTTGTCCCACATGTGGAATACCCTTTTTGAACGTTAAAGGGGGGTGGGGTTAACTTTTAGTATGTTATAGAATGGTCTATTCTAAGCAACATTTCAATTGGTCTACTTTATTGTTATAGTTTTTTTTAATTATTTGCCTTTTCTTCTGACTTTCTCCAATTTTCAGAATGGAGTCACTGACCCCATCTAAAAAACAGATACTCTGTAAGACTGATAGAATAAAATAAAAAAAAGTTGTGTGTGTAAAAATTGACACGCGTCAAATAATTTTGAAGCCCATTGACTTTAAAGCATTTGGCCAAAAAAGGCACGTATGTAAAATTTATCGCACGTCAAAGTTCCGACAGATTTTCAGCGAAACGGGACAGATGCGCCCCTTAACACTCTTGGGTCCTCTGGAAGGTATACTTTTTCAGATACTCATCCTGAAAGTATTTTCTAGTATATTGTGTTGTGTCATCAACAAACGTTGATACAGTAAATCACTATTAGGTACTTAACTGTTGCTCCTAAACAGTCCTTTTTAATATAAAAGTCCCAATCCTCCTGAAGGGGTTAATAACCACACAGTTCAAATGAAATGTCCCTTCCCCAGAGCTCTTATTCCCCAGGTAGCACTACCATTTCCTAAAAGTACCTTTCCCTTTGGAATTTAGCAGCAGCTCCCACGTAGCAGGTAAATACACTTGTGTTCACTTTGGGGCCCCACACTTGTATCCATGCCAGTATCCTCTCTTGGGTGGCTCATTCACCGGGGTGCTCTCAGAGGCAATCACACTGGAGATCACACACAGCTCTGCAGCAGGATACATCTCACCAGTGGCACCTTTCTCCTTCTTGGCAGGGAACAAGCTGGGCTTAATCTGTACCTCCACAGATTCCACACATGTAACAGCTTCTCTGTACTTGACAGTCTTACAGATACCCGTGCTGGCTCTGTTCAGCTCTCTGGGAGACCCCGTACATTTGGCTCCAAAGTCAGGCACACCCTCTCTCCCAAGGATGCACTGGGGTGCCCAGCCAATCGGATCACTCTCCAGCCTGTAACTGGGCTGGATGATGTCACAGGCAGAAAAACAGGGGAAGGATTCCTCTTGTCCCCTACATTACTGTAAAGCATCATGCTGGCACCATATAAATAAATGGCAATAAATTCTTTAAACTTGCTGTGCAGACTACTGTTTATAATGACATCCTATATACTAAACGAAGGTTGTTTCTATGCCCGGCGTGTCGGGGAGGCAGATGCGCGCGCATCTTCAGCTGAAAGGTTAGGAAAGATGCGCGCGCAGAAAGACACGCCGGACATAGGTTGCTGGCAGAAGATTCAGGCAGACACCGTCCCCCTCACTCATGCCCGCCGTGTCGGGGAGGCAGATGCGCGCGCATCTTCAGCTGAAAGGCTAGGAAAGATGCGCGCGCAGAAAGACACGCCGGACATAGGTTGCTGGCATAAGATTCAGGCAGTATACTAACGAAGGTTGTTTCTATGCCCGGCGTGTCGGGGAGGCAGATGCGTGTGCATCTTCAGCTGAAAGGTTAGGAAAGATGCGCGCGCAGAAAGACACGCCGGACATAGGTTGCTGGCAGAAGATTCAGGCAGACACCGTCCCCCTCACTCATGCCCGCCGTGTCGGGGAGGCAGATGCGCGCGCATCTTCAGCTGAAAGGCTAGGAAAGATGCGCGCGCAGAAAGACACGCCGGACATAGGTTGCTGGCATAAGATTCAGGCAGTATACTAAACGAAGGTTGTTTCTATGCCCGGCGTGTCGGGGAGGCAGATGCGCGCGCATCTTCAGCTGAAAGGTTAGGAAAGATGCGCGCGCAGAAAGACACGCCGGACATAGGTTGCTGGCAGAAGATTCAGGCAGACACCGTCCCCCTCACTCATGCCCGCCGTGTCGGGGAGGCAGATGCGCGCGCATCTTCAGCTGAAAGGCTAGGAAAGATGCGCGCGCAGAAAGACACGCCGGACATAGGTTGCTGGCATAAGATTCAGGCAGACACCGTCCCCCTCACTCTTACCGCTGTCTCCTTCTGCCTCCCGCCGCCTCTTCTTTGCTGGGGAACCGTTGCGTACCTGAGTGGGCGGCACCGCGCTGCCCAATCAGCACGCACCATCGGCCATGTTGCTACTCCTCTGTGAGTGCCCGGCGCTGCCCAATCAGCACGCACCATCGGCCATGTTGCTACTCCTCTGTGAGTGCCCGGCGTGTCAGCTGAAAGACACGCCGGACATAGGTTAGGAAGGAGGCATATGCGCTGTGCTGGCGGCAGATTCAGGCTCCCCAGACACCGTCCCCCTCACTCTTACCGCTGTCTCCTTCTGCCTCCCGCCACCTCTTCTTTGCTGGGGAAGCGTTGCGTACCTGAGTGGGCGGCACCGCACTGCCCAATCAGCACGCACCATCGGCCATGTTGCTACTCCTCTGTGAGTTTGTGTAATGGCGGCGCTAGCGACACTGTAGGAGGGGAAACGGTTGCGTACCTGCGTGGGCGGCACCGCGCTGCCCAATCAACACGCACCATTCAGGTCACAAGGGTCAAAGCAAACAAATCCGCCCACTGAACGTCTGTATGCGCCTTTTCTCCTCAGTTAAATCATCCTTCATACAGTGTGTTGTTCCTCACTATATCTCTCTGCTGAGAACTGTGCTAGCCATCAGGGGCACCATTTGAGGATACAGCTACTAAACTAGCACAACCACTGCCGGCAGCTACTCCACTGCCTCTGTCACACCAGTTAATAAGCTGTCTGCCTCTGTCACCAGTGCTGGCAGCTACTCCACTGCCTCTGTCACCAGTGCCGACTGCCAGCAGCTACTCCACTGCCTCTGTCACCAGCCGACTGCCAGCAGCTACTCCACTGCCTCTGTCACCAGTGCCACCAGCTACTCCTCTGCCTCTGTCACACCAGTTAATAAACTGTCTGCCTCTGTCACCAGTGCAGACTGCCAGCAGCTACTCTGAAAATTGGCATTACTTTGAGAAAGTAACCTTGGTAGAAAACATGCGCTGTGCAGACCCCAATATAACAATTGGTTATTGCTACTTGGAAATGGAAAGCTTACCAATGACTTTGAACTTCATCCAGATATTATTCAAATCCCAAAAGAATTTATTTGTGAAGATTTGGTCACAGAAATTTTTGGTAAAGAAATATCATTAGACCAGATACCATTATTAGCAAAACGGGCTATATTATCTCCAAAAAATATTGATGTTGACATGATAAACAACCAAGTGATTGCATTACTTCCTGGACAAAGCTGTGTCTTTCTGAGTACAGACTGTATTGATTCTGAAGACGAAAATGAGAAACTTAATTTCCCATTAGAATATTTAAACACTATCAACCCTGCTGGATTACCACAACACAATCTAATACTCAAAGTAGGAACAATAGTCATGCTGTTAAGAAACCTTAACACTAAGCAAGGTTTATGTAACGGTACACGGTTGGTTGTGAAGAGCATGAGACAAAATGTTATCAAGGCAGAAGTGCTTACAGGATCCCATAGCGGTGATACCATTTTGATTCCCAGAATTGATCTTACCAGTTCTGACCAGGAATTACCTTTTAAACTTAAACGACGACAATTCCCCATTAAGGCTGCATTTGCCATGACAATCAACAAATCACAAGGACAAACATTGGATAAAGTCGGCATTTACCTATCTGAGCCTGTGTTTGGTCATGGTCAACTTTATGTTGCATTTTCAAGAGTGCAGCGTTCATCTGATGTTAAAGTCAAGATTTTAAGTACACCTCACCAGGGAGAACTCATTCAAGGACAGGAGAACATTTTCACCAAAAATGTTGTTTATAAAGAAATTTTTCAGTAACACTTTACTACCAATAAACTCAAAATTTAAGAATTCTAATAGCAGATAGGTAACAACAAGCAATCGGCACAGATTCACTCTACATCCCCACAAATTAGCGTCGCCAGTTGCTGCCTGGGGATGGAGAGTGAATCAGCACCCATCACATTTTGCTGCCTCACTGTTGTTACCATTCTTTCATTAACGATTCTTTAGAGAATCGGGGGTTTACTGGTTCTCCAGAACATAATTTTGAATGTGATCTCTAAACAAAGCTTCAAATAACAAATTCCAAACTTACAGGCCTACAATTGCCAGCTATTGCTGCCTGGGGTTAGTGTTGGAAGATTAAGTATCATATATAGCTTGACACAGGGGCACTGCGCCAATGAGGCAAGTTAAGAAACTCCCCATACCCCAAAAAGATGAGTGGGGGGGCGTAAGCAGCAAGTCACCTCAGGCGGCAAAAGGGCCATAATCACCCCTGGTTTGGCATACAAATTAAAACTTTTGGTGGAGTCAACAGATGAGTCAATCTTTTCCAATTTGTGGCAGGCTGCTCTCATTGTTTACTCCTCAATCCACTGATATAGGGGGTCCATGCTGACCCATCAGCCATTGAACGTATTCATGTACTCCAAAATGATATTAAAGCCTGCTCAATTGATATATCAACAAGCCCTGACCAGATATCAGATAGTGAAGGCATTTTTAGCCACAAACCAGGGGTATCAACTCACTCAAAAGTGGCCAAGTTGGCATCCAATGTCTACATATACTGTATAAGCAATTTAACTCTCTGTACTACTCAAGGAGCCTCTGTAAATTAGGGAAGTTCATGCCAACTTAAAATAAACATCTTATACACATAATATACAGTATACTGTATATATTTTTTAAACTCAATGTATCAGTTTTGACTACTGTATAATGATGCTGTCTTTCAAAGAAAATCACTTTTTATTTTATGCCATAGGGCAGGGAATAAGGCAGGGCCCTGCTGTGGTCTGTGTTCACTGCTATTCACTAATCTGTGCACCTGAATGAAGAGCAAGTATCGATAACACCCCCCCACTCCCATGAATACAGTGCAGCTGAATTTAGGCAGGGCTGTATTCATTGGGGCTGCCTGTAGGTCTCTGCACTCCAAAATAGAGTGCAAAATGCAATAAAAAGGCATATTAATTAAAGAAAACTATTACAGAGATTTTTATTTAGTTGTATACATGGTTGAGCCATCTCTTTGCACCATGTTTAGTCCAACTACACTGTATTGCATATTACTTTTAATTATCTGTGCACATGTTGAACAAAGTTGTGTAAGTAAATGTAAGTGCTAGAGGGTCACATTTTTTACACCTGTAAATGATAGCTTGTAACCTATTGTTACTAATATATACTTATGGATAGGGATTCATTAAGCAGCCTAGCCGTTTCTTTGATGTTGCTACTGATGTTTATAAAAAAGAGTTAGTTGCCTCCAATAAGATTAAAGGACTGTTGAATCTTTCAACCAAAATAAGTACATTCTACTGACACTAAACTTTGAGATAGATAGAACCAAGTTTTTAGTGGTTTTTAACACAGCTCATGTGTATACAGTATCAGAAGGCTGTGTCGTTATCATAACAAATAGTTGCCAACTTGTGGGTTAAACAGGTAGATGATGATGATGATTTTTGGGATGTATGTCTCACAGGGTGAGACATAAATCTTAATTGACTAATGACAATGGGCATGGATGTAAGATAATAATAAAAGTACTTAATTTATTTTGAGGAGGGGTGAGAAGCTATGTTGTGTACTATAAGAAATGGGGTGTGCATCATGTCCATTTTTTTCTTTTTTTTGAGGCAAAGTACTCACATAATTGCAGGATTATACTAGGGAAGTAAGATTGTTTCTGTCTATATTCAGACCCATCTTATAACCAGGCGCTTCAGCTTATGCATACTTTGTATAAACTTTGTAACTAAAAGTGTCTCTTTTTACTAAATGTTACCTGTAAGTTGTGCAAAAATAAGTTTTCCCTGGGGGCAATATATTGGAGTGCAGGGGTTAAGTTGTGTAGTATGTATTATTACAAGCCACACCTACGTGCCCCCAATAAAAAGAGATGAGCTGCATTCTAGTGTGTTTGTAGAAGATTAAAAAGTATTACCGCATTGGAGCTGAGGATCACCATGACTAATTGAATGTACCAGACCAAGGGCATGGCAATCACTTTACTAATGCCAAAACTTCAAGCAGTATAGGGTATACGACCCGTCCTCAGTCCTGAAGTGGTGGACTGGAACTCGGCTATGGGCTAATCCTAGCTTTATCTCAGCAACACATGGCATGTTTTAAAAAGTACCCTGTCCTGATATGTGGACTTCGATTGAGGTGAAGGAGCGCAGAATCTGGCATTGGTGAGCCCTATTCACCTGCTGTCTGCTCTTAGGGGGTTATGCTGTATCAATGAGGATTCACTGCCTGCTTTAAGTAGCAGATAGTGTGCCCTTCTGTACCAGTAAACACCCTCGCTTAAGTACCTTAACAGGATATCCTTTCTGTCTAAAGCGCTCCCACGTGTCCCTGATCTGTCTAGATGTACGTTCTTCCTCAGTGTTATTTCTCAATACCCTACAAAATTGTGAGATTGGTAAGGAGCACTTGGTAGCCCAGGGGTGGTCACTGTTATAATGTAACAAGACATTTTTGTCCGTTTCTTACGGTATAAGGTATAACCTAACCTATAACCTAACCGGTCTACCGTCTCCAGTTAAATTTACTTTCACTATACATGATCAGTATGTTAACTTCCTGGATGTGCAGGTATTTCGCAAGGGGACACGGTTAGGTTATACCTTATACCGTAAGAAAACGGACAAAAATTTCTTGTTACATTATAACAGTGACCACCCCTGGGCTACCAAGTGTTCCTTACCAATCTCACAATTTTGTAGGGTGTTGAGAAATAACACTGAGGAAGAACGTACATCTAGACAGATCAGGGACACGTGGGAGCGCTTTAGACAGAAAGGATACCGTTTTATCCTAACATCCAGTTATACTACTGGTTCTAAGGCAGTTAGGAATATTGTAGAAAATAGTTGGCCTGTTTTGAAAAGTGATGAAAAAAACTATGCCAATCCAACACAAAAACCGTTGAGGGGATACAAGCGTGAACCCAACTTAAGGGATCAAATGCCATGAGCCTGGTGGAAACATTCTTAGTAAATTAAAGAAAGGTTGCTACAAATGTGCAGGATGCATAACTTGTCGATACATGTCACCAGGCAAAACATTTAGACATCCCCATACTGGTAAAGAGATCCTGATTAGGCACTCTATCTCTTGTACATCCACACGTTACTTATATTATAACATACCGATGTAGTTTGACATATGTTGGGAAAACGCAGAATACCCTACGTGAGAGGATGGGTAATCACAGGTCTTCTATTAAAGGAGCCTTTGAAACCGGTGAATCTGATTTACCCCAACATTTTTTAAAAATGGGTCACAATCTCCCGACATTTAGATTTATGGGCATAGTTGTAGTGCCTGAACCCTCTAGAGGGGGCGACTGAGATCGGATGCTGCTACAGATGGAGGTTTACTTGATCAAAATGTTAAATACAGTTGCTCCTAGAGGGCTCAACGAGTATTGTTCCTTTACCCCATTCTTATAAATTATCAAAGTATTTATATCATCATTTCTATTGACTCTAAGTAATGAGTGTCCGCGCAAACTGCTAATGTCTTGTATATTTAATATATATTCTACTTGTTTTAAAAGTATTTTAGACTAATTTTATCACAATTTCACTGAAATGAAAAAAATATTTTTCACTATGTTTATATATTTTTTATGTCTTTTTATAACATGTGATTATTTATCTTAATATATTAGGCTATAAGGCTCTATGCACTTTATTTTTCAGACCAAATCGAAAACATCCAAGTCTGCCGGATATATGGGCTATCTAGGGTTAAACTGTTCACTTGAAATGTGGGTGTGATTTGGTGTAGTTCACTGGTGGGTGAGTCTATAAAATTGTTTGCACTTGCACATTTTGTTTATCTTGATAAAGGTCCCTGCGAGGACCAAAACGTTGATCTCATAAAATAAGTTTTATCTTGACAAATCCCAGTGTGCTTCAGCTTTCTACATGGATATATATATATATATATATATATACAGGGCCGCCATCAGGGGGGGACAGGGGGGACAAGCGTACCGGGCCTGGGCATGAAGGGGGGCCCGGCAGCGCTGCATTTTTTTGAAGATCCGGGCCCCCCTTACGAGCGCCCGAGCCGTACGTCTTGCCTCTTCAGTGCCGAATGCGGAAGTGCCGAAAAGCCGAAGCCGATGCGACGAAAAGACCCGAAGTCACGGAAAAAGCCGAAGTCCCGAAGTCACGAAGCGCCGAAAAGACCCGAAGTCACGAAAACAGCCGAAGCCGAAGTCCTGAAGCAGCGCAAAGACCCGAAGTCACGAAAACAGCCGAAGCCGAAGTCCTGAAGCGGTGAAAAGACCCGAAGTCACGAAAGGAGGCGAAGTTGAAGTACTGAAGCCATGAGTTCAATTCTACTGAACACCAGTTTGTGTTTTTTTTAATCCCCTGGCCACCAATGTATTATTTTAATATTCTATAGGCCCCTGCCACCAATCTTTTTTTTAAAACTTTTGTTTTTGGGGCCCCAATTTTTTTTTAACTCGTAAGGGGCCCCTTGCCACCATTGTTTTTTTTGGGTTTTTTTTTAAAAAAAAATTAATTTTCTTTTTGGTGGCCCCAAATTTTTTTAACTTGTAAGGGGGCCCCTGCCACCAGTTTTTTTTTTTTTCAAAAAAAAATTATTTTTTTTTAAATTTTTTTGGGGCCCCAATTTGTTTTTAACTTGTAAGGGGGCCCCTGCCACCATTTTTTTTTTTTCAAAAAAATTTTTTTTTCTCCAAATTTTTTTTTTGGGGCCCCAATTTGTTTTTAACTTATAAGGGGGCCCCTGCCGCCAATGTTTTTTTTTTTTTCAAAAAAAAATTAATTTTTTTTCAAATTTTTTTTTGGGGCCCCAATTTGTTTTTAACTTAGAAGGGGGCCCCTGCCACCAATGTTTGTTTATTTTTTAGTTTTTTTTACATTTTTTTTGTTGGGGGGCCCTGACCATCAATAGCTTTTTACAACTTGTGTGGGGGGGGGTTACTTTTTTAGCGCTGATGTCTGTGTGGTCTTTTAACTGCGATGTGGGCGGGATATGGGGCGGAGCTTGGTCGTCAGTGTGGGCGGGGCCCAGGGGGCCCCAAAAATTTTGTTGTACGGGGCCCCGTGATTTCTAATGGCGGCCCTGTATATATATATATATATATATATATATATATATATATATATATTCCAGCAGAGTCGCACACCATGTTTGTAAAAAGTAAAACGTTGCATCTATTGTCCATAATAAAAGATATGCAGCTTTAGAAAAAATACTCATCTGTACAGAGGTATAGCGACATTTCGGGAGCCATCCCCACCCTTTCACAAGCTCATCTCTGTGTGAGTAGAGTGATGAGCTTGAAAAAGGGTGCGGATGGCGCCTCTGTTTAAACGAGTACTTTTTCTAAAGCTGCATTTCTTTTGTTATGGACAATAAACGCTATGTTTTACTTTTTCAAACATGGTGTGCGACTCTGCTGGAATCTATGTGTAGTAGTGGATTGACTCGCCACTTATGAGTTAACGCACCCAACTGACTTTCCAATACTAGTGAGTGTGCATTATGGTTGCTGGATTGTTTTATATATATATATATATATATATATATATATATATATATATATATATATATATATATATATAGATATATTAGAAGGAGAGTCAGCACACTCTGTATAATTTCAGGTGAAAACAAGTGTTGGTTTATTCACACATCTCATCCGACGTTTCGGTCCCACATGGGGACCTTTCTCAAGGATATATATATATATATATATGAGCAAAGTAACCCCACTCACAGGTCTTTCATAATGGCCCCTTCTTCAGGAATCTAAAAGTGCTGTACAAACATAGTGCTCTATTTAAAACATAAAATGGTGCCAAAAAGCTCCCGTGATCTCATCATGGGTGGGAGTAACCCGTTATCCGTTATCACATGACAATAATTTCTTTCTATGTGCCACATAATACTCTTTCGTAATATCACAATATCGTTCAGTGAAGTCGTTTGTAATATATAGATATCCATGTGCAAATACACCCATGGGAGCGGGCCACTGTCCGTTCCATATATTAAAAACATCCAAGTGTCGGATATCTGTTAAAACCATCTATCACCCTTCAGGTGGACTGGCTCAACTGGATTAATTGCCATCTCCATTGTAGCCCCTCTGGTTAGGACCAGACCGAAGCAGAAGTTTGCAACACAACTGGGAACTTTACCGTTACTCGTGGCAATGTCTACAGAGCTTGCGCAAGCCCTGTCTCCGTACAACCCAACACTCATACACTGCTTGTGGGCATTCCATGGCAAACTCACTCTATTGGTGTGTTCCTGTCGATGAGTCAAGGCCATTGCTGGTCGCCACTCACCGGCTGGGTATAGCTCATTGCAATATAGCAGAGTATTTTGCGTCGCCCATCCACCTCGTGTCCTGTAGCAGTGCAACTTGTTTAACACTTAACATGCCAGTAGGTAAACTGCAGATTGTAACACCCTCTTAGGTGTGTTATCCTTACCATCCAGCCACACCATCAGAGTTCCCATAGGATACTATTGCTAAGATCAAAGTACCTGTTTCGGGCTCTTTTTGCCCTTCCCAGTCAAGCTTCTCCACCATTGGCTTGGGACTAAATTCAGCTCCTGAAATCGATAGCAACAGAATTGTGTTGGTCATATAGGTATATATATCAACAGAAGTAGCAGATAGCAACAAATGTAGCAATATTCACATGACAAATGTAACTGTATTATAACACAGTACACAAAGGGAAACAACCTCCTCTTACCCAGGGCAGGGGTTAACTATGTGATAGATACCAATGTCATCACATCCTAGCCCCCACTTTTTTGGGGGGGATAGTCAATTGCTCTGAATTGCTAGAGGCCATGCATATGTCCCATAGACATCATAAATTTACTCAAAGAAAAATGTTAAAGACAGAAAAAAGGATGAAACCCGGGGAAAGAAAACGTATCTTGTATGTTACTATAATTAGCTACAGACCAACTATGGACGTTCAATACTTGTAAAGTCCCATATTATTACTGTTAGTATCATAAAAGGAAAAACAGTAGAAATTTGAAAAGATTTACGAAAAAAAAGTGTTTATTAGGCAAAACCGTTTCAGCTAATAATGATTTTATGATAAAGGCTAGAAAATTAGCTGAAACGTTAGTTGTTTTTGCCTAATAAACACCTTTTTATCTTAAATAAGTCCTGTGGGTGCGAGCCTTTAAAGTATATATATGTAGCGCTATAGTAAACTGACTTATGCTAGGGCAGTTTTAGCTACTTTCCTTGGTGGGCTAAGACCACCGATGAGCTCTCTTTCTCAGGGGTAAGCCCTCGCAGCGGGGTGGAGGCAAGGGTGTAGTGTAACTGTAACCTGATGCGATAGCACAATGATGGGCGCCAGTAGTTCTTTAACAGTTGAACAAAGAACAGTATTTATTGAACAATAGCACAGAGATCATTTAGCACATTGATCCACAATGGAGTATAGAACATACACAGCAGCATAAAGGAAGCATATACTCACAGCACGTATAGGCTGAATCCCCACAGGCTAGGGAATATACAGCAGAGAGTAAGTTGACAGCATGTGATGGGTATTGCCCAGTTTTCAGGATATCTTACAGTGGCAGACTAGGGGAACTCCTGACATCCCTATCTCAACACTTGGTTCCTTACTCTGGGTCAGTAATACCCTGGGATCTTAATCCCTCTAATCTCCTCGGCGGAGCCTTGAGCTGCTCCACTAAATAACCTCTCTATCACTCCTAGAGCGATCTATAAAACGAGTATAGCTGTCTAATTACTAGGGCCAAGGCGCCTAGGGTCAGCATCACCCATTCCCTTCCAGCCTGCTTGGTTGGGCTAAAGCAATGGACCCAGAGCACATGGTTCCTAAACCTTTTATACTCTGGCACAGTGCCATCTGGTGTACACTGTGTGAACTGCAGGGGTTACATAAGCACAAGGTCCCCATAAGGACCCACACACAAGCTTTCGGGGGAAAACCCCCTTCCTCAGGTGAAGGTTTTCCCCCTGAAAGCTTGTGTGTGAATTCCGCTGGAATAAAATGTTTTAAAGGCAAAGCCTGAGGATGGTGTGCTTCATATCCTATTATTCAAGATAAGGAATTTGGCTGACTTGGAGGCAGCTTGGGAGTGGATGCACCCTGAAACAGTAAGTGGTGTGCTGAAGAAAACATTGTTTTTTAGTTTTTACCAGCACACAGGCATTGGAGTTTGTTTGACAGTGTGCACCGTCTCTAATTTGCATTTCTATATATATATATATATATATAGATATATATATATATATATATATATATATAGATATATATATATATATATATACACACACACACACACACAAATACAAGAGTCCTCTGCACTCAACCCATTATCAATATATTTAAGACTACATCAAAGTCATCCCATATCTGGCCAGTCCTATGCTCAATTTTCATCTGATTCATTAAGAATTCTATTGCTTCATTATACATTTTACAAAGGGACTAAGTTTTACCTGCAACTTACTAGCTGCTTTCAAAGTAAAACTCCCAAACTTGGCTGCCCTTTTATTAGACACCAGTGGGATCACCTGACTATAGTTGGGAAGGGTGGGAGCTACAACATGGAGCTGGTCACTGCTCCTGTATGAACTATAACAAACAAGGGAAAGTTGTGCTCACCACTAATTTTTAAGCGGGGGTGCAATGAGGCTGTGACCACAAAATACATATAGACAAATACAAGAGTCCTCTGCACTCAACCCATTATCAATTTATTTAATATATTTATCAATATATTTGAAAGCAGCTAGTAAGTTGCAGGAAAAACTTAGTATATATGTATGTATATATATATATATATATATAGGCCACTAAAGCCTGCTTTGCAACAAATGTCCTGCTTAAATCTAAAAATTATATTTATTCGTTTTATTTTAAATCTAAAACACTGCAGAATTAGAAATGGTTTGGTAAAAATATTATATAGAGAAATTGCAAATAACCTTGGCACAAAAAAAATCTTCTTGGAATATCTTGGGATGTTTCATCTCCTGAAAGAACAAAACAAGTTTGGCTATTTTATAAAATATAACAAACACTAATTCTTGGCATGGAACACGGACCAAGGGCAATTTAATGAGTAGGAGGTCTTTAGAGAATTCTAATTGGAAAACATTTGCCGAATGCCAAGCTGTTTTTAGAGTTTTGTTATTTATACAGATTTCTCATTTTTACATAACCCCAGCATGTCTATACAATTATTTTATTAGAGATATTGATACTCTATCTTAATATCAAGTGAATGTTAATTCCATTATGTGGGATGAATGTTTTCTCCAAATTAGTATCTTCTTCTACAGTTGTCAGGATATTGTAATCTACAGCAGCTTGAGAACCACGGGCTGAAGATCCCTGATTCTTCCTAGCTACAATTAGTTTCTGCTCAGAGTAACCAACGGTCTCTTGATACATAATATCACAGTGAGCCTGGAGACTGCAGTTTAGAAAACCATAGGTCATTTGGGTCTAATTAAGCTCTTAAACTGTAATTAAACCCATCTTTTAAATGTGTTCTGTTCATGGCAATTTAAAATAAACATCATTTACACATTATACTGTATATTTTTTTAAATAAATGTATCAGTTTGTATTCATTGGGGCTGCCTGCAGGTCACTGCACTCCAAAATAGAGTGCAAAATGCAATAAAAAGGCATATTAATTCATAGATTTTGATTTAAATATTTTTTTGTATACATGGTTGAGCCATCTCTTTGCATCATGTTTAGTCCAACTACACTGCATTACATATTACTTTTAATTAACTGTGCACATGTTGATCAAAGTTGTGTAAGTAAATGTAAGTGCTAGAGGGTCACATTTTTTACACCTGTAAATGATAGCTTGTAACCTATTGTTACTAATATATACTTATGAATAGGGATTTCTAGCCATTTCTTTGATGTTGCTACTGATATTTTTAAAAAGATATAGTTGCCTCCGCTAAGATTAAAGGACTGGACTGTTGAATCTTTCAACCAAAATAAGTACATTCTACAAACACAAAACTTTGGGATAGATAGAACCAAGTTTTTCAGTTGTTTTTGACACAGGTCATGTGTATACAATATCAGAAGACTGTGTGGTTATGATAACAGATAGTTGCCAACTGAGTGTCACTTGTGGGTTAAACAGGCATGCAAATTGAGATGATGATGATTTTGGGGATTTATGCTTCACAGGGTGAGACATAAATCTTAATTGACTAATGACAATGGGCATGGTTGTAAGAGAATAATAAAAGTACTTAATTTACTTTGAGGAGGGGTGAGAAGCTATGTTGTGTACTATAAGGAATGGGGTGTGCATCATGTCCATTTTTTTTCATGGAAGCTACTGGTCATTAGTTACTCCCCTGACTCACACCTTCATGTTCCAATCCTACTGTAAAAAATAGCAAAACTATGCTCCAGCAGGGTGTTGTTTAATTATGGATCCAAATATAACTACACTACAATTCCCAGCATGTATTAAAATTATAGTTGTGGATTCATGAAGTTTCATATTGCCTCCACAGAAACAAAAGAGCAATTGGAATGCAAACTGTTATCTTCTGCATATACAGAAGTCTGTGGACTCTTTATTCTAGCATAATATGTTCAATAGTGTCCCATTTTAGTGCAGCACATGAGAAAACTGGAATGATAAACATGCTGTAAGACCCATTTTGTAGCAAATTGTGTGTCTCTAACTATAAAGGACTACAGGCACAATTCACAAAGTAAGATTGGTTGTATCAATTAATTAAATATCCTACCATGCTACCATGGATACTCCCAGTGGGCCCAGGTTTTAGTAGGCCCTGCTGCTCACCAAACCATCTCTTTTGCATACCTATACTATGACCATTCCCCATTTCTTTATGAGGGCAAAAAGGATAAACTGAGTAAGGAATAAGAGAATATGTAGATGCAACTGGGGAAATATAATAAAAGGTGCAATTTTTGCTGCTGTTCTAGTAGTGACCTATAGCAACCCATCTTGGGTGATTCTCATCCCCTGCCACCCCCCTCCCCCTACACTCACCTTTTCTGGGGTTTGCCGCCCCTGGTAACTCGTTGGTGCAGCACTGCAATCCATTATCAGCTTGCATTTACTAGTCACATTATATTGGTTGCTAAAGGTCGCTGCACATTAGCAAAGTTAGTGCCTTTTTTTACATATGGGGCTAGAAGAATAAAGAATTTGAGTGAAGAGAGGAGAGAAATTCCTTTGTAGAGGGAGCCAGTGGGCTGTGGTTTCTGGTAGGCCAGTAGAACCTCAGTCTTACCACTTTTTTAATGTTTTTTTTTTTTATTTTGGTACCTGTAGCAGAGTAAGTCGCTACAGGCTGACCAGCTGGGTGTGATAAGCATCAGGTGCCTAATCAGTAGCCCTTAAAACCCAGGCTGGTCAGTCTCTCCAGGTTCACTACCTACTACTGAGAGAGAAGTCTTGAAACTATACATATAGCAGTCTATGTATACAAACACACACTGTTACCTGCTCAGAGGTCTGTAGTTTTGCTGCCTTTTACTTTTTGCAGCTGAAAGCAATTTTTGTTGTTTTTGTAAGAAAACTGCCTTTATTTAACAATCTGTTGCTGCCAGCTGAAATAAAAGCAAATTTTCTTTAAAATATTTTTGCTGTCCTGAAACTTAAGGCCCCCATACATGGACAGGTTAGAAAATCCCGCCAGATTGCGGCCGCATATTTTCCTTGATGCGGCCTATTTGGCCTCCGTTCTGATCCAATCATTCTGGACTTAAGCCAAGAGGAGGAACCGAAGAGAGACATCATAAAAGAAAGGAGATTAAGAAAACAAGGAGAGGATCGAGAGGCAGAGGTAATAGGTGGAAAAAAAGAAATGGAAATAAGGAGAGGAAGTGGAGAAATATTGTGAAAAGAAAATAGAAGAACAGATCAATAATGACTTGGTGAGTAATCTTTCCATTTATACTTTGACTGACAATCAAATATCTCTTTTGAATTGAGGTGTTAACTATTGTTCATCTATGCATTTTTCACTATTTGATACAGTGATAGATTTGAACAGACTGATCAAATTGTTAGCATTAAAAATTGAAAAAACACGATGTCCAATCGGAACTTGTAAGTATTTGTGACGAGGAACAGAATTTTTTGACCCAAGATGTTTTTGAAGCAATAGAACAGTTTGATCCAGACCTCCATTTGGGGTCAGGTCAACATATACTCAAATTTTGGAGGGTACAATGGACAGAGTGGTACATACAGATTTGAGAGCTATGTCCCACCTTAATCCCAATGGCCATTGCGGCCAATTTGTTGAGAGATTTTATGACATGATAATGCATCGTAAATTATTAGCAGAAAATAATAATAAAAATCAAGATAATAACAAAAAGATAAAAAAGATAAAAAAGAAAAAAAATTAACAAATTGAAGAAAATGGTGAGAAAATAGAAAAAAATTTTAAAAAAAATTTGAAAAAAACTAAGCAGTATAATTTATCTAAATCTGAGTATCAGGCAATTCAATCACTCAGCAATAATGGAGGGATAGTTATCAGGAGTTCAGACAAAGGGGGATCCATAGTCTTAGATAGGGATTATTATGAACAAGATATTTTGGAACAAGTACAGGATCAGGATCATTATGGATTACTTACAGTAAATGACAGGGTTTGTTACAGTATGGTTAAAAAATTGGGATTTTGAATTCCAATGAGATTGAGTATATATGAAACAAATATCCTAGGGTTCCAATTTTTCATACCCTCCCCAAGGTACTGCCCAATAAATATATTGCAATATATGGACAAACAATCCCTGTTGTTTAAAGGGTAAGGCATTTTTTAGTAGCTGTATGTCTCAATGTCTTAAATATATTGATAACGGGTTGAGTGCAGAGAACCTTTTGTATTTGTCTATATGTCACAGCCTCATTGCACCTCCCCCCCGCCTAATGGTTTTAAAAATTAGTGGTGAGCACATCTGTCCCTTGTCTGCCCAAAGGCAGGCCTATAGTGGCTGGAATGGGTTCCTTGAATACAGACCTGGATTTGTGGAAAGGCCACCAAGGCCCGGGCCTAGGGCGGCAGGATTTTAGGGGGCGGCCTGCTGCCCAACCACACCCATATTGGTTCAAAGACACTGGGGATGTGCTGGAGATACAATCATTTTTTAAATTTCCCGTGCGTCAATCCCCATTGCTCCGGTCTCAATAATGAAAATTTGCACAAATAAAAGGGAGGGGACAGGGGCGACAAACGGCAGTGGGCCTAGGGGCGTCTGCTATGTAAATTTGGCCCTGCTTGAATGAAGGACTGAGTGAATATGTAGATAAGCTGATACAACCCATGGTCATCCAATTACCATCTTATTTATTGATAGCAGTGATGCTCTGAACAAATTGGGTAATATTGATTGGCAAGAGAGTTATTTATGGGTGACCATGGATATATTGGCTCAATATTCATCAATTATACATTGTGATGGGTTAAATGCACTACATTACTTATTAAGGGAAAGTAATCTATATGGACAGGAACAGAATGAATTTATTATGCAAGCGGTAGTATATTTATTGAATCACAATTATTTTTTGTTCAGAGATAAATAATACCTCCAGAAGTGTGGTGCAGCACACCTTCATATGTCAACCTATACATTAATTGGTTTGAAAAACACCACATCTTTGGAGGGAGTGCAGCTTTCTCCCCACACTGATATTGGTCTGGAGATGATCTGAGTTGGAATTGGAGAGATTTGTGGAATATTGGAATTACAATGAGAACAATATAAAATTTACATTTTACATGGAATAATACATTGAGTTTTTGGATATACTGTTTTTGCAGATAGATTGTTAAGTGCAGAAAGCTGTATCTAGAAAAACCATCAGTAGGAATTCCCTGTTGTTGAGGACTAGCAAGCATCTGATTCCTCTCCTGGAGGGCATCCCTATTGGGTAGTTCTTATGCATCAGGCAGAATTGTTCCACATGAGATTTCTTCCAGAAGAGCGCAATGGATTTGCCCAGAGGATATCACACAGCAAATATTTAAAAAGCATATGATAGAGCTGTGTCGAGTGACAGATTCAGTTTATTGGAAGTGAATGCCAATAAGAATGGTAACAAAAATAGAAGTAAGCAAATTAGAAATACTGGTGAAAGAGTTAGAAGTTTTAGTGTACGGCAAGATGATTGACTGAGATTTGTGACAACTTTTAGTTTGGAGGTTAAACAGATAGAGCACATTATATTGAAACATTGGAATGTATTACAACATGGTCCCATACTCTCTCGTTTACAACTTAAAAGGCCACAATTTGTCTATAGGAGGGTGACAAACATCAAAGATAGAGTATCACCCAGTATGTTTAAGGACAAAAGTGAAGTGGGTCGTAGTGATTGGTTGAGGTATACCGGCACTTTTAAGTGCGGAGCAAATATCTGTAAATGTTGTCGGTATATCAATGTCTCAAGAGAGATAGTGAGTACGGCTATAGGTAGACAATTTAAATGTAATACATGTTTGAACTGCCGCACTAACAATGTGGTGTATCTTGCTACATGAAGATGTGGAATGCAATATGTGGGTAAAATGACTAGGAGACTTAAAGATAGAGTATTGGAGCAGATTGCGTGTATTAAACGAGCAGATGTACGTTATCTTCAGACAAAGCTGAACATGTAATAGAAAAACATGAGGGTAAGGAATATTTTGTCTCATTTCAGGGAATAGAGACTGTGAAATTGGGGAGAAGGAAAGCAGATGTTGACAGATTGCTATCTAAAAAAGAAATGAAGTGGATGTTTACTCTAAATACAGTCAAACCTACGGGTTTGAATAAGGAATGTGATGTGAAAACATTTATAGACTAGCCTGGAAATTGTGTAATACAAAATAATGATACTACAATAAGGTTTCCCATGTTAGTTGTTTTATAGTTAGTGATATCAGTATTGATGATTTAATTTAATGATTTAATAAATCATGGATATTAATTGGGGTGTATATGGCTGTAGATATATGAAGTTTTGTTGTTTTTTATTTAGATTGGGGAGAGCGATATCTAAAATCATATAATGAATTGTGAATCTATGGTGAACAATAGATAAAGAATTGATGTGTTTTTTCATATTTTCTGTACGAGTTCACAATATATGTTGTATGTTATGTATATGTTATATAGGATATATATTTGTATAATTTATATTTATTTTTTCATATATATATATTTTCAGATATTTGTATGGTTTCTCACATATTTATATGATTTTAACATATTTATATGGTTTTATGCATTTTTATATCACGCTATTTATACAACATTTCGCTGATTGATAAAGAATGAATTAATGGATTATAATTCACAAATTGATGTATAATGGGTTTTATAGGTCATTCATTTTGATTAGGGATATATATATCTATATCTATATCTATATATATATATATATATATATATATATATATATATATATATATATATACACATGGGATAGTGTTAGTATATCTTTAAGATGATATGGATTGTGATTCGGGTATTCACAGCACACTATTTAAGGGGTCACACGTAACTTGTTCAACTCTGATGAAGTGCCATCATTTGTGGGCACAAAACACGTAGGCAGTTTTGTACCATCATTGCTACCGTATAAAATTGATTGCAACAATAAAGCTGTTCATGGATGAAGATTAGTTGCCTCTGAGAATTACTCTGACTGTGTGTGGAACTATCTTTGTGCTGTGTGATCACGGGAGTTGTGTACCTTTACATTTCTCGTGGTGGGATGCCGCTGGAGGAGAGATGCACTTCAGCAACGCTGGTCGAGTGAGCTCCGCTTTTGTATTTTTCCGTATTTTTACTCTATTGACTTAATCTGTCGGAACTGACAACTGTACACTTCTCTTCTTTGTGTAGTTTTTACTTTTTACAAACCCTTTTTCTGGTATTCTGACTTAAACGTACAGTAATTCTTTCTCCGTAGCAGTAGGAAGTTCATCTCTTGTACTCCATGCTGCTGTCCTGGGTATAGTCTGAGGCAAAGTACTCACATAATTGCAGGATCATTCTAGGGAAGTAACATTGTTTCTGTCCATATTCAGATTGGGGACAAAGTAGTCCTCAGAGAGTGCTGGCACCATTGAAGGATGGCATGTACCCATGTGGAAGATGTAATCAATGTTCCAGTGTTATAAGTACAAATTTTTTTACACCCATACTCCGAGTTTGTGATATATATGCTGAAATGTGTGGGGCCTTAGGTGAGAACTTACAACCGAATCTACTATAAAAAAGGAGGGGCTGAAGTTACCAGTTCCTGCTTGTTTTCATTCAGCACGACACACACCAGCAACCCATAGATTTCTTGTTATAGAGTCTGACTCTTACAGCTCCAAAAGAAGGAGAAATTTGGATTCACACATTACAGACATTGCAGCCCAGGGGATTCAACTGGAGTATGATCTGTATGCCTTCATTGAAATAAAGGTAGTGAGTTAACTTAAGTGTGACTTGTGACTATTAATATATAAATAATATGACACACCATGCAAAATGTTGTCCTTGAAAGTAAATGTTATTGGAAAATGCTTATCACTATAATGCATGTTCTATTTATGTAACACTTTAAACTGTATTAGCTATACCATATGTTGAAAGTAGCATTGGGAGGACCCTGATACTTGGGGAGGTGTGTCCATGTTAAGTGAATTACCTTTAAATAGGATATGTTGTCATTAAGCATTATGATGTTTGAGAAAGAGGCAGAAGCCTCGAAACATTGCAAGATTGGTTGGTAAAATCTTTTTTTGTTTCACATACAAGTGTCTGGACTTTTTTTTATTATATTAATTATTGCAGACAAGTACAGAGCTCCACTCCAGTTTGTAGAAATATATATACTGTATATATATATATATATATATATATATATATATATATATGTGTGTGTGTGTGTGTGTGTGTGTGTGTGTGTGTGTGTGTGTGTGTGTGTGTGTATGTTGTATGTCAGCCACTTAACTAATCCTGCTTTTCAATAAATGTCCTGCCTAAATATAAAAATTATATTTATTGGTCTTATTTTAAATCTAAAACACTGCACAATTAGAAATTGTTTGGTAAAAATATTATATAAAGAAATTGCAAATAACCTTGACACAAAAAAAGCTTAATTCTACTTGTAACATCTTGGGATGTTTCATCTTCTGAATGAACAAAACAAGTTTGGTGTTTTTATATATGTAGTATAACAAACACAAAATCTTGGCATGGAACACAGACCAAAGGCAATTTAATGAGTAGGAGGTATTTAGTGAATTCTAATTGGAAAACATTTGCTGAATGCCAAGCGGTTTTTAGAGTTTTGTTATTTATACAGATTTCACAATTTGTACATAAGCCCAACATTGTTAATATTTTTCAGAGATACAGTAGAACCCCCAATTTAAATTTTTCAGGGGACCAGAAAAAATGGTGTAAAATCCAGGAAAATGTAAAATCAGGGAAATGTATTATGCCCAATATATAGGTGAGATCACAAAATGTAAAATGAGGGGAAACTTAAAATCTGGGGATGTAAAATTGAGGTTTCATTGTATTGATACTCTAGCTTAATATCAAGTCAATGATTCCATTAATTAATTCCATTATGTGGGATGAATGTTTTCACCATATTAGTATCTTCTTCTGCAGTAGTCAGGATATTGTAATCTACAGCAGCTTGAGAACCAAGGGCTGAAGATCCCTGATTCTTCCTAGCTACAATTAGTTTCTGCACAGAGTAACCAACTGTCTCTTGATACATAATATCATAGAGAGCCTGGAGACTGCAGTTTAGAAACCCATAGGTCATTCGGGTCTAATTAAGCTCTTAAACTGTAATTAAACCCACCTTTCATATGTGTTCTGTTTAATAGCTGTTTTACAGTGGCAATGGGAAATTATAGAAAAAGGTTGAGGGAAAAGATATGACCTGAAACAAAAGACACCAAACCCTGTTTTTTCTTTGTCTTTGCAGAGCTATGTCTGTAGTAGGCATTTTTAGGAAGATTGGCGAGTACTGGGTGTGTGCAAAGTTTGCTTATCTGCAAGATGTGCCATTTTCCTGTGTCCTCCATACTATCAATGACCCTCAGTGACTGACCGCAGTTAGTTCACAGAGTGCACAGCAAGTTTCTGGCATTACAGAGAATATAAGGCCTGTTCATTCATCTACCTTTTTAAAAAAAAATATATCTATTTGCAATTTGCAATTTTACTACAGCAAGGAGAGAAACTAGCAATAGAATAAGGGCAATACAACAAGAGAGAGAGAGATAGTCGAGAAAGCATGGACTCTGGTGAGACTGCCGATGCTGTGGCAAACTGGAGTGGTGATGAGGAGCACACGTAGTTAAAGAGGTCAGGATTTTAAAAAGGTAAAAGCAAGTGTAAGCCCACTAACAGTCTAGTGGTTGGGGCAGACAATAAACTGCAACAGATAGGCTAGAGTTCAGGAAATGTGACAGGCAGTCCCAGCAGACTGGCCAGTGGTCAGGACAGATGGAAGACACCACATTCAACCCAACAAACAAGCCTGGGACATAAGGAATCCACTAGTTAAGCACAAGCTAGAAAAGGCATAACTCAGGAACCATGCAGGGTTTGGAAAGATCACAGGGTAGCAGGACCATCACTAACTGGGTAGATTAATCTCCTCCCGAATCTTCACGTGTGCCACCATCCTAAGGGTGAAGGTTCGGGGGAGATAAGTCTCCCAACGACAAATCTTTTCTTATTCGGTCGTCTAATCACCTCATGAGGAAACTTCAGACAACTTCGAAAAATTAAAGTGTTCGTACCCTATCCCACTGGCGATTCACATTCTTGCCGGCGGGAAGGCATTTCGGGAGATTAGTCGCCTGAAGAAGAGGAGATTTGTTGCTGGGCAAATATTCTCCCCGAATCTGCATGTGTGCCATCATCCTAAGGGTATATTAGCTAACCAGGCACAAGATAGAGCATTTACTTTTGTAGTGATCCAATCGACCTGCTGGCCAGTCAATCAAAGCACATCTGATTTGAAAAGAGCAGTAGCAATTGATCAATGATGACTTTCTAGAAAACCTTTAGCAATTTACATTATATAAGTAATGGCATATTATTTCAAATCAATTACATAATTTTAATGGTGATTGATTTGGTGCTACTTTTACTATTTTGTAAATGCTGTAAAGCTTTTCTTTAGTTTAACCATTTTGTGCTTGATCAGCTGAGACTTTCAACAGTGAACTGTGTGCCACTTGTTGTTAAATTGGAACTTTACAATGACAATCTGAAATCTCACATTTTTGAGAATGTGCTAATCTGTGAGAACTGTGTTTCTATACTATGTTTCGAGATAATGCTAAATTCATTCATAGCAGGAACTGACCCCAATGAGCAGCAGAATCTGTTGACACAGAAGCTGTCTGTGGAAGCAGACATATTACTTTATATGACTGTATTTGGTCCAAAAAAGTTAAATAATCAAGTTTAGAGTATTCATTGCACATGATTGGGGAATGTAAAAACGTATAACTTAGTTGGCTGCTAGCGTATTTCTAGGTGCTTGTTACTGCACTGGTTGTAGATTTGTGATCCCATTGTTTCTTTATTTTCTAAAAAGCTCACACCTGAGGGTCAGACTATATTAAAATGATGTCATGCAAAGAAGTATATGAAGGTCATAGGCAGAGTACAGCAGGGGCAAAAAAATCCCTTGGAGTAACAAATCTGGTCCATGGCTCACATCTAGGTGGTTTACCGCACACTATGGGGCACATTTATCAAGGGTCGAATTTCGAGGGTTAATAAACCCTCGAATTCGACCTTTGAAGTTAAATCCTTCGAATTCGAATATCGAATTTGAAGGATTTAGCGCAAATGCTGCGATTGAATGATCGAAGTAAAAATCGTTCGATCGAATGATAAAATCTTTCTAACGATTCGAATGATTTTAAGCGATCGATCTAAGGATTTTTATTCAATCAAAAAAATGTTAGTAAAGTGCTGGGGAAGGTCCCCATAGGCTAACATTACACCTCGGTAGGTTTAAAGTGGCGAAGTATGTAGGCAAAGTATTTTTTAAAGAGACAGTACCTCGACTATCGAATGGTCGAATAGTCGAACGATTTATACTTCGAATCGTACGAATCATTTGATTCGATTGAATTCGATCGAATTTGACCCATTCGATAGTCAAAGTACCCAAAAAAATACTTTAAAAAGTCGAATTTTTTTTCATTCGAATCCTTCACTCGAGTTTAGTAAATATGCCCGTATATGTTCTCTCTGGCAGCCTCTTCTGCTTGGCCTGGCTCTGCTTCCAAGACAGCAAATGTTCCACTCCATGATCCTAAGGTGACCATACACATTACAATCTTTCCTCTAACATGAGCTGAATCGTCAGATATGCAGGTAGCAACAAAAGAATTCTACCTTTAACTGACGATTCAGCATTAATGCTTCGCCGATGTTTGGGAGCCTTCAAATGGTGTCCAATAAAAATTTCCATCCTGTCCGATCAGCAAGATGGCTGATATTGAAGGTTATTGCCGATATTAGCCTTGTCTACCACCATACTCGCAACAAACAAGGTTTCGTACAATATCAGTGCATGTACGGCCAACTTTAGGTTTAAAATGTCTGCACTTTTCAAGCCTAATTAAGGGTTAGCGTTGCCCTAATGTTAGAAAGTGGCACAATACTAATAAAAATATTTATACATATATATGTACATACTCCACCCTAAAAGGAAACAAAGATACTGATTATCATGAACACTCTTATTTTTATTAAGTGGATTACTTGCCTCAACATAAGAATTTAAAAGTAAAATGGAGTCTGTGAAATATGTGTCATAAAATGTATAATCCGTGCCAGCCTTCAATTATGCTGAACAAAATGTAATTAAGTGTTAGGTGGCAGGCTTAATTTCAATTCATTTCAAAGTGCTTTCAATTTGTTTGAACTGAATGTGCTGGAAGATGTACTTAAGGAATGCTAAGGAATCTTCCCCTCGTGTTTTCTTTAATTTATGATATCGTGCAGTGATGCCAAGAAATAGAAATGCCACATGTACATTTACATATAATGCATACCCAGGGAAATGTGAAAAGTCAATTCTGCCAAAATGTCCATGTAAAATATTCCGAAACCTAAAGTAAATACATAAAGGTTTCTGTAGATTAATTTAAAGGGATACTGTCATGGGGAAAACATTTTTTCAAAATGAATCAGTTAATAGTGCTGCTCCAGCAGAATTCTGCATTGAAATCCATTTCTCAAAAGAGCAAACAGATTTTTTTATATTCAATTTTGAAATCTGACATGGGGCTAGACATGTTGTCAATTTCCCAGCTGCCCAAATCATGTGACTTGTGCTCTGATAAACTTCAATCACTCTTTACTGCTGGACTAGAAGTTGGAGTGATATCACCCCCCTCCCTTTTCCCCCCAGCAGCCAAACAAAAGAACAATGGGAAGGTAACCAGATTGCAGCTCCCTAACACAAGATAACAGCTGCCTGGTAGATCTAACAACAACACTCAATACTAAAAACCCATGTCTCACTGAGACACATTCAGTTACATTGAGAAGGAAAAACAGCAGCCTGCCAGAAAGCATTTCTCTCCTAAAGTGCAGGCACAAGTCACATGACCAGGGGCAGCTGGGAAATTGACAAAATGTCTAGCCCCATGTCAGATTTCAAAGTTGAATATAAAAAAATCTGTTTTCTCTTTTGAGAAATGGATTTCAGTGCAGAATTCTGCTGGAGTAGCACTATTAACTGATGCGTTCTGAAAAAAAACATGTTTTCTGATGACAGGATCCCTTTAAAGAACTGTCTTTTTATCTTTTGATATTTTTTTTGAATTGTGAAAAGCACCTACCTACTAAGCAAGATAGCCCCCCTCCCTGCTTCCCCTCACATAGTTCAATAACATTTTTCCCACTTAACAGTACAAAGTAAGCGCAGCTGGGCTTGTGGGCGCCAGCATCCGGATCTTTGGATTTTTTAGTGTCCTCTTCGGATTTCTTCGGGTTCTCTTTGTCAATTTCCTGCACTTTTGCAGTCGGGTTGCTCCGGAAGACTGCTCCAACTCGCGAACCAGAAGATGGAGCCCACAAGCTCTGCTCATTTACTGGGTGGGAAAAAAATTTCAGACTCAGGCTGAACATAATTTGGCATATACATTTACACTGTGAGTACAATTTTTACATTTTTAGAATGTAATTATTATGGTATTTGAGATATATATATATATATATATATATAAACGGTGTATCATGTTTACTATCTTGCTTATTTAGTTTTCTCCCTCCAAGGTCTGACAATTTAAGAAAACATACAGTAACTTTAATTGTGTCAGGTTATGTATGCACACATACATTTTTAAGGCCAGCGCACAAAGAATTTTGTGTGAAAACACATAGGGGCAAATTCACTAACCTCTTGAAATTCGCCAGTGACAGTTTCGCTCACATCGCCACACTTCGCAAGGCGAAAATGCGCCAGGACAATGCTAATTCACTAAAATTAACTCTTAACTTGGGAATTTAAAATGATAAAATGATCCCATCCTAATGAACAGGCAGTGAAAGACTTTGGCTAATGCAACACAGGTCTGATTTTTGGCCCCTGCTTGTGCAAGACTCTGGAAGCACCATGGTTGTAAAAGTTAATGTAAAGTGGGATGATGTATTTTCTTCTGTTCCACTAGCAAAGTATAATATTGAATGAGACATAAATAGAAACTAGGTTTTGAAACACCTATGGAGATCATATGATATGAACTCATTATAATTTTTGAATGTTAATTTGGTATGGGAAAACAGTGCCCTCGAGTGGACAAACAAAAAAAATGCATAACAATTTTAATAAGGTACTGAAACATGATTATACTGCATAACAATTGATTCTGGAGCTCAAGTGACCTTCAAAAAGACAGTTTGGTTATGCATAATTTAAACAGTCATGTCATATATCTGGGTTTTTATATTGTATACAGTATTGTTTGCATTACTATATAAATCAAAATAATCAATGAATATTCAATTTATAGGGGGTTACATGTAAAAGAAAAATATATCCTATTTACAAATATGATTGATTTTATATACAATGGCTTAGCAATGTTTGGCTTCAGATCATTGCTTCTCAGTTTATATCCAGGCAATCCTTCACATTGCAGGCCTTTGCCTACTTTTGTTGGACTAAACCAGTTTCACATACATCTATGTTCTGTGACAATGGTATAGATCTGTTCACATCAAAATGTGAAAAGTCAGTTCCTTGCAGCTTTGTGCTTCCCAGACAAATCAAGCACAACTTTAGTTTTATTTTTCATAGATTTTTAGACATCTCAATTTTTTTGTTTATGGAACCTCTGACTTAAATATGAAATTTAAGTTTTCAACAGCATAAATGTTCCCTTCAAAGTAGATATGATCTAAGTGAAGCCACAGATAGGATACAGAGGTGTCAACTAGTCCTATGTCATGAGAGTCATAATGTTCCACCTTATTTCGTGCTATTGTAACAGGTTTTTGGACATGGAGGCACGTGCCCAACTGCGTTCTCTAGCACCACCAAAGACATTAATTATTCATTTTGGGGGTATAGTTTTCCTTTAACACGTATTTATGAAGCTCTAACATATTCTGCAGTACTGTATGATAGGTTGATCATTAAACAAGCCTACAGGATCACTGGAAAAGAGTCAAATACATTATTTTACCTATCAGGTAATAGGACTTTTTCACAAGTCCAAGTGAATTGTCAGTGCTAACATAAAGACAACTGACAATTGTGTGTTAACAAGACCTGTGCTGCTCAGGCAATTTATTCTAAGCTGCTTTGTTCCGGCTGTGAATCCACATAGAAGTTGCAAAAGACACTACAGCTACAGCAGGATGACAGGCAGAATTTAATTTTATGAGCTCCTCTGTGAGGATGTGTCTGACAAGAAGAGGAGTCCAAAAGCCGTGAGCAATGGTCAAAATCCAGGCAGGGTAAAGCACTTGGGGAGCAGCTGGTTCAGTTTGTGAGTTTCATGCCATTCTCTACTGATCTGCTCCTTCCAAATAAAGATGGCGTGACAGCACTAAGTACTCTAGCAAGCAAGTTAGAAGAGCAACTCAATGTTCCATCAAAGAGAAGTAGCGGGGTTAATATCCTGATGGGTAACCCAACAGAAAAGGAACCCCAGCTGCTGGTAATCAGGGCTTGCAATACATATTCTGTTTGCTTGCATTTTCAATAAATCATTATTGTAGGCTTAAAAACCTCTAATACTCTAGATAGCATATTGATCTAGTAAGTACACCATTGTCAACTGTTTAACTGGAGGGAGTTCCTTTATGTAAGATGTCTGGGTGAAACCCTTACAAATTAATCACGTAACTCTACATTATGGGGGTTATTTATCAAAATCCAAATTTATTTCATTATTTTTTAAAATATATTCCAACCAAATCTGCACGGGTTATTTCCCCTTATGTATCAATACATTTTCCTGAATATTTTTTGTGTGGGGAAAAAACTCGAAAAACTTGAGAAAAGTTCGGATTGTACAAAATTTTCAGATTTTCCGAACGAAAACTCCGATATTTTCTGGATTTTTGCCTGCAAACCACAAAATCTTGAGATTATTGCATGAAACCGAGCGCAGATCAGGATATCTTCGGGACTTCTCCCACTGACTTATTGATATACAACCTTGACATTTGGACTTTAATAAATAACCTCCTATGTGTTTCTAAGTATCTAGTTTACCATGGCAGTGCTAGCCATAATAAGGAATTATCAAGTGTTTCCGTTATGGAACTTTCATGCAGCAGTTCTGACTTTATGACACATCTCATCCCTACATTGTATCCATTATGAGATGCAAATAAACATGAGTGTCTAAAAAATGTAGTCTAATATAGTCTTGACGTGTACTAATTACAGAAACTAAACAGAACATGTCACTGCAGCAAAAACAAAATAATACATCAAAGAGATCCATACATAATCACACAAAGAAGAAGCATAATTCAAAGAAAAGCAAATTCCTGTATCCTTCCTGGAAATGATGTTTCCTTGTGTACTGGAGGTTGCCTCCATTAAGAAATACTGAGAAAAACATGCAACCTCACATTGAAAACATTTTTTTTTAGACAATTTGCAGTTGCCAGACAATTTGCAGCAATATGTGATAATTGTAAAAAAACAACTTCACAAAAGAGGTTTGCCTCAAATCGGAACACTTTCTTAAAAAAAAAGATTCACTTTAAGCATACAGTAAGAAAATTGTTATACATTACTGGCGCATAATGATTTAGTCACAAGTTCATCATTACAAAGTTGCAAAGCCACAATTTGGCTAATCATTAGCACATGCTCTCTATTATTATTAGTGTTTGATTGCTCCCACAATCCCACTTTTTCATGACATATGGCAGCATCACATATAGGTTAATTTTTGAGATAAAGTTGGAATGTTTTGTCAATAATTGAATTTTATGGATCAGTGGGCTGGCAGATTAAATGAAACCTTTCTGTTGTATTTGTTGCCATGTTGACTGCATTTACAGTTCATCTATTCTATTTCTTTTTTTCTTTTGAGAGATCTTTTCCATGGGTTTTCTCTTGAAATGCAATTGGGGCACAATTAAACTTAGACTCCAAAAATAGAAGACAGGAATTATGTGGCACGAGCACCCGCGGCTCTTCCCTGCAGCATTGGATCCAAGATGGCGCAATGACGGGCACCGGCGCAATGACGTCACCGGCGCCAAATTCAGAATAAAAGGGCACCCAAGACGCGGGTTCAATGCCCGTTCGTAGGAATTGTTTGCTGCATTCCTGGTTGTTTGCATATTCCTCTATTATTGATTGCTGGATTCCTGACCCTGCCTGGACTTTGACCTTGCTGTTTTCTGCCTACCTTTGAACTCCTGCCTGGATATTGACTCTGATTTCTCCTGATCCCCTTGAACTTCCTCCTTGATCCCGACTACTCCTGCTGGGAGCCGATAAGCCCCCTGACATTATGTTACAGCACTAAGCAGACAACTGCTTATCAGACCTAGATGGAGAGGCTGTATATTGTACAGACATTCTTGCTAGGTTTTAGGGTGATGAGATTTGTCACCTATAGTTAAAGGGATCCTGTCATCGGAAAACATCAGTTAATAGTGCTACTCCAGCAGAATTCTACACTGAAATCCATTTCTCAAAAGAGCAAACATATTTTTTTATATTCAATTTTGAAATCTGACATGGGGCTAGACATTTTGTCAATTTCCCAGTTGCCCCCAGTCATGTGACTTGTGCCTGCACTTTAGGGGAGAAATGCTTTCTGGCAGGCTGCTTTCCCCTTCTCAATGTAACTGAATGTGTCTCAGTGGGACATGGGTTTTTACTATTGAGCGCTGTTCTTAGATCTACCAGGCAGCTGTTATCTTGTGTTAGGGAGCTGCTATCTGGTTAACTTCCCATTGTTCTTTTGTTTGGCTGCTGGGGGGGGGGGAAAGGGAGGGGGTGATATCACTCTAACTTGCAGTACAGCAGTAAAGAGTGATTGAAGTTTATCACAAGTCACATGACTTGGGGCAGCTGGGAAATTGACAAAATGTCTAGCCCCATGTCAGATTTCAAAATTGAATATAAAAAAAATCTGTTTGCTCTTTTGAGAAATGGATTTCAGTGCAGAATTCTGCTGGTGCAGCACTATTAACTGATTCATTTTGAAAAAAACATTTTTTCCCATGACAGTATCCCTTTAAATCTTCCCTACAGCAGGTGACATTTCTTCCATGGTGTAACATTAAAATCACTGCAATAAAAACCTATGACTTGCGGTGATCTGGTATAACTGCGAAGTGATCTAAATGTTACTTTATAGAAGGTCTTTATCTGGACATTTGTGAATGAATATTTAACCAAGGGTGACATATCTCCTTGTGTGCTATCAAGCTTGCATGTGATGTCTTAGTATTCAATTTTTATCAAGTTTTGAACATCCCACTATCCAACATACCCATATTTCTTAAAAGCCTGCAGCAGAACATAAAGCTAAATACAATACCTCTGTCAGACCCTTCCATAATTATCCTATCTAGTCCCATATCTACCTTTACTGAACATTGGCACATTAATCCTCATTATTCTTTGCCAGTATTGTTATCTCTAGTCTAGAGAGCTGCACCTCAATACACGACTCCTGCAAGATTATAGTGGTACTGACACTAAAAAACTACTCTTCAAAATTTAAATGTACATGAAAAGTTGCCTCTTGATCATTTTCACTAAAGGGGTTGCTTTTGCATGTAATGATTGCTTGAAGTTTCTAAACCTTGACTGTTTTGCCAACTTGTCTGTCCCTTCTCAACCTGTAAGCTAGAGTTTATAATACTAACACACTTCTCTTACACAAATAATGCAGCCCCCTCATAGAGGAAAATGTGGGATCAGGTAATGTAAAACATTGGCAAACACTATTAGAGGAAAATGATGTACTGATGTTCAACAGAACTGCAGAAAGCATTATCAACACAATTTCATGTAGCATGATTTACATTTTGTGCTCTAATGTAAGTCTGACATGGCCCCACGCATTGTGCACAGAGATGTCAACTAACCACGTCATTACATTTTTGAAACCTTATTTCATGTTACCATTTAGTGTGAAGAGAAACTAGACTTAAAACACCTAGTATAGTTCCTGGATCATTATCTCCCTAATGACATTGGGTTAGTTGATATCTTTAAATATTACATTTTCCAGAGAAAATAGTAAAGCAGTGTTCTCCCCAGGACCTCTTTGCTGGGTGTGTCGCCTGGCATTTTTCCCCCTGCCCGGTTCCTCTATGGCCCCTGTCTCACATGCTTTATTAAAACTCTCCTAGAAGCCAGCAGCACTGTGTGTGTGATATTTACATAAGTGCACAGTGTTACCGGTGTCTGCAGAAACAGTTCTAAGAGGGTGGGAGAGGAAGGGAAGCACGTAATAGTTTTTTTCCCCACCAGCTCAACTTTTTCCCCAGGGAGAACACTGGCGAAGTTTATTATACAGAGGTATTTCATGGTGCAAATAAACAAGACGGGAAAATAAATCTAGATGCATTATTATTTCTGCAGATTTCTGTATAACTCTATCCTGGCCTTGCAGATCATCCATATATATTTTTCTATTAAAACCTTCTAAAGAAGGGGAACATTAAAAATGTAAATTCAGATCCACAAGGCCCTAAATCCAGCCATGGCAAAAATACAAATGTGCCACATGCTGACACAGAATAAACTCATGGGTTCCTGGTAATGTTTTGTGGGCAGTACTGTGGTAAAAATGCTGCCCTACAGCAAGAGGTCTTCTATTCAGTTCCAACTGAGGTACTATCTGCATGAGACTTGTATTGTACCCCTGTGACTAGACACAAAATCCAGACACTGGTAGGTTAAATGGCTTCTGCTGAAAATAGCACTAATTTGTGAAGTTGGTAGTTAAATTAGACCATAATATTTATAGTTAAATTAAATTAATGTGAGTAGATACGTTTTATAAACTGTGTTGTCTGTTATCCCCACAATAAGACTCCTGTAAAAGCTCTATAAGCAGTTAAGGGAAGGTGTTGCACATATTCCTATATTCTTATCTTCAAAATAATTCCTGTTTGCTTTACTCTGGCCGCAGGCACATTTGTACCAAATTCTGCATCACATTCCCCACATTCTTTCAATGCATTTATCTATGAGACAGACCTCATCAGTGTCATTTACAATTGCCTCTGTTATCAGTGGCATAACTACCAGGGGTGTGACTGCACCCAGGCCCGTGGCCCCTGCACCCCCAATGGGCCCATGGCCCCTGCACCTCCAATTGGGCCTGCATCCCTGGAGGGGATAAAATATAAATTGGGGGCAAGATTACCAGTAAATTGTGCATGTGACCAGCAGCCTCTCCGTTAAAAAATTCTGAGCATTGGAAACATCATCAGGGCATGCTGACAGTGAGGGAATAAGCTGCCACTCTCATTCTTATTCAGCAGAAGTGATAGGTGATTATAAGAGGCTTGTAGAAGTAATGCGCTCTGCATTGCGCTGCACGATTTTACTGTCTACTGTTGAAGAGAAATATGATCAGGGAGGTATGGGGTGAGTGAGCGAGCTGCCTTTTCAGAGTAAGTAGGCTTTTGTTCTCCACTTGAATAAATGCATGAATTGAGAAATTTTAAAGTTCTCTCACTCTCTTTATAAAATGCATAGACCTCTGCTAAACTTTCAGGTTGGAGGTGTTGTGGGAGCTGTCTGTGTTGTACCTGGTCAGTAGTTACTGATCTATCAGAATTTCTATAACCTGCCTTCAATATTAGAGTGGGCACCTTTTTTTAACCTTTGGTTTTTCATATTTAGTTAGGGCCCCTATGTTCAAACTTCTCAGGTGGACCCTGGTGCCCCAGTTTTACTGTCATGCCTGGGGTTAATGTGTTAAAAATGCATTTCTGATACAGGGGTGTCTGAAGTACTCATCTTGCTGTAGTGACATGCTTTTATCTTAAACTAATATTGTGGTACTACTATATTGGTTTTTCTTTGGTCTTAGTTTTTAAAGCTTAAAGGGATCCTGTCATCGGAAAACATATTCTTTTCAAAACACATCATTTAATAGTGCTAATCCAGCAGAATTCTGCTCTGAAATCCATTTCTCAAAAGAGCAAACAGATTTTTTTATATTCAATTTTGAAATCTGACATGGGGCTGGACATTTTGTCAATTTCCCAGCTGCCCCCAGTCATGTGACTTGTGCCTGCACTTTAGGAGAGAAATGCTTTCTGGCAGGCTGCTGTTTTTCCTTCTCAATGTAACTGAATGTGTCTCAGGGAGACATGGGTTTTTACTATTGAGTGCTGTTCTTAGATCTACCATGCAGCTGTTATCTTGTGTTAGGGAGCTGCTATCTGTTTACCTTCACATTGTTCTTTTGTTTGGCTGCTGGGGGGAAAAGGGAGGGGGTGATATCACTCCAACTTGCAGTACAGCAGTGAAGAGTGATTGAAGTTTATCAGAGCACAAGTCACATGACTTGGGGCAGCTGGGAAATCAACAATATGTCTAGCCCCATGTCAGATTTCAAAATTGAATATAAAAAAATCTGTTTACTCTTTTGAGAAATGGATTTCAGTGCAGAATTCTGCTGGAGCAGCACTATTAACTGATTCATTTTGAAAAAAATTTTTTCCCATGACAGTATCCCTTTAATCAGGAGAAACTTCAGCTTCAGGTCAGGCCCAGCCAGGATCAAAAAGCAAGAAAGGAGTGGAAATTACCCTGGTAGAGCAAAGAGCATTATGTACTGTATTTAGGCAGAGAAATAAACTGACCACCATTAACTATATTTGTTCAGTGCAGTTGTAAAATGTGCATGTGCATTTCAAATAAGTAGATAAGCCAATTTGGGCAAGCGGTTATGGACACTGACTACCACTTAATATACATGTTAGCTGGTAGCAAGTAGCAAGAAAAAACAGGGTTACTTAGAATAGCTCTTATACATGATCCAATTGCATTTGGGACAAATGGGTATTCTTTTGCCTTCCTTTCGACCAACTGACAGTTAGGTAAGTTATATATATATATATATATATATATATATATATATATATATATATATATATATATATATATATATATATATAGACTTAATAGTTTGAACTTCGTAGACGTGTATGTTTTTTCAACCTAATTTACCAAATTACTATGCCCATATTTTATGTATAGGGGAAAATTGCAGTTGATTACCAAAGAATGTGAATATATATTGCTTCCTATAGAATTTGAAATAATCTAAACTGAAGAACTGTCAGTAATTAGGCTCTATTTATCCTGGTGAAATGTAACAGATTTAAGGCAGGTATAGACCTGGTGTCTATGTGTTAGCATGTTTGTTGTGGTCGTTGTAGTCTTACTTTAACAGCACACATGGCAATTTAAATTCAAGTTTAATTCCAGTTAAGTCTTATATCAGCTTAGTTTAGAACAGCAAAAACTCAATTATACTTTTTTTTTTAACCCTTTTGGGATATGTATTTCCTAATTGGGTTTTAGAGTCTGGGTCTCTAATACCATTTAACTGCTTTAGTCTAAACTTCCACTCAATTAAATCATATATAATTTTAATATAATTTAAAACCGACAATACATTTTTTTCATAAAAAAAAAAAAAAGAGAGCTGAAGGTACAAGGAGGCCAATAAATCATGCAAAGAAGCTATAAGGCAAGCTAAAATTGCTATAGAAAAGGATATTGCAGCAAGCAGTAAAAAAAAATCCAAAATTATTTTTTAAATATGTCAATAGTAAAAAAATGAAGCAGGAAGGGGTGGGACCCTTACTATCAGAGGGGGGTCAGCTGGTTGATGAAAACAAAATAAAAGCGCAGATTCTGAACTCGTATTTTTCATCTGTGTACACAAATGAAGAACCAGTAAGTGAAGGTTTCCTTCTTAACACTCCCAATTCTAGTAATACAACTAATGATGCATGGTTCACACATGAAGAAATTCAAAAGAGACTTGAACATGTTAAGATTAACAAAGGTCCAGGGCCAGATGGTATTCATCCCAGGGTAATTAGCGAGCTTAGCTCTGTGATTGCCAAACCTCTTTACTTAATTTTTCAGGATTCATTGAGATCTGGCATTGTGCCGAGAGACTGGCGAATTGCTAATGTGGTGCCTCTATTCAAAAAAGGATCCCGTTCTCAGCCTCAAAACTATAGGCCAGTTAGTCTGACGTCAGTATTAGGAAAGCTTTTCGAAGGGTTAATAAAGGATAAGATACTGGACTTCATAGCAAATCATAATACTATGAGTTTGTGCCAGCATGGTTTTATGCGTAATAGATCTTGCCAGACTAACTTAATTTCTTTTTACGAGAATGTAAGTAGAGACCTCGATTCTGGGATGGCAGTGGATGTGATTTACTTAGACTTTGCTAAAGCATTTGATACAGTGCCACACAAAAGGTTACTGGTTAAATTAAGGAATGTTGGCCTGGAACATAGTATTTGTACCTGGATAGAGAACTGGCTAAAAGATAGACTACAAAGAGTGGTGGTAAATGGAACATTTTCTAATTGGACCAGTGTTGTTAGTGGAGTACCGCAGGGCTCTGTACTAGGTCCCTTGCTTTTCAACTTGTTTATTAATGACCTGGAGGTGGGCATTGAAAGTACTGTTTCTATTTTTGCAGATGATACTAAATTGTGCAGAACTATAGGTTCCATGCAGGATGCTGCCACTTTGCAAAGTGATCTGTCTAAACTGGAAAACTGGGCAGCAAACTGGAAAATGAGGTTCAACGTTGATAAATGCAAGGTTATGCACTTTGGCAAAAATAATATAAATGCAAGTTATACACTAAATGGCAGTGTGTTGGGAGTTTCCTTAAATGAAAAGGATCTAGGGGTCTTTGTAGATAACACGTTGTCTAATTCTGGGCAGTGTCATTCTGTGACTACTAAAGCAAATAAAGTTCTGTCTTGCATAAAAAAGGGCATTAACTCAAGGGATGAAAACATAATTATGCCTCTTTATAGGTCCTTGGTGAGGCCTCATCTGGAGTATGCAGTTCAGTTTTGGACTCCAGTCCTTAAGAGGGATATAAATGAGCTGGAGAGAGTGCAGAGACGTGCAACTAAATTGGTTAGAGGGACGGAAGACTTAAATTATGAGGGTAGACTGTCAAGGTTGGGGTTGTTTTCTCAGGAAAAAAGGCGCTTGCGAGGGGACATGATTACACTTTACAAGTACATTAGAGGACATTATAGACAAATGGCAGGGGACCTTTTTACCCATAAAGTGGATCACCGTACCAGAGGCCACCCCTTTAGACTAGAAGAAAAGAACTTTCATTTGAAGCAACGTAGAGGGTTCTTCACAGTCAGGACAGTGAGGTTGTGGAATGCACTGCCGGGTGATGTTGTGATGGCTGATTCAGTTAATGCCTTTAAGAATGGCTTGGATGATTTTTTGGACAGACATAATATCCAAGGCTATTGTGATACTAAACTCTATAGTTAGTATAGGTATGGGTATATAGAATTTTAATTAAAAGTAGGGAGGGGTGTGTGTATGGATGATGGGTTTTCATTTGGAGGGGTTGAACTTGATGGACTTTGTCTTTTTTCAACCCAATTTAACTATGTAACTATGTAACTATGTAACTATGTTTATAAGGCATTCATTACATCTTCCTGAGCTAAGCCCTTTGTAACAAATAAACACACTAAATGTATTCTATTCTATTTTTACATTCTATTTATTTTATAGTTTAAATGCATCTCTCCCTCTTGAGTAGTGCACAGGCATCATTCTCATGTTTATCCAGTTGTGAAGTAACCTTCCTCCATTGGAGTAGATACTGTTGCTCATTTGAAATTAAGAGCCAGACTGGGTGTAAATAGCAGTCCACTTATAAACGTACAACATTGATGGCTAGCCCCAGCACCAAGTTAAAAAACATTGGTGGCCAGGGTCCCCCCATAAAAGAAGGCCCAACTCTATGGGGAAGGCAGGTTCCTCTTCTGCCTAACCCTAGTTTCAGCCCTGATCTGGGTGCTCCATCAGAGATCACCCGTCATGAAATAATGCAGCTTCAACTGTAACAGGGAGAAGTGTGGAGTACAAGACAGAGTTCTGTCCATTCACTGGCTAAAGTAACCTAGCATTTATTTGTGCCCTTCGTTTGAGCAGAGTGAATCTTCTGATACTTTTACTGGGCTGACCTCTGTGTTAAAATAAACTTTAAAATATACTATGTTCTTTGTGAAAATGTTAGTGTTAAAACTTATGTACTTATGTCCTTATGAAAATATGTCCTTGCTGCTTTCACACTTGCTTGAGGCAGGCATTAAGTACAGGGCTGCTTTGCTTCCACCAATACTGCACCTAATACAAAGAATCTCCTAATACAATTTTCCCATAGAGTTCTAGTGAGTTTTTATAATTTCCCTATAGAGTTCTAGTGAGGTTTTTATAAGATATTATACGGTCATAAGACATTTTCATCAAACTCTGAAACTCGTACAGTATAAGTTAGCAAAAAACAGTCTATGGTGGATCCGAGATTAAGCTATGTTATAAATTATACATTTTAATACCTCCAATGAGGGTCAGACTGGACTGGCGGGACACAGTAAAAAAAACCCCGTGGGCCCGCCGACCTACATCCAGTCCTCACCTTCCCTCTGCCGGTGCTTCCCTGCTGTCCTCACTCCCCTGATTGCAGCAAAAGTAATTATATAGTGCAAGGGGGTGGCTGGAAGAGGCTGGAGGGGGTGGCGGTAGGCCCCTGGGGTAGCTGCCCTGGTGGGCCTTGCACACACCAGTCCAACCCTGCCTCCAATTAAAAACATACCAGAGCATGAATTCAGATGGAACCTACGCTTATGTGCTTCACGGCATCTCAATATTCCCTCAGAGTGATAAATTGGTCCCATAACCCCAGCTAAATATGGCTGAAACCCCGCCACTTAAAAAAAATTAACCTTTTATCATTAAAATTCATACAAGTTAAAACACACGTCAATTTGATGACACTATACATACATCAATAGCAATGCAAGCTAATTACATATTTTTACATATGTCTTATAGGACAACAGGCTACTAAAAAAACATAATTTAAAAGTAACAGGAGATTTCCCATTCTTTATTTGTTCCTTCATATATTTTAATAATTTTCAGTTGATAATTCTAATAACCTCCTATCAAAGTCTCCCTTTTTGATATGAAACTTAGGTTTGTCAGTTATTTTAAAAGATATATCTGCTTGCCCATCATGTTTCTCAACCACATGTTTTTCTATTGCTGATTAAGGTCCCTGATATATGCTCCAATAATCTCATTCAAACTTTCAATCTGTGGTTTACCAACATATTGCAGGCCACAATTACAAGTAGCCAAATAAATAGTACCTTTAGATCAACAAGTAAAAAACAGTCTTATTTAAGACCTGTATGAGTAATCATGAAAGACTTTGAAACTCTTTAAGGAACAGTATCATCAAAATATAAATAAGTGTTTTAAAGTAACAAAAATATAATGCAGTGTTGTCTTGCACTTGTAAAACTGCTGTGTTTGCTTCAGAAACACTGCTATTGTTTATGTAAATAAGCTGCTGTGTGGCAATGGGGGCAGTCATTCAAAGGATAAATGGTTCAGGTAATGCAGCAGATAACAGATAAGCTCTGTAGAACACAATGGTGTTATCTGTTATCTATTTAACCTGTGCCATTTAGCCTTTTTTCCATTTCCACCATTGCTATACAGCTGCTTATTTTTTATTAACTATACTAGTGTTTCCTGAAGCAAACAGATCAGTTTTACTAGTGCAGGGAACAATACATAATATTTGAATTACTTCAAAACACTTTAATTTTTGTTGGTGTTACTGTTCCTTTAAGACAGTGCAAGATTTGCACTTCTTCCTTCCACATTGATAACTGCCTTTATATTGTAGCTAGGATTTACTAACAATATCACTCCTTCAATTAGATTTTTAAAAGTCAGAATGATAACCTCTTCACCTTTAAATAGAAAAGAGGGTGTCCTGTCCAAGACTGAAGCCAGAACAGGATCCTGTAACAAGAACAGGATCCTGCCCCAATACTTACTAACACTGCATTGTATGGCATATGTACCACTATAAAGGTGGTAAAGAACCAGTATATGCTAGAGTAGCATAAGAGATCCATCAGTAATTAATTGAAATGCATGCTTTATTCATTTACTTTAAGTAGTTCTTATGAAAAGACTTCCATATACCATCATATCTCATCATTAAGCTGATTATAACATGTAAATCCCCTTTCAAGAAATAGGAATTCATTGTAATGCAAGTCAAAGGATCAGTTACTTTTGCTCTGTTAACAGAAGGGTTAACATAAGTAACGTGCTTGCTACCCATCAAGAAAAAAACAAGAACTCAACTCTACTCTACCCTAAGCACTATAGCAGCAATACAAGATTCTCACTTTTGCAAGTTACAATTATCCCATTTATCAGTTACAGCCACCGCCTTCTCTGTAAAACAGGAAAGTTATTGATTCAGCTCTGTGCAACATAGCTAAAACTGTTGGACACAGTACCTCTGGGCAGTACCTTTGACGTTGTGTAATATTTTGTTGATCTCTTAATTTGTCTACTAACAGATAATGTAATATAAATCTCTCTGATTCTGCCAGATTTAATATATGTTACAACCCTTTGGGGGAGGATGCATATGTCTAAAAGAGCAAGAGGAGTAAATAAGGTAAAACATGATCATCTATCTATTTCTATCTATCTATCTATCTATCTATCTATCTATCTATCTATCTATCTATCTATCTATTATTTTAACAAAACTGCTTTTATAGTAATCACTGCAGTATTTAAAGTATAACCTAACCCCCACTTTTATAAATATTATCATGACCCAATCACACTTTTTTCTTAAAGTTTTTAAGTGGAGGAACTGGTTTGTACAGTGAAATAAAGTTTAATTCTATGGAACTTTCCAATACAATACCTTACGTAAATTTTTTTTAAGATTTTAAAATTGTTTGGAACTTTAATGCTTTTAAAAACAATATGGGGCACATTTACAAAGCTCGAGTGAAGGATTCGAATAAAAAAAACTTCGAATTTCGAAGTGTTTTTTTGGCTACTTCGACCATCGAATGGGCTAGTTCGACCTTCGACTACGAATCGAACGATTCGAACGAAAAATCGTTCGACTATTCGATCGTTCGATAATCGAAGTACTGTCTCTTTAAGAAAAACTTCGACCCCCTAGCTCGGCAGCTAAAAGCTACCGAACTCAATGTTAGCCTATGGGGAAGGTCCCCATAGGCTTGCCTATGTTTTTTTGATCGAAGGATATTCGTTCGATCGTTGTATTAAAATCCTTCGAATCGTTCGATTCGAAGGATTTAATCGTTCGACTTCTATCGCTAAATCTAGCGCTTCGATATTCGAAGTCGAACGATTTTAGTTCCTGGTCGAATATCGAGGGTTAATTAACCCTCGATATTCGACCCTTAGTAAATGTGCCCCTATGTGTCTGTTTACATTCTCTGCACTCCTGGCTCTCACTTTTTTTTATTTTTATTTATTGTTTTTGTTGGTTTTCATTATAACAAATAATAAATTCAATAAAATACAACATATAATCAGCTGCTTGTGTATCATTTACTGGTAACTCTGTGCATCGTTTCATAGAGATAGTCCATGTGAATCTAGTCACCTTTTGTGACCTCATGAGTTATCCTATATTAGCCTTGCCATCTTGCAGCTATAAGAAATGGAGGGTGGGGAGATAATTTAAAATGCAAGGGGGAAGGGGAGATAGAAAAGAAGGAATAGAGAGATTATTCCACATTCATTGTGTTTTTATCAAGAGACATCTTATCTACCGTGTTGTCTAAGTGTTCGCTGGAGCGTTGTTGGTGATTCCGGATTGGATTCCTTCCAGGTACTGGGTCCACGGAAACCAATCCAGCTCCCCTTCGTAGTTCCTATCCAGGATTTTGTCTCTGATACATTCAATTGCTTCTGAGACATTGTTGCAAGCCAGCTGATCAAAAACAGATTAAAAAAGCTAAAGAAGAACTGACTCCTGTTACATTGTTTTAAGAGTCACACCAAAAGAATATAAATTGATGAACAAATACTCAATGACATAACATTTACAAATAACTTTAAAACCATTAAATGGAACATATAGTATAACTCCACATTCCTCTAATTTTGAAGGCAATGATAAATAATATACTGTATGTGCCTAACTTCTCTCTTGGTTCAAATGCATTGTGCAAATGTCCTAACGGTCATTCCATCAGCACAGTAGGAGGTAAGTAGCAAATCAAGGATCTGCATTCACACAAGCAGATATAGTATGTAGTTCTTTTTCAGCTCCGCATATTTGAAAATAGGTTACGGATCTACAGAGCAGTTGGCTCTCCTGCACAGCCTGGGAAACCAGCCAGCAAAATGTGGAACAGATGGGCAGGACCAGCAGGATTTTTGTGGACATTTTGATTAAAGCTGCTGAAAATGCAACATTGACTAGCACATTACTTCTGTATTTAGAGGATGCAATTGCAAACATTTGTTTTTACATATTATGTCCCTTTAAAAATATTTAATAAATGCATTTTGGAAGGTTGGTTAGAATCACATTTTATTTCATTATCCAAATTTAAAATTGTTTTTGCCTGTAAGATCCCTTAGAAAAATTATCAGGTGCTGCAGCTGCCCAGAATGTATGCCACAACTCACATTTAGCAATTCTGGAACTCAAGTTGCTGCTTACTTTTCTAATACCAGAAGTCAGCAGCCCAGCTCCACTGCAACTGTACCACAGAATAAACCAAATATTTTTGGGGCTTCTGTGCATGACAGGACAAGTATTAACATAATTGTGTTATTATCCCCTTATAGATCTAACATACATTAATATTAATCATTATTATTAGAAATAGGTACACCCGCTTCGCTTAAAAGAGGGTTGCCAAATGTAAGGTTTTTTGCTTTTCACTGTACTAAGAATGGGAACCTGGACCAGGGCTGCAAAGCAAAAAGAAGACACATTGGGGTATATTTATCAAAGAGTGAAGTTAATAGTGAAGTTCCGCCACTAGAGTGAAATTCAGCCACTCTCCATTCATTTCTATGGGATTTTTATAGGCGTATTTATCAAAGGGTGAACTTTCACCCATTGATAAATACGCCTTTCAAAATCCCATACAAATGAATTGAGAGCTGCGGAATTTCACTCTAGTGGCGGAACTTCACTCTTTAATAAATTTACCCCATAACATTTCATCATGATGCTCCTAAAGAAGTATCCAAGGCTGTTTTCAACAAATAGGAGTACCAGCCTGGGTTCTCAGGTAAGTGATTATAATCACTTGGGGGGTGCCTAAAATGTTGGCACCCCCTGTGATTATACCGTTTCTTCTAGAGCCCTCTTCTTCATCTTATTGCATCTTAGGATTGTTAGTGCCATGAACATTATACAAGCCTCCCTAGAATAAATGAGGTTTATGAGGTTGCAGTATATTCAACATGTTTCATCTCTCTTGACTAAGAAGAGAAACCTGTATAAAGGGAAGAAAAAACTCTCAAAACTCAAAATGTCACAGCAGTAAACTAGGGGAGAGAGTGGAATATATTTTGAATCAAAGCATTCAGAAATTCTGTAAACAGGAATTAACAATAATAAGGCTACATAAACTTCAAAAATAAAACCTGCTACACTATAATATCTATATATACACATAGATATATTATCGTAGATTGTGTTCCCAACAGGGGTGAATCTTTTGAATCCAGTATCTACCAAAGGCCAAACCCTATACTGTACCTCTGAATATTAATGCACCTAATATTTTTGAGCATTTCACTATATGACTACTACCAGATAAGAAAGCATGTGGTAGATTGGAGGGAAAGTCAGATGCCTGTTTCTGTTTCTTTTATATCAAAAAACAACATTTCTGGACTGCTTTGCTACAAGAAGCTTGATTAATATTATTGCATCGTCTGTTTAGACCAAATGGCTCTGCAGCTTCACAGTGGTCATTGACTTCTTAGAAGTATACCCCTTTATTAAATGGCTGTTTACTGCACATTGTTAGGCACATATATAGTAAACTGTATTTACATTACTCTGCCTTTTTTTTTAAACATTGATGTTGTAAGAAAATAAGACTTCCGAAATTCTAAAACCACCCTCCGACTATAGGTTTCTGAATAATTTGTTGTTCTGTGTTAGCTAATGTTAAAGAAACACTGTTAACAAATATGTATTTATGTGCATCTTTCAATGGCATTTAGACCTTTTTTGTGACGTATAGTGGAATAAAATGTTCTTAAAGTCTTGTAAGCCATTTATAGGTATCATACCGATGGATGTTATTCAATTTTTCTTGGAAATGTACTAAATTCACGAGGTAAAAAGTTAATTTTAAAACTAAGAGTTTTAAGCAATAGAAAACCTCTTATTTAGAATGCCAATGCTAGCCACTATCAGGTGTCCCTCAGGAGAAGTTAATGACTCTTGGGGAGGTGGTGGAAAATAGGGACAGTAGGGTATTCATGTAAGCTATATCATTTATCCTTGGAGTCCACTAAAATAAATACTATAAGAAACCAATTCACCCAACAATATACTATATTCATTTTGACGATTGTTGGACAGCTTAACACATTTATTAATATCATTTAACTGGCATTTGGTTTTAGCCACGTAATCTATAGAGGAACATTTATCAAAGGTCGAATTTCGAAGTCATTTGAGTATTTAAAAACTCCCATAAATTCGAAATTTAACCAATTGAAATTTATTAATAAAATCTAATTTTTAAGACTCGGGTGAATTTAATCGACCCGAAAACTCGAATCGAATTTAAAAAACTCGATTCAAGTTTTTTCTCCGAATAAAACTCGAATGTCAGGAAGGCTGAACAACTCCAAATTGAACCCAGGACCACTTCCATTAATTTAGACAGCAATTCGGCAGGATTTTAGGTGGCGAATAGTCGAATTTGAGTTGTTGAAGGGCCAGAGTATGCTAAATCTCGAAAATCGAATTCAATTTTTTTTAAAAACTCAAATCGAACTTGAATAACTCTCTAGTCGAATTTGACAGTTTTGACCATAAAAAAATTCGAAAATTCGAATTTTCAGTTTGACCCTTAATAAATCTGCCCCTTAGTGTTGAGAACAACTATGCAGCCACCTTTGTCGGTGTGCAGTACACACTTCTGAATTGCATGTGATTAATTTACTAAAACTTTGAGCACAATTTTGCACAGCAAGGTACAGTACACAAACATGCAAAAGAAGGCCTACTATCTGTTCAACAAATAAGCATAAAAGAAGGGGCGCACTCCCAATGTGTAAAATTGTATCAGCACCTTTTTTCAAATAAAGATAGATTGCATTTACAATTTAGCAGAGAATGAGCATAAAAAAGTCTGTTAAATCTGTTTCTAACGCATTTCTTTTATCCCAACTGGGTGGTGGAGTGCTGTAACTACTACTTTCTGGTCAAGGCAGAGTTAGTCAAGTTAGTTTTTGGGCACCAAAGTTTGATGCTGATTCAAGGAGAACTAACCCCCCTACAAACAAAAGCCCCATTCAACTGCCCTCCTCACATTGCCCTCACTGCACAGTGACTGTGTATTGAAGGAGAGGTGAGGAAGGTAGTTGAGTGGGGCTTTTGTACATGAGTGGGGGTTAGTTCTCCTTGCAGGCATGTGCTATTAAATTGGGACTGTTGCAGTGTGGGAAAAATAAGGCAAATATACACTTTACACTCATTTAGTAAATTAACCCTTATAAATACAGTTGCAGCTGCTTTATATGCTGCGAGCAGAGAATGACTTGAATAGACTGATACATTATTGTTGTATGTGGCTCCATCACACAAAACTGACTGAGCAACAAAGGCATCTGTAGGAAGCATAGTATTGTGTACACCTCCAAGGCTGAATTGAGTACATGGAAAAGAGGATGACTATTAATCAGTATAAGATATGGATGTTAAATAAACCAAATAATGTGAAATCATGTGCATGAGAGTACAGGTATAGGCTCCCTTATCCAGAAACCCGATATCCAGAAAGCGCCGAATTATGGAATGGCTGGCTCCCATAGACTCCATTTTATCCAAATAATCCAAATTTTTAAAAATGATTTCCTTTTTCTCTGTAATAATAAAACAGTAGCTTGTACTTGATCTCAACTAAGATATAACTAATCCTTATTGGAAGCAAAACCAACCTATTGGGTTCATTTAATGTTCAAATGAATTTCTAGAATACATAAGGCATGAAGACCCAAATTACGGAAAGATCCGTTATCCGGAAAACCCCTGTACTGCTTAAGACACAGAATGCTAATACAATCATATAACAGTACATAGATTATGTTATCCCATACACTATAGTAAAATGCAGTATCAAAGGGCTAAAGTTTACCAGAATGATTTAAGCATTTGATAAAACCAGCTTTACAAATCCTATAGGAATGAGTCAAGAGCAGGGCTGGATATCACTGTGTACTAATTAAAGTATCATCGCCTCTCTCATTTCAGCCTGCAAAAGCTACTAAGCATAGCTTCTAAGCTTATCGTTAAATACTATTATTTCTCAGGGACCCAGACCTGACTTAGACTATTACGATGGCTTACTCCTCAAGCTCTGGTCTTACATACTTCAATGAGAGTGCCAAAACTGTGATTGTGTCCCACCCCTTTTCATTAAGACACTGAGTAATGACCTGAAAGACATTTTTAAAGGGCTACCCTACCTTTCCCACTACTCCTGCTTTCTACTCCAAGAAAATACTGAGGCCTCATACAAAATTGATGAATATGAGATAATCAGCAATTGGATTTCACACTTGTCCTATGAACAAGTCTGTGTATGCAAACATTCCCCTTTAACTGCTATTACATATGCACTCTAAAACACAGCTTCACACAAAACCGCACTGAAAGAAAGGTAAATCTTCATGCTTTCTAAGAAGAACTGATATAGTTTTAATAATGATATTTCTTTTCTGTTTCAGCATGCTAATTCCACATTGCACAAAAGAAAACTCCCATATAAAGACAGTTTATAAAAACGATTGGAAGAACTTCACAGGCCTGGGCAGAACCCTGACCTCAGTTCAGCTGAACACCTCAGATGAACAATTTCAAAATGCAGAGACGGTTATCAACCCTCAAGGGGCAGGGCTGGACTGGCAATCTGTGGATTCTGGCAAATGTCAGAGGGGCTGCTGTAAAATAGCATAGAGTCACCATTTATTGGACTGATAGGGGACCAATTAAATAAACTGATAGGGGGCTGTTTGGGCCTATTTGAATAACAGTTTAGACCTGCTCAAGGGTGTATTAATCGTAGCTTTGGTCCCTAATGGTGCCTAGTCTCCTCCCAGGCACACTTTAGCACTCTGAGGAAGTGCCGGGAGATCCGGCAAGAAACGCGTAAGTCAATCAGCCCTGCACACCCACCGCTGTATATCCCAACCGTGTGTGTTCAAATAAAGCCTACCTTTTGCACTGATGCTGTAGTCTGCTAATCGTGTCCTGGAACAGCGCCGAATTTGATGAGACTATCGAGTGCTCTACACTGAATACCGGCGGGAAGTAGCTGGCGTCTCACACAGGCTGCGACCAGGAGGACACAGCGAGACTGGGTGAGCTCTGATGCGGATCACATCATTTTCTATATAATTACACTTTAGCACCATCCCTAACCTGTCATAATATCACGGTGCAATGTGCTATGGGCAACCTTATGGCAATCTGCTGCTGACTTCCCTCATACTATTACAGAGAAAGTGATCCAACCATGTTTTATTTTACTTAAGGGGGTTGTTCACCTTTGAATTTCCTTTTAGTGTGATGTAGAGAGTGATATTCTGAGACAATTTGCAATTGGTTTTCACTTTTTTTTTATTTGTGTTTTTGTGACAAATTGAAAAGTTGCTTAGAATTGAGAACTGGCCAATCTATAACATACTAAACCCCTTCAATTCCATTCTTCTCTTTAAATATGAAATCAGGTATACAAAACCAATAGAGGATAATTTTCAACATAAAGTAAATGTGGTTAGTTAAAGGACATATATAGGATAAAGGAAAAAACAAAAATTTTGTAGGCAATTAAAGGAAAACTATACCCCCCAAACTATGTAGGTCTCTATTAAAAGATACTGAGTAAAACAGCTCATGTGTAAAACCCTGCTTCATGTAAATGAACCATTATCATAATAATATACTTTTTTAGTAGTATGTGCCATTGGGTAATCATAAATAGAAAATTGCCATTTTAAAAAATAAGGGCCGCCCCCTGAGATCGTAAGATTCACTGTGTACACATACAAACCACATGTAAGGTCACATGAGCCAATTAACAGACAGAGTTCTGCGTTTTGCTTCCTCACTTCTTCCTGTTACAGTTAGTATTGTAGTATTTCTGGTCAGGTGATCTCTGAGGCAGCACAGATAGAGTCACGAAATGGTGGCTCAAGGCAAGAGATGTAAAAGGGCAATATTTATGTAACTATATATTCCAGTTTGGTAAGATTCTTTAATATGTCATTAAATTTGATATAAACTATCTGTTGCTTAAGTATTCATTTTGGGGGTATAGTTTTCCTTTAAGTAATATATGGTGTTGCTTTTACATGGTGCTAAAAATTAATATTATCTTTAAAAATAGCCGCTTATTTCTGGTCTGTGTTTCAAATGAGGGGTGGGCGTGTCCCTGCCAGAAGCACAGTAGGAAGGGGACAGCCAATCACAGCCCTGCAGTCACACAAGCAGATAGGCTTCAGTTCCCTATCAGGTCCTGCTAGCTGCTGATTGGTTCCTGTCCTACAGTACAGTGAGCTGAGAGCGCCAGCTCCCCTGCACAGCCTGGGAATTCAGGGAGCAGGAAGTGGAAGTGAATGGAGGAATTTTTAGGGGTTTTGCAGAAATATTCAATAAATCAAACTGAAACACTAATTTTTAAGCACAAGTAAACGAGTATAATGCACTGATACATTCTTATTTTTTACACAGAATGTCTCCTTCAATAAGTGAAAACGACCCATGGAATTCTGAAGCGACTGAATACAATCAAATTCCATCAATACACTAACGTTTAATTGAAAGCCTAAGTTCCCAGACAAGTAGCGACTATCTTATCACCAAATCGGTTTCCGACGTTGTAGTAATTTTTGGTTTCGGAAAGAGATGCTCGACAAAAAGTAGGTCTCAATACGTTTTGCCCATATAAGGTATCTACCCCCCCCCAATGGCAAACACTCCTCTTCTTCTGACTCTTGACGCCTTTTTCCATGATGGCGCAATTAAAAGACCTTCTCAAGATGGCCGTCATTTCTTCCTTCCTCCTCACACGCGCAGTGTGTGACGGTTGCACGAGGAGGAAGAGTTATAACTGCGCGTGCGTGGTGTTGCTGGAGCGCAGAGTGAGAGCGACAGAGAAGAGAGGAGCCGGGGAGGGATAAAGAGAGAGGTGACGGGCCGGACCAGCTGCGTTGCCCCCTCCTCTTGTGCTAAAGCCTGTTACTGCTGTTACGTTTGCCTCATTTGTCTCAGTATATAGTATGACGGAGTTGCAGTCGGCGCTTTTGCTGCGGAGGCAGCTTGCAGGTAATAACCCTCATCCCGGGCCGGGGTAACAAGGAGTCGCGGGGGAGGGAAGGCTTTAGGGTATTGTTGCGCAAGTGACACACACACTTGTCGTAACAAAGACTGTCAGACTTGTTCTTCCCTGACATGACGTGCGACCCCCTTTCCTTACTGTTGAATTACAACTCCCCACATCCCCAGGCAGCCATAGGTTTTCGGGAGTGGGTTGTTGAGAGTTTCAGGGTAACAGCGGCAGGTGGGCCGCAGCTTGTACAGCCTTCTTAGAAAAAACGTGTTTCTCACGCTAAATGCGTTTGCGGAGAAAATACCGGGGGTTTAGAGAACGGCTGGATAATTGGATTGGAAGGAATGGGGGCACGGGGTGGGGAGGATTACTGGAAATACTCTTATGTTAACCCTTTTAATGGATCACAATAACCAGATCTAACCCTTTATTTTTGCTCTTAAAGGATTCTGGGAGTTGGAGTCCAGCAGGAGCCGTGGGCATAATGGTTGTTGTAGGACTTCTATTAGTTTTCGAAGAAATGGAAAGCGGCAGGTTGCCTTTAAATATCCTTAACTGAGACGCGTATATGAAATACCATATTTAGCAGCTGAAAGTGCTGCTTGGGAGGTTCAGGTTACTGTCAGCGACATCAGCCGGGTTATATATTCTGTCCCTTACTCATTCTACTCCTCGCCTTTATGTGACTTGTAGCCTATCTCCTCTTTACTGCTATTGGCCAGTGCTCTCTGCCTCCTGGTAACAAATACAGCCCGAGCCGGCGATCTGCGCATGCGTACTGAACTCTCACATGGGGCCTCACAATGCTGCTCCATGTGCTGCCAGCCAGGGACAGGCCACCAGTAATTGCTAATCGTGAACTGTAGAGCACTTTAAACAAGCAGCATTTAAATTGTCTTGTTCCTTTTGCTTTACAAATGTTTTTGAAAAATCTTTTTCTATTACCTATAGCTTTTAAAAGATGTAGTCATCAAGCGAGGGTTTTTGTTTAAAAAAAGATTTTTTTTTTACTTGCACTGGGCTATTTTCCTTTTTTTTTTTTTTTAAGATTTCCACCTTCTTTTTATTATAAAGGACTAACTACCTCTGTTTAAATTCAGCTTGGAAAATACATACAAGATTGAGTGGGAACTTTAGAATAATTTCTAAGTAGTTACTTGATGCTGATATATTCAGTGGAATAGTTTTTTTTTTTTTTTTTTTGTCAACCTTTTCCTGCTATTTAAATCAGATGTGCTCTTTGCAAAAGTTTTGACTGATCAGTTGGTTTATAGAAATAGAGTACGGTCTACAAGCCGTATTTTTTTTTTTTTTTTTTTTCGTGTGCAACCATTGTTTTCATTTTGGTTTAATGCGATGTTCCTTTTTACATGGGGTGTAATATTTGAGATTGTAAACCTTAATGCAATGTATTTGATGAAAGTAAATCTCATACTTGTAAAGTCTAGGGACTACTACTTGTTTAAATGGAACCGCACAATTCTGCATTGGATGGACAGGACCTGCAACCCAAATCTTACAACCTCACCTGCTGTTCCCACCCTGAAACTTATAAGTGACTTCATTCATAGGAAAAAGGCAGAGAAGCCAATTCTACACTGCTTTTAACTTCCACCTGCTACCTGTCTTGCTGCAGATCTCTAAAATAAACTGTATCTGGAATTGTTTCTTACAGAAAAAATTCAGTCTTAGTTATTCATATATCTTTTAAGAATTTCATTTGTGAGCATTAAAGGGGATCTATCGCAAAAATGAAAATGTAAAATAAGCTTCAACTCAATGAAATAAGACACTTTCTAAAAATAAGCAATTAAAAATTCTCAAACGTTATGAGTATCTCGCTCTTAGCAACCTATGTCTTCATCATAATGAGGTCTGGGTCAGCTTTTGATCCATAGGTAGGTCTAACACGTGTTTTAGGGAGCTTTCTTTCTCAGCAGATGGTTTTTAGAGCTAACGCAAATAACCAACTCCAGCACAAACAAAATAAGACTGTCACATGCCCCACGCGCAAAGAAATTGGGTTTTTATCAAAGCCAGTTATTTTTAAAGAGTGAGCTCTAATAAAAAAATTTTTAGCCAATGGCTGCAATCCTCTCCAAAGGGTGTATTGGACCGAACTGTCTTTCAAAAACTGACTTCATGTATGTAGATACAGGTTGCTCAGAGGGGGAGAGTGAAGGGTAACTTGATTAGTTCATAATAACGATACAGAATTTTTTATTGTTTATATTTAGTGTATTTTCATCAAGATGAAACTTATATTTTTTCACTTCATGATAGATTCTCTAAGTTTTATTTTTAAGTGTCAATGCTTTTTGCAGTGGCATACAGTGTGTAAATTAAATTTACATATACATATATCTGTAAATTGTCATTTTGTGATGCTCTGTGTTAACTCACTGAATAACGGATCATGAAAAAGATTGTAACAGGAAGACATTTGGAAGTAAAGGTGGCAATACTGCTGTGCACTTAGAAATTGTCTCATTGACACATTTTTACAGTTATTGGTAGTTTAAATTGTTTGCTGCTGATTTTGACCGATATTGATGGCTTGTAGATATTGGTTGTTTTTGGATTTGGACAGGTATACATTTTTATCTGTGACACGCCTTTTCTGCTCTAGCTCCCCTTCTGCAGCTTGCTAGTGTATGGTACCCACCAATGGGATTTTGTAACCTGCCTATTGGGTAGGATTTTCAACCCCTATCCTAGAGCCAATGATTGGATAAGCTGATTTGGCCCAGATCTGCTTGTTTGCAACCTTTATGTTTGGTGGAGGGTGATTTTTTTTTTTTTTTTTTTTCTTCCTTCTTGTGCATAATAGGAGTCTACTTTTCATATAGTTTCTAGAATTGTTTGCATTTCTACATTTCCCTTGTAAGGGACACACAGGGAGATTTATCACCCCTGCGACAATTCACCTCTTTGGGGAGACAATCTCCCCGAACTGCCTTCTCCTACCTTCCCGCCGGATATAATGAGAAATCGCCAGCGGGATGGCACTCATGGCGATTCGTTTTCTGAAGTCGCACGAAGTTGCCTCACAAGGAAACTTCGGGTGACTTCGGAAAACGAAGTGCTGCGAGTGCCACCCCGCTGGTGATTTTTCATTATAGCTGGCAGGAAGGCAGTTCGGGGAGATTGTCGCACTGAAGAAGAGCCAGTTTGGCAAAGTTTTCCTCATGAGGCAACTTCGGGTGACTTCGGAAAACGCAGTGCCGCGTGTGCTTTAGCGCAGGCAACTTTTCATTATAGTGGATTGGTAGACACGCGAAGGCAGTTCGGGGAGACTGTCACCCAGAAGAAGAGGCGATTAATCGCCAGGTGACAAAATCTCCCCAAATCTCCTCGTGTGAACTAACCCTAAAGATATACCTGTACTGTTCAAGTGTAAGTATCTTAAGAGTCAAAATGATGCTGTCTTTAGTGGAGTTAGAGTGGTAGTATACACTTAGGGACGCCTTTGTTAAAAATCAACAAAATAAATAGGACTTGTATAGACATTCTGCTTGTTCTTTTAATTGGAAAATTCCATATTTTCCTATATTTTTTTTTTTTTGTCATAAAACATTTGGAAGCTGGTCTATTTTCACTGAACTTGCCTGACACCATTCTTAAACTGGAAAATTTGTTGTATAGGTAGATAGGGAGTCCTAAAAAAACAAACTCTTTCCTTTTCTAAATACCTCCTTTGGGCAGCTCAGTATCCAGGACTTCTCTGTGTACTGGTGCTTAGTTTCATAGGCTTCTCTTGTGCTCTGTGGCATCAGGAATTGACAAGAAATGGTAACGTGAAACTGGCTTCATATTGTTTAGTGCCAGTAACCACAGACAACAGTCTGAAAATGAACAGCCTGTGTCATTAAAAAAAATCTAAATCATCTTTTATTTAAAATAAATAACCACTTTAGCTATGGATTGCAGACTTGTAGTTTTTTTTTTTCTTGTCTCCCCTCAGGGAATCACAGACACCCCTGCCTGTGTGACGTGCAGAAAGCCAAACGAGGAAGTTCCACACTGAAGCTCTACTGTTCCATTTGCATATCTTTGATCCAATTAGTTAGCTCCAATCTAGATATACAGCTTTTTATCAGCAAAAATTCCCAATCCATCTCAACTTAAAGGAACAGTTCAGTGTAAAAATAAAACTTGGTTAATAGGCTTTGCAAAATAAAAACTGTTTCTAATGTAGTTACCCGAAAATGCAATCTACAAAGGCTGGAGTGACCGGATGTTCAACACAAAAGCCATAACACAACTACCTGCTCTAACTGAGTTAGTCAGGGGCCATATGGGACATAACTGTTCAGTGAGTTTGCAACTGATTTCAGATTTAAAAGCAAATTGTTATGACTAGTGATTGGTGAATCTGATGTGTTGAGCTTTGCCAAAAATTCAACAAATGCATTGAAGTCTATGGGCTACAATTTTTTTTTGACTCACAATATTTTTCACCCATTGGAGTCTATGGGCATCTTTTGCATGGAGGTACCTGGCAAAATTCTGCTCATCACTATTTAAGACCCATGCCCCCCCGTCAAGTCACTGTTTGGTTACTGCTTGCCAAAGCAGGAACTCTTGTTTTGGCTATTATGTTGGACATCTAGTCACTCCAGCCTTTTATAGATTGCATTTTTGGCAAATTATATTGAAAAATATTTATTTTGCACGGCATATCTATTTACCTAGCGTTTATTTTTATACTGATCAGTTCCTTTAAAGGATTGTTCCCCTATAAATTACATTTTAGTATGTTGTAGGGAGTGCTATTCTGAAAAAAAAAACTTGCAATTAAACAATTTGCAATTAATTTTTTATTTGTGTGTTTTGAGCTTTTTATTCAGCTGATCTCCAGTTTGCAATTTCACAATCTGGTTATTCGGGTACAAATTACCCTAGCAACCATGCATTGGTTTGTATAAAAGACTGAATTATAAATTAGGAGACAGCCTGAATAGAGGGAGAGAGAGAAGTAATAGTAAATGTGTAGTCTTTTATAGAGCATTTGCTTGTTTGTTTTTAATATGGGTTCAGTAACCCCCATTTGAAAACTGGAAAAAGTCAGAAGGCAAATAATTAAAAAAACAAAAACATGCATTTGAAAAGTTGCCAATCCATTCTATAACATACTAAAAGTGACCCACCTCTTTAAGGAGGCTCCGAGCAGTACCGTTTAGTGTGTAGGTAGCATGTGTTATTTCTAACAATTGCATAGCCTTGTATTTATCAACATTGAACCGCAGAGGGGGTTTGCTGCTCAGGACTCCGGGTTAGTTACATCTCTCTGCAAAGTTATTTCAAGGTTATTCATAAACAACATTTTAACAGTATTGTTTCCCTTAAAAGCACAGCATAACGGTGTAGCTTCTTATGTGCTTATGGAAGAGTGTGAATTGGCATTATTTTGGCCTAAAGCTGGCCATAGATGCAAAGATCCGATCGTACGAATCACGTCTATGACCTGCTTAAATGTTGTAGGAGGTAGTGACGTATGCTTTCATACATCACAGTGGTGTATTCTCTGCTCTGGGGATAGTGAAGATAAACTTGATTATTTCATAAACGGTACAGAATTTTTTATTGATTACATTTAGAAAACTTACTTCAGTATGCTGAAGCTTATAATAATTTTTTTTCATTTTCGCAATTTCCCTTTAAGGACCAAATTTGGAGCATGTATGCATTCACAGGAAGAAATTGGCAGCTTCAAGAGAGCAATTTGCCTATGCATGTGACATTCGCGGGCATGTTGGATGTGGTGGCAGTAAATGCCTATATACACTATCTGCACTGGGGATCTAGTTCACGACCGTGTAATAGTCAAACTTGATGGCGTCCCTTCAATTTCCCTGTTTAGCTTTAGGACTATGGCACGTGCTATTTTTATGCCAGTGGAGGTAACAAGTGGCAGATTATCAAAATGTGGGTTTAGAGCTTAATAAGTAAACTCGAGAGTTAGAACTCACCATTTGGCAAATTGTTCTAAAGTCCCGTAGGAATGACTAGGATGTGGTGAATATTTTGATAAATCTGCCTCCAAGATTTGTTATACTTCACTTCATTATTTTCCATTTAAACTGTGTGTTCTGTAAAATATTTTGTCAAAAAACCATAGGGCGTTTTATATATAAATCGTTATGTGGAAGCAAGTCCTCTTGATCGAAAAAGGTTAAAAAATAGTTAGTGTGAACATTTTGTGAGCTGTTTTTTTTTCTTGTTTAGAAATAAATGAAGTCATTGGTATTTGATGATATGTAAGCTTCTTGCATCCTAGTAGGAATTTTTGCAATGGAAAGAAAAGGTGGCAGTACATTGTTATATATGGTAAAATAAACTGCTAAAATTACACATGCTAATTACAATTTGGGGTAGTATTTTTGAAATTAAAGGCATTCAATTCTCAGTGCAAATTTCAGCAAGCTTACTTGTAAGATTACTTTTTCCCCTCCCCTACATGATCTCTGTTTGCTCTGAGCTTTTCTCAGATGGGATATTTGTGCCCCAAATTTTTGTGCTATCATGTCATCTAAGTAGAAGAATTGCAAATACAAACGTTTCTGTTGCATGCAATTTGTTGCAGAGTTTTCAGGAAATTACATGACAAGGATATGATGGTTAAAATCCTTATGTTAAACATAACAAAATTTTAAAGTCGGTAAAATGTTTTTTTTTTCTTATGTATTTGGAAATGCCTTTGCTGCTGTTAGCCCAATAGCTGAAATTGTTACATGTTTAAAACAATTGTGACCTCCGCATATCTGGTTGCTATGTTTTTGTATATATGCAAGGTGGACAGTGTAATGGGATCTGTTTTCCGGAAACCAGGTATCCAGAAAGATCCGAATTTTTTTTTTTTTTTTTTAATCAAATAATTGTTTTCTGTTGCAACTCCTTTTCGCTGTCTGCTTTTTTGTTAAGGTCTAATAATACCAATAGACCACACTCCCTGCTAGCATTATACGAACACTTGACCCTTTAGGAAGTCGATGAAAGGTGATAACCGAGCTAGTGGGCAGTGTGTTTGGAGAACTATGGAGTTTTATTCATTGCTACTGTAAATTCTGCAAGCAGAGTGAGAGAAGCACCTTTCCAAGTGGCTACAATAACCAAATGCATTGTTAAATCAATATGCTTTTTAGCTTCTATCTGCAGTGTTTCTTCATGTTTCAAAGCATTACAACACAACTAATTTAATCCTAGTTAGGTGTGTCTTATAAATGCACTTTGCCTAGGAAGATGATTTTCCTGTTGGAAGTCCTGTCTGATCAGGAGATGAACGTTCATACCATGATTGACCGAAACTGACGATTTTGGGAAAACATTGTGACTCCGTTTGGAGTAGAATGACATGGTTACCCATTTTGGATTTGCTTCCTTGTGCTCTTTCAAATGGAATGGATTTTTTATAATTTTACCCCATAGTAAATGTGTTGAATTTTCAGTAGATGAAATGACTTCTGTGACGATTTGCATGTGCTAACTCCATTTTGGGTTCTCTGAGTGCAGATATTTTGGTAATCCCATGCACCATAAGAATCAGACTGTTCAGTGGACCGTTGACATTCATATTTGGGATGTTGTTCCTGGAAACTTATGCTTTGTGGGAGATATGAACTTGTAAGTGAAAGTTTTGAGGTGATTTTTTTTTTCGGAATTTTCATTTTTTTTTAAAAAAAAAAAAAGCTGCTGCATTCAGAAAAGCTTTGATGCTTGGTAGTTTGTACCAATTTCAAAATGGGTAGCAATGTCTTTGTACTCAAATGTGTACTTTTCAAAAAATATATTGTTTCCCCTGGTAAACCTACTGTTCATATTCCATATTCTACTTTGAAAATGTGGTCATTTACTACTGGGAGTTTTTAATCTATAGAAGTCAGAAATCTCCATAAAACTATACATATCTGGTATTGGCATGTTCAAGACACTTGAGGCTTTCAAAATCAGTTGATTTTTGTACATTTTTCTAATTTTTTTTTTTGCTATTTAGAGCTCTAATTCTTGTTCCAGAAGTAGAAATACACAAACTCTGGCAAATCTAGGTTCAGGTACTCCTGGAAAAAAAGTGTAGATACATTTTATCTTTGGCCCTGCTGAGTAGAATCCTTGCGTTTCATTAAAGGCAGCTATTAGAATTGATACAATAGTTGCTAATATTACACCAATCAGGTCTGGACTGGGGGTCAAAATAGGTCCTGGCATTCCAAGTACACAGAGGCCCAAATAGTCCTCCACCAGCCCACTAAATAGTGACTATGGGACCTTACAGCAGGCCCTCTGGCATTTGCCAGAACCCACAGATTGCCAGTCCTGGCCTGACACCAATGCTACTGAGCTGCCAACTGAAACACCAGAGACCGGAACATTAAACGTTAAACTTAAATTTTGGGTAAATGGTAAATTAAAGATGGAAAGCAATTGAGTAAAGTCTTTATGGTGAACAATCTGAAAACAACTGAACTGGAAAGTGTTTGGAAGGTGAAGACTGGAGAAAATCAGAAATTTTGATGCTGGCTTGATTATCATAGTGCCCTAGGATTTTTGTATAGAGAACCTGCTTTAGAGACACATAGGTCTGTGAAGGTAACAGTCTCTTCTCTCATATGATGCCATGTATAACTGGACTTATTGCTGGGTTTTCAGTTCTAGAGCTGTAGCAGTCTGTGTTGTGTCTAAGCACCTTTAAGAAATATAGTAGCAGTTGTCCATAACATCTCTCCTGTTTGTATATAGGTAAATAATGCTTACAGCACAGAATAATATGCCCCTGAACATTGCAAGGCTCTCTAAGAATATACAGCATAATTAGTACATATGTAAACCCTGCTTAATCTAAATATTTTTATTAAAAATATACTTTTATAGTAGTATATGCCATTGGATAATCTTAAATCGAAGACTTCAATTTTAAGTACTAAGGATCATCTCGTGGATTGCACTATTATCAAGCATAAAAATAATCCAAGGGCACACATACATGCTAGGGTAAATCAGACAATGAATGGATAGAACACTGTTTATTCCTGCAGTTTTTCCTGATATAGTTAAACTTCATTATTTACTACAGGTTTGAGACCTGGGTATTTCCAGATAATGGATCTTTCTGTAATTTGTATCATAAGTCTACTAGCAACGTAGAGGGTTCTTCACAGTCAGGACAGTGAGGTTGTGGAATGCACTGCCGGGTGATGTTGTGATGGCTGATTCAGTTAATGCCTTTAAGAGTGGCTTGGATGATTTTTTGGACAGACAGAATATCAAAGGCTATTGTGATACTAAACTCTATAGTTAGTATAAGTATGGGTATATAGAATTTTAATTAAAAGTAGGGAGGGGTGTGTGTATGGATGCTGGGTTTTCATTTGGAGGGGTTGAACTTGATGGACTTTGTCTTTTTTCAACCCATTTTAAATATGTAACTATGTAACTATACTAGAGAATTCTTTTAAAGAAACAGTAACACCAAAAAAATTAAATCGCTGTTTTAACCCTTTCCCTGCCAAGCACATATGCTGTACGTTCAGGCATGTAAAGACTTTAACTGCCAAGAATGGTCCTTGTACATTCTTGGCAAAATCAGTGATGTACTCTGCATCAGCGGCTTTAGCCACCTCTGCAGAGCCTTCGCAGCATTGACAGCCCCCCGGGCAATGAGGCTGGGGGGCTGTCATGTTGGTCCTGCAACAGGATTGTCCCAACGGTCCCTGCCAGAAGCACGGTAGCAGGGGACAGCCAATCACAGCCCTGCGTTCACAAGCACAGACAGACTCCTTCTAGCTGCTGATTGGTTCCTGTCCTACAGTTCAGTGAGCTCAGAGCCACCAGCTCCTCTGCACAGCCTGAGAATTCAGGGAGAAGGGAGGCACTATTGGAATTTTTGCAGAAATATTCAATAAATCAGCCTGAAACACTACTTTTTAAGTAGAATTCTTGTGCAAACTTGTGATATAAAACCAGTGGTTCTGAATGCATAGTTGGCCACAGTGGCATAAAGCACTGATTTGCTTGTCTATGCCTATAATGCCTTATGTGAAACTCTTGTCTCGTGCCATATACTGTACATAGAACTGCCTTAATACCAAAAACAAGTAAATAACTTCTTATTGGCTCCTTTTAGCCTGTCTCACCCTAACCAGGATAGGTTCTCTGCTGAGGGATCACACAAACATAAAATTGTGGCTCAAGGTAATCGCTTTAAATCCCGCCCTCCAGTCTATTCCCCTCTCCCCAGTGCCCCACTTTTGTTCATTTTCCTTCTCCTCCCTGGGAACTTCTGTGTGTGGGTTTTTTTTTTTTTTTGGTCCCCCCCCCTTAACTATATAACAGCCTACTTATTATAATTTCATTTTTGGGCCATTTTAAACGTACCTTGTTGTAGATCTATCTAAAACAGAATTGTCTATAGGGAAGTGTTTGTTAGTCTATATATGGACATTTGTAAAATAAAGATAAGATAAACATAATTTCTGTGCAATGTATTGTACGTAATGCTCGGCTTGATTTCTTAAACTCTTATTTTCTCTCCTATCCTCAAGATGCATGAACTTTTTAATCCTGTTTTTTCAACCAACAAATAAGTAATAAAATGTACCACATCGTATTCAGTAACTATCATTGCATTAAAACGAATCCCCAGTCAATGGAGAACAGATGCTTTTAATCTGAAAGTTTGGCTTACTTTAAATTTATACTGATACACCTTTTTCTTAATTTTTGTTCTAAAAATACCTTTATGATTTTTTTGTGCTTCTTAAAGGGGTGGCTCACCTTTAAGGTAACTTTTATTATGTTATAGAACAGCCAATTCTAAGCAACTGTGTGAAAAAATAACGAAAACTAATTCAAAATTTTTATAGTTCTTAGCTTTTTTTATTCTGACTCTTTGCAGGTTTTAAATGAATGTCGCTGACCCAATCTAAAAAAAAACATGCTCTGTAAGGCTACATATGTTACTTTTTATTACTGATCTTTCTATTCAGGACTCTCCTTTTAATATTCCAGTCTCTTATTTAAATCAATGCATGGTTACTAGGGTAATTTGGACTCTAGTTGCCTGATTGCTTAAGATGCAAATTGAAGAGCTGCTGAATAAAAAGCTAAATAACTCAAACCTTCAATAATAGAAAAAAGGGGAAAAAATTGCAACTTGTCTCAGAATATCACTCTCTACATCATAAGTTATCTCAAAGGTGAACAACCCCTTTAACTGTATCTGCTGACCTCATACCAAGTGCTGGGTAGTTCAACGGATATGTATGCTGTGGTGTTTGGTTACAAGATTTCTGAAGTGCTATTTATTCCTCATGATTCCCTGCCCCCTAACTTGGTATAGATTGTCAGCTCTCATGGGAAGATTCTTATCCTCCTGCTGAAATACCATCTCTAGTTGGACGTTTGACCCTCTCAGCACAGCACATTTGAGTACTTAATTTTGCTAAATGTTAGCAGTTTTATGTTTTTGCTCTTCTCTGTAATTTCACCTATTTTCCAAGATGAATTACTCTAAATACCTAAAAAAGTAATTGATCTGCCACTATGCACAAGGGCAAAAATACCCCCCCCCCCCTTGCCCAATGGCAAGCAGCTGACCTTGAAGTCACTGGGCCAAAGCACCGGCAGAGTTTGGCATATTCCCACTGGCACAAATGACACTATCAGGCACAAAATATTACTATACTGATAGACTTGCAAAACAGAATATTAAGTAATTTAAATGGGATAAAATACATAAGATATCTATAATGCAATGGCTATAACTAAATGGGAGAAATCTTTCCAGACCCAGAATCTAGATTAAGGGAAAATGTTGACTCTATTCGCTATATTTAATCATTTTAAATATTGCATGTTCTGTTATAGATAAAGCTCCCCATAGACTCGACGATTCTTCTTGCCGAACGACCGATTTTAGCGAAGTCCGAAGTGCGGTTAGTGGGATTCGAACGATTGAACATCTTACGATTTTTCGGCCGACATCTGTCAGGAAATCGGCCAGATTAAAAAAATCTTTGTCGGTCCCAGTGCAATTTATCTATGTTTGTAGGGCCAAGCAGGCAGCTCCCCTTTGTTTTCCTGGCAAATTGGTCTTTTTAGTTGATGGTCAATTCGTACGATCGTTCTGAAAAAATCGTCTCATGATGATCTTTTAAAAATCTCAACATCTATGGCCAGCTTAAGACTGCAGTTTAGCTGTCATCAGTGGATCCTATTACAATATTATAATGTAGTTGCACTTTACAAGTGAAACAAACAAGCCAGTAAATTCACTTTCAGTTGCAATTGGATAGTCACACCTCAGTGATGTCAGACCCACTTCCTTGTTTGCTAGGTTACACCCTTCATACAGGAGAGCTCTGATGGGATTTGTAGGAGGATGTACTTTTTGGGAGCAAGATAATGAAGGCAATGTGTAAGAGGGGAAGCCTTTTTAAGGAAGTTAGGCAAGCACTTAATGATGGATTTTTGAATAAATATATTTAATATAAATATTTTATATTTAAGTATAATGTTAATACCACTCTGTAGATCAGTTTTCTTTTGGTCTGCATTGTCATTTTCCATGAAAAGCGAGTACATGCAAAAGCAATATATACGTTAATCATTTGTGTTCCTGATCTATAAATCAAGCTTAAGTTTGTGCAACAAAACAGCCCTATATTGTTGGACTTGCTGTAAGCAAGCAAGTGGTTCAGTGGCTTTATGGAATGCAGTTGCTTAGGTGTTACTTCTATCAGGAAAAGGGCTGTGCCTTTTTTTAGCAATTTTTTTTTTTTTTCAGGCGTGCATGAAATCCTTTTACTTGTATTTTCTTGAAGTCAAATGTTAGCTAGTGACTGCAAACTCAAGCTTTGAAGGTGTGTGTATCTATATCGCTCGCAACTTCTGAATTTAGCCAGAGGGTTTTTCTGCTTAGTCATGTTTAATTCTTATGAGCTGTTCCCCAATAAAGTGCCTGCACAAACAAGAAAGAGACCTATAGAAAGCACTTGACTGTAACTTCTAATTCAGTGTTTTCTGCAGTTTTTTTTCTTTTGTGCAGTGTTTGAGGAGTCTTAACCAAATGTGTAAAATACAATATATTCGAGGATTCAGAATTTTCAGTTATCCATTGTTTAAGGGACTACACACTGGCTGGACAGTTGTGCTGTTCATAAGAGTTTGGGCCAGACAGAAGTAGGTTCTGATCAAATCAGAATACCAACTTGGAGAGATTGGGGTCATGAAACGTTTCTACTATGAATGTGGGGTGAAAGTTGTAAATTGGGAGTGAAAAGTATGCTTAAAGGAGAACTAAACCCCCAAACTAATGAAAACCCTTACCCTCCATAGTCCCCCCCCCCCCGCACAAGTGTTGATGCCTGTAAATGCTCCTAAGTCTTTAAATAACCCCTTGATGCAGTCAGCTGAGCTCAGGGGCGCCATCTTGACCGCTTCGGGCGTCTTCAGTAAGTAAGCAGCACGTGCGGTTGTAGCAATTTTCCAATCCCGAACTGCGCATCCACCGACAGCCACGGAATTTGGGAATCTTTGGGTCTCTTCTGCAAAGTGGTAAAAATGGCTCCACTGCGCTGACTGCATCGAGGGGTAATTAAAGACTTGGGGGCATTTACAGGTATTGACATCTGTGCAGTGGGGACTATTGAGGGTAGGTTCTAGGGGTTCTCATTAGTTTAGTGGGGGGGTTAGTTCTCCTTTAAGCATGCTTTATTTACATGAAGCAGGGTTTTATACTAGCTGTTTTATGCAATATCTTTTTATACAGACCTACATTGTTTGGGGGGTAAAGGGTTCCTTTAACTTTTAGTATGTTCTAGAATGTCCCATCAATTGGTCTTCATTTTTTTTTTCTTTCATAGTTAATTAAATAGTTAATTATTGTTTATCCTCTTTCCACCTTTCAGATGGAGGTTGCTGACCTCCAACCAAAAACAGGCTGCTCTTTGTTAAAAAAAAAAAAAAGTTTAATGGGGAAACCGTTTGTTACAAAATGCATCTCTTAATAGCGCTCCTACCCTGTATTGAAAGCTGTTTTTCAAAAAGTGCCAAGTTTTTGTTTTTGTTTTAAATATTTTAAAATTTGACGTGAGGCTAGCTATTTTCTTAACTTTCCCAAGAGCTCTGATAAAGCTCTGATCAGTCTTTACTGCTGCACTGCAAGTTTGATTGGTCCACTGTGGCTGACATAGGGAGGTGACACTAGGATGTCCACCACTGCTTCATGCAAGTCGATGTGTTTTCATTTTATATTATAGATACATACAACAAGCCAAAAAGGTCCACACTCGCGTGGCTCACGGTGCAGACACGGTGGAAGGACTGTTTTGAGGTCTACTTATATATGCAGTTCAATAAGCAGCCCAGTCTGGCACTAGCCTAATGCTTGCACATAATTGCTTAAACACGGAGTAAGCTGCTTATATATAGAGTTACAATTTTTTTTTCTTTGCAGAGTTAAATAAGAATCCAGTGGAAGGTTTTTCAGCAGGCTTAATAGATGACAATGACTTATACCGATGGGAAGTTCTAATAATCGGCCCACCTGACACATTATAGTAAGTAATATGTGTATATGACACACATCTGTTACAAGAGTTAAGTGCCAATATCGAAGTATAAAATGGATTTTTTTTTTTTTATGTCATGGCCTTTATTGATCAAATATACATGTACAATAGTATTAAAGGCATTTAAGATGTCTACATAGTTGCTACCATACTAAGAGGCATTGTACATGAATGCAAAGTATTACAACCAAATAAAATCATAAACTCAAGTTGTTTGTTTTTGCTTCTAGGAATTTATAATACTGTGCCTGTGCTTTTTGCAAGTCTTGGTGTGGGGGTTAGGGTTTATTGTGACCTCCTGTTTGGTTTGGGCTAACTTTGTTTGTAGTTTTGTTTCTGCCACTTTAGTTTTGAATTTAACTATATGGCTTTACCTTCAAGTAAGCTTTAAATGCATCCTAACTTGAGTGGTGCCTCTTCAAGTGGAGCATTATTACGAAAGTATTCCTGCAATGAGGTGCCAATGTCTTCTATTTTCCTTACAATGTCTATCCAGGCAGTGTTAAAGTGATACTGACACTAAAAATTTTCTATTCAAAATATTAATCTACATTAAAAGTTGCATATAGGTCAGGTTGATTGTTTTTTGCTGATATTTCTGCTTTTGTAAGTAATGGTTACTTGAAGTTTCTAAACCTGAATGTTTTGCCAACCTGACTGTCCCATCTCTAACGCTAATGGACTACTGCTGCACAAATATGGCAGCCCCCTCATAGAGGAACATTGGGTTAAGAAAGGTGATGTAAAAGCATCAGGCAAATACTTTTTAATGGCTAAATTGTAAATAGCATTCTAAGGCAATGTTATGATGGATATAAAAAGTTATTTTCTGGCATCGGTATCTCTTTAAGGAGCCAGCCACTTGAGGTTGGAGTGTTCCCCACAACTATACCATTTTTAGGGGGGCATGGTGAGAAATGCCCGAAGGCAAATATTCTGTACTCTGATTTGTTGGTTGCGTTGTTTTAGAAGTAAGGGCCAAGTCTATATACATAAGTTTGATTTGGAGTATCAGGAATATTGCTGTGGGGTGGGAAAACCCTCCAGGAGTCTGAGGTCTCTGGACTGGAGGAAGTTACTGCACTTTAGGTTGTCTCCGGTTTCCCTGGTACCATCCCTGAGGCAGGGTTTGGAGTAGTATTAAAGTCTCCTGCCATTAAAACAGTGGAGTTGGCCTACTGAAGGGTATATTCAATAAACAAATCCTTTGAAAATGGTGGTGCCATATAGATGTTGGCTAGTAAACACTCTCTAGAAAATTGTTTGAATTGGATAAAAACATCAGCCTTTGTGGTCTGTTTTTAGATGTAGCACTTTGAACGCTAATTTGTTTATTAATGTAGACCCTCCCACCCAGGGTTTTTTAAGGCCTGTGAGATGTTTCCTGATTAAAAGGAACATCTGGGTTTAGCGGATTGACATAGTTCTAGACAAAGAATGGCCTGCCAAATTGCATTCTCCCCACGTTTCAGGGTCTACCCGAGACATTTACTAGCTAGGTTATAAAGTAGAATGTGCCGTGGTTGATCTGCAGTTATGTCTATAAACTTGATACCAATAGCAGTTAAGTAAGGATAAATGAGGCGGTTGTCCCTGTTTCTAGATGAGCAGGTCAATCTCTTAAAGTATAACCTCAGTCATGCTAAAACCATTATCGTCCCAGTGAGTCTAGCCAGTTACACGCTTCGGTTGGAGAGTCAAAGAACTTGGTACCCGTAGCATATTTATAAAAGGTCGAATAGTAAATTAGAATATTCGAGTTTCAAGATTGATACATACGGATTTGAATCCCCCTATTCTAATGTGAGATTTAGAACACCTCCACCATGAAAACAATCCGAATTGAAATATTACCTACCTAAAACCTTCCGTGTCCATGTACGAGTCACTGGCAGAGGTTCGTTGAGCCATTTGGAGATGTTAATAGTTTTCCTGACATTTGAGATTTATTTTTTCACAGTCCCGAATTTTCGTGTCGGAACCATTAAATCGAATATTAGACATTCAAATATTTTCTTAACATCACAGTCGAATTGTGAGTATATTCGCATGAATTTGAAATTCGACCTTTGATTAATGGGCCTCTAAGCCTTGATGAGTATGTCGTAGAATTTTTTTTTTTTATTATTATTATTATAATACAATATTTTCAAAGTTCACTTAATAATCCTGTAAGAACATTAGTAGCTGTGAAGACTTGTCAGTTGAGACAACATAAAGACATTTGCTGAGTTTTTCTATTTCATGGTTTCTCTTCCTTTTTATTTTTTAGTGAGGGTGGGGTTTTCAAGGCTCACCTCACCTTTCCAAGGGATTATCCTCTTCGGCCACCTAAAATGAAATTTATCACAGAAATATGGCACCCAAATGGTAAGTTGGTGATGATGGTTATTCTGAATGATGTTCTGTAAGGCAACTGTAATGTAAGAACCATTTAGAATAGTGTGATCAAAAATGCTGCCCCCCCCCCCATTTGTTAGCTGCATCTTTAACTAAACAAAAACGCTTTTATAGCCACTGACTACTATGTGGGAAAGGAAGGGTATGCTGCCGTGAAAACTTTATTACTTTATCTGAAGGTTGCAGATCCCATTTTGAGACAGTCGATTTTAAATATAAGAATTATTTGCTTAAAGTTTACTCTATGGTAGATGGCCTTTCTCAGCTTTCTGGACATCAGATTTCTGGAAAAGAGATCCCATGCCTGGATAAATCTTACAAATGGTGTAATTGTCTGTGCAGTATAAACTGGAGACAAGCTTCAAGAGGTTAACACTGTGTCTCCTCTCAAAATGTGTCAGTGTTTGCAGAAGAAGACCAAGACCAAAAACGCTCATTGTTAAATGATATGTTTATAACTATATATCCTCTTCTGAATGATTTTACTTTTTCTAGTTGATAAGAATGGAGATGTATGTATTTCCATTCTTCATGAACCTGGTGAAGACAAATATGGCTATGAGAAACCCGAAGAGCGCTGGCTTCCTATCCATACTGTGGAAACCATAATGATCAGTGTAATTTCCATGCTAGCAGACCCTAATGGAGACTCTCCAGCAAATGTGGATGCAGCGGTAAATTCTTTCAATACTTTTATTTTTTTTTTTTTATATATATTTTTTTTTTTACAAGCTGTACATTTAAGATATTGAAAAGGGTTTGTTTGGATCAATGTATAAAACTTTAGTTTACTTGTAGACCCGATACATGAGATGTTTGTGTTTTTATGGTTTTTTTTTCTCATTGTGAGCAATTAGAAACCATATAAGAGCTGGCTAGCTATCTACAGTGGTGCTTGAAAGTTTGTGAACCCTTTAAAAGAAAATTCTATATTTTTATATGAATGTGACCTAAAACATCTGATTTTCAATTGTCCTAAAAGTAGATGAAAGAAAACCTAGTTAAATAAACACACATTTTTTTTTTTATTTTTTTTTTATATTTGGTAAAATGTTTTTATTGGGGGGAAAAAAAAAGAACTAATAACCATCTGCATGTGGCAAAAGTAAGCAAATCCTTGTGATTCTTAATTTAGCGATTAAATCATTTTCTGGTGTTTTTGGTCAATGGCATGACAAGCACACATACAGCACATTTGTGGATGTTTATCATGACTCAAACAAAGGATGTGTCCGAGGACCTCTGAAAAGGAGTTTGCACATAAAGCAAGTCCTGACCTTAAAGGAAAACTTTACCCCCAAAATGAACACTTAAGCAACAGTTTATATCAAATTGAATGACATATTAAAGAATCTTACCAAACTGGAATATATATTTACATAACTATTGCCCTTTTACATCTCTTGCCTTGAACCACTATTTCGTGACTCTTTCTGTGCTGCCTCAGAGATCACCTGACCAGAAATACTACAACACTAACTGTAACAGGAGGAAGCAAAAGGCAGAACTCTGTTAATTGGCTCATGTGACCTTATATGGGGTTTGTATGTGTTCACAGTGAATCGTACGATCTCAGGGGGCGGCCCTTATTTTTTAAAATGGCAATTTTCTATTTATGATTATCCAATGGCACATACTACTAAAAAAGTATATTATGATAATGGTTCATTTACATGAAGCAGGGTTTTACACACTTTTAATAGAGACCTACATTGTTTGGGGGGTATAGTTTTCCTTTAATCCAATTAAACCAATTGTGGAAAAACCTAAAGCGCATGGTTCATGTGCGGAAACCCACCAACATACAAGAACTGAAGCTGTTCTGTATGGAGCAATGGGCTAAAATTCCCCTGAGTCGATGTGCAGGACTGATCAATAGTTAACGTAAACATTTAGTTGCAGTTATTGCTACATAAGAGGCTCACATCAAATACCGAGTGAAAGTAAGTGAATACCGATTCACTTAATTTTGCCACACAGAAATGCTATTGGATCTTTATTTTCCCCCTCAAATACATGACCAGATTACATTTTTGTTTCATTTGTTTAACTAGGTTTACTTGAAAATCATATGTTTTGGGTCACATTAATATAGATATAGAAAATTCTAAAGGGTTCACAAACTTTCAAGCACCACTGTACAGTTGACACACTAATCCTATTTTTGCCTGAAAAGTGCTTTTTCTGTTCATAAAAATGGATCTACTGCATTCTCTGATGCACTCATGATGCTTCATGTTATCTGAACATTTCCTATTCTGTAGCGCACAACTGATAACTAGTTAAGTAATGTTACATGAAGTACAATTTATAGCCTTTTTTACTGCATCGGATCCCAAGCAAACAATTATGCATGATTTGTAAGTTTTATAAAAGGGGACATACTCAAATGAACAAATCTTACTTAACATATTAAAGATAATTGTGGCATTGGATCCTTGCTTCATGATTTACATATGTTCTTGTACAAGCTTTAGTTCATTTGAGAATTATCTGCATGTTTGAAAAGGCAGAGCCAGGGGTGGTGGTTGACGTTTTCATTTGGGGGTGCTACCATTAGGTGGCTTATAAGAGACCTTATATTTGTATAATTAAAGTGAAATTAAGAGTATATCCAGATATCCAGGTAGAGCTGTTTTGCAAGATTGCTTTGAAATTATTCCAATTTACATTTAGCAAGACAACCTGCTGGTGGTGTCTTACTGTGGGTTTGCAGGGACTGAACTTCCTGCAAAAAACCAACCCAATGCATGATAGTGTGAAGTACAGTCAAAAACTGCCAGTGTCATAACTAAGATGTTACTGAGCCTTTACAGCAAATTCAGTTTAGGTCCCCAAAACTTTGGTAAGTTGACCTATTCTACCAAGATATATTTTTAAAAATGCTCATTAATTAGGACCTTAATGGGGCCCCTTTGTAACTTCCCAGTGTGTTTCCTCTTAAATACTGTGAAAAGTGATGCCTTCTGAAATCAGAAGGTATTTACTTGTCTCCTGCCATACACACAGCACTGCCTAGATACCAAAAATGAGAATATTGATTCTCTCATAAGGCATCATTGGCGGAGATATGCAAATCACTCCTTTGTGTCCCTTCGGCCAACTATGCATCCAGAACCGCTGGTTTATAGCACAGATACAGCCTAATTGTTCAGACCGCCTGCAAGTTTGGATATATGGCTCTGAACCAGATTTGGTTCCCCATTCTCCTAAATACTGCAAATCCATCAAACACTTAAAGGGAAGGAAACCTAGTTGGCTCAAAACCCCCCCCCCCCCCGGCCTACCCGTCCCACTAACTTGTTACTTACCCTTCTGCGCAGGTCCAGTCCAGGGAGTTCACAGACGACCTCTTCTTCCACACGATCTTCTTCCTGCTTTGACCGGCGCATGCGCAGTAGGAGCATTTCGCCAGTATGATCTACTGCGCATGCGCCAAAAGTACTTTGTGACTTTTGGCGCATGCGCAATAGATGCGTACCGGCGAAATGCTCCTACTGCGCATGCGCCAAAACTCCGTTCAAAGCAGGACCACGCGGAAGAAGATGTCGTCTGTGAACTCCCTGGACTGGACCGAAGGGTAAGTAACAAGTTAGGGACATTTGCCCTGCGGGACGGGTAGGCCAGGGGGGAGGAGGGAGGGTGGGCAACACACGGGAGGGGGGGGGAGGGTTTTTGCGCCAACTAGGTTTCCTTCTGTGGAGATGTGAATGGTACAGCTTCAAATTGTATATAATATGTACTAAAATCTGTCACACTGGTTTTAATGCAAGTGTTCACATGGACTGACAGACCTATGCTGGGTGAATGGTATTCCTTTCTGTTACTTTTCCTTTTCTCCATTAGGCTGGCCACCTAATGCACTTTCCTTTCTCTACTCTAAATCTGACAGCACCTGTGAACCATGCATGTAATTAACTAGCTTGTGTTAAAAAAACCTAACTGCTATTGTGTTACATTTAAATGTGTAAGATAAATGCTACAATGTACACATATGCATTGGAAATGTAATTTGTGGTAACTATATTGTGAAGGATTTTAAAATACAGCATGATTGCAAATGCAGCTTTGAAGTTAAAAGTTTTACCTGTGATACAGCCTGGTGTGGTGGCTTGCACCTCTTAAGAGGCAGGCCAGCAGCACTTACTGGAATTTAAAGGGAATGCTGCAGTGCATGTTGGGAGTTCTGACTCCTATAAAAGGCTGGAGTGATTAGAAAGCAGGGGAGTCATTTGTAAAGCACAAGTTGGAAGTGCTGGCTTAAACAAGTGGTGCTGTATGATGCAGAAATCATTTTTTTTATGTGTAACAGTCTGCTTTGCAAGTTTTTGAACTGTTAACAAAAAGTTTCTTATTGTTTTTTATGGAGGTCTGGAAAGTTAAATAAACCTCTGATTTTTTTTTCATCAAGAAGAGTATTTTTCTTTGAGAAAATGTCCCCATGCCTCACATATGGTGTCAGAAGTGGGATGGTTAATGAAGAGTATTGCTCCAAATACATCAACTTAAAATTAGAGGAATTATGTACAAGACCCGTACCTGGCGTACTGTAGCAGGCAAAGAAGCTGTGAGCCAAGGTGCCAGACCTAAAGTAAAGCAGACTAAAATGGCAAGTGGATCTGAAAAAGAAGTGGAACTAGAGGGCGCGGTTCCAAGGAAAAGTAAAACCACTATTTCTGGTGCCACAGAAAAGATTGATCCTGCACTTCCAGAAAAGACTTTATCCGAGAGTATTACTGAGTTGATGAAATGGCTGACAGTGCAGCAAGCTGAAGCTGAGAGGAGACATCATGAGGAAACAATGATGTATCGGACTGAATTGCACAAACAGGATGGACGCTGGAAAGATCTGATCCAGATGCTGAGACCAGAGCAACCTGTAGTCCCTCCTCGACAAGTAGCAGTGTCTCCTTGGAAAGACCCAAAGCTAACAAAAATGACTCAAGAAGATGACATTGAGGCCTACCTTACACAACATTTGAGAGGGTAGCACTTGCTTGTATGTGGCCAAAGGAACATTGGGTAGTAAGGCTTGCTCCATACCTTACAGGCCAAGCCCAAATGGCCTACAGTAATATGGAGATCCATGAAGCAGCACAATATGATCGGGTGAAAGAGGCAATCCTAAGACGTTATAATATTAGTGAGGAGACTTACAGGCAGAGATTCCGTCAGTTAAAATACTCTGCTGCTGATAGTCCAAGGGAAGTCTTCACTCGTCTCACAGACCTGTATATAAAATGGATGAAGCCAGAACTGAAGACCCATCAACAAATTACAGAGACAATTGTAATGGAACAATTTGTTAAAATTTTGCCAGAGGATGTCGGTTCATGGGTGCAGAAACACAGACCAAAAACTGCTGAGAAAGCTATTTCATTGTCTGAGGACTACCTACTTGCCAAGAAAGATGCTGGTAGACATACCAGGAGGTTCCAGCAGCCACAAGTGCAAAGTGAAATAGCAAAGCAGGAATCTAAGGCACCAGCAAAATCTGATTTAATGGGAATGGTTTGCTTTGAATGCCAAAAAAGAGGACACATAGCCAAGTTCTGTCCCAAGAAGATTAAAAGGGCTTCAACTCACTCCTCTTTTTGTGGTTACAGTGACTACACCATGCCGGCACTACTTAATGGACACCCTGTAAATGCCTTGTTGGATACTGGAAGTAAACTCAGCTTGGTAAAGGCTGATTTGGTCACTCAAAAGAAAGTGTTTCCAAAGATTCCAATCACTTGTGTGCATGGTGACACAAAAACCTACCCAAGGTCACACATTGATTTACAAGTTCAGGAAAAGATCTTCACAGTAGAAGCTGCTGTTATTCCAAATCTTCAAGTTCCAGTTATACTTGGGAGAACCGCTCCTGGGTTTGATGACTTATTGAAAGGTGAAGAACAACTCTGTGCTGTGACAACCAGATCACAAGAGAAAAAGGAAGAAGATCCCAACGATGCCTTGGGACATATTTTTCCTTTTCATGAGGATATTGTGGTATCACCCTCCCCAAAGAGACAGACTCTCCCAGCACAGCAAGTTAATGTCCATAGGAAGAAACTTGTGATGAATCCTGCCAAGGATACAGGTGACTATATAAGTATCGGACTATGGGACACTGATATTGCTTTAGAACAAAAACAAGATGATGGTTTAAAATCTTTATATCAGCAGGGTTTAAAGAACTGTAAACCAAATGAAAAGGGACTTGTGCCACCCTATTATCTAGTCCAAGATGAAAAACTGTATAGGGTATGTGTTCACCCCAAGACAGGAGAACGTGTAGAACAGTTGGTGGTACCTAAAAAATTTACAGAGCAAATAGTGAGTTTGGCTCATAATATTCCCATAGCTGGTCATTTAGGTTACAAGAAAACCTTAGCTAGAATCCTTTATCGGTTCTACTGGCCAGGGGTATATGACCATGTTATAGCTCATTGCCGTTCTTGTCCAGAATGCCAGTACACTGCTTCTGTACCCCCTAAAGCTACCTTGGTACCACTACCCATAATTGATGAGCCATTTAATACTGTTGCCATGGATATAATTGGTCCATTGGAGAAAAGCTCAAAAGGTAACCGGTTTATTCTTACAATAGTGGATTACTGCACAAGGTATCCTGAGGCAATACCAATGAGAACAGTTACAGCTAAAAGGGTTGCTGAAGAGATTTTGAATGTGTTTAGTAGAGTTGGGCTACCAAAACATATCCTTACTGATCAAGGTAGCAATTTTACATCTACCTTACTGTCAGAAGTGTACCAACTTTTGGGTATTAAGCCACTTAGAACAACCCCATACCACCCACAAACAGATGGCCTTGTAGAAAGGTATAATCAGACTTTAAAGAAAATGCTTAAGAAATTTGTGCATAATGATCCAAAACAATGGGATAAATGGTTGCCATTTCTATTATTTGCATATCGAGAAGTGCCACAAGAGTCAACTGGTTTTAGTCCCTTTGAACTCTTATATGGTAGACGTCCCAGAGGTCTTCTAGATGTTATAAAAGAAGTGTGGGAAGATAAATCTGGTCATCAGAAAAATGTTATTGAGTATGTGTTACAAATGAGAGAGAGGTTGCAGATCTTGGTAAAAGTAGCACATGAAAATGTTGAGAAGGCACAAACAAATCAGAAAAAATGGTATAATCAGCATGCCAGGAATAAGACCATTAGAGTTGGTGATCAAGTCTTACTCCTGCTTCCTAGCTGTGAGAATAAACTATTGGCTAAGTGGCAAGGTCCATATAAGGTCCTTCGTCAAACTGGTCCTGTTGACTTTGAAATTGAAACTCCAGGTAAAAAATCAACCAGTAAAGTATATCATGTAAATCTACTAAAGCGTTGGTTTGAACCTAAAACCAAAACTAAGAACAATATTGCCTACAATATTGTCTCAGAGTCTACAGAGGATATGTCTGAACAGATTTATAATCTGTTAAAGAGTCAGACTGAGTGGAGGGATGTGCAAATTAACCCTGAGTTAACTAAAGAACAACAGGGAGACTTAAAAGAATTGATTAAGTCATACGCTGATGTGTTTATGAGTAAACCTGGACTTGTGTCCCTAGTATCCCATCAGATAGATACTGGGACTCATGCTCCAATTAGACAAAAGCCATATCGAATGCCTGAACAATTTAAGAAAACAGCGGAAAAGGAAGTTACAGAGATGCTAAAATTGGGGGTTATTGAACCATCCAAAAGTCCTTGGTGTTCCCCAGTAGTGATGGTTGGGAAAAAAGATGGAACGACAAGATTTTGCATTGACTTCCGTAAAATTAATGCAATCTCCACTTTTGATAGTTACCCAATGCCACGCATAGATGATCTCATTGATCAGCTAGGTGGAGCAGTGTTCATATCTACCTTAGATCTATCCAAAGGGTATTGGCAGATCCCTCTAGATGTCAAATCTAAGGAGAAAACTGCTTTTATAGTGCCTAGTGGGTTGTATCAATTTAAAACAATGCCGTTTGGACTACATGGTGCGCCAGCCACTTTCCAAAGGGCTATGGACATACTCCTACGGGAGCATGTAGGGTACAGCGCTGCTTATTTGGATGATGATGTGATCTACAGTCATTCATGGGTAGATCATTTAGATCACTTGAGGAAAGTAATTGCCCAAATAAAGCAGGCAGGTTTTACCATTAACCCAAAAAAATGTTCAATGGGTTTTTACGAAACCAAGTATCTTGGATTTATTTTGGGTAACGGTAAAGTAAAACCAGAAGTCACAAAAGTCCACGCTATTCAGGCTGCCAATATTCCAGCTACAAAGAAAGAAGTCAGGTCATTTCTTGGGCTTGCAGGATACTATCGGCGCTTTATACCTGAATTTTCTGCCATAGTTGCCCCATTGACTGACTTAACTAAAAAGAACAAGCGAGAGAATGTTACATGGTCAATAGAATGTGAACATGCTTTTCATAAAATAAAAAATTGTCTGTGTAAGGAACCAGTTTTACAGAGCCCAAATTTTGAAAAACCATTTATTGTACAAACTGATGCGTCAGAGGTAGGACTGGGTGCAGTCCTTAGTCAAGAGCTAGATGGTGAGGAACACCCTATCCTTTTCATAAGTCGAAAACTGTTCCCTCGTGAACAGAGATACTCAACTATTGAAAAAGAAGGACTTGCAATCAAATGGGCTTTAGAAGCCTTACGCTACTATTTACTAGGGAGAGAGTTCACTTTAATTACAGATCATCATCCTCTAACTTGGATAAATACTATGAAAGACAAAAATGCTAGAATCACTAGATGGTATCTTGCATTACAACCATTTAAGTTTGAGATTGGTCATCGGTCAGGGAAGAAGCACCTGAATGCTGACCATTTGTCCAGATATGGTGCTGAGGTAATGTTTGCGGAAGGACAAGCTTCCTTTTAAGGAGGGAGGAATGTGGAGATGTGAATGGTACAGCTTCAAATTGTATATAATATGTACTAAAATCTGTCACACTGGTTTTAATGCAAGTGTTCACATGGACTGACAGACCTATGCTGGGTGAATGGTATTCCTTTCTGTTACTTTTCCTTTTCTCCATTAGGCTGGCCACCTAATGCACTTTCCTTTCTCTACTCTAAATCTGACAGCACCTGTGAACCATGCATGTAATTAACTAGCTTGTGTTAAAAAAACCTAACTGCTATTGTGTTACATTTAAATGTGTAAGATAAATGCTACAATGTACACATATGCATAGGAAATGTAATTTGTGGTAACTATACTGTGAAGGATTTTAAAATACAGCATGATTGCAAATGCAGCTTTGAAGTTAAAAGTTTTACCTGTGATACAGCCTGGTGTGGTGGCTTGCACCTCTTAAGAGGCAGGCCAGCAGCACTTCCTGGAATTTAAAGGGAATGCTGCAGTGCATGTTGGGAGTTCTGACTCCTATAAAAGGCTGGAGTGATTAGAAAGCAGGGGAGTCATTTGTAAAGCACAAGTTGGAAGTGCTGGCTTAAACAAGTGGTGCTGTATGATGCAGAAATCATTTTTTTTATGTGTAACAGTCTGCTTTGCAAGTTTTTGAACTGTTAACAAAAAGTTTCTTATTGTTTTTTATGGAGGCCTGGAAAGTTAAATAAACCTCTGATTTTTTTTTCATCAAGAAGAGTATTTTTCTTTGAGAAAATGTCCCCATGCCTCACACCTTCCACTTAAGGTGAAGATGCACAGAGCTATTCGTAGCAGCTACTTGTCTTTGAGGAAGGGGGCAATAGGTATTTCACCTAAAAGTTTGAGTAGGCAGGAGAAGGAGCAGATGAGGGTAACTCAGAGGCAGCTAAAGAGCTATGTGCAGTTAACTGGTTCCTTTCTCTTTTCTGGCAAAAGCTTTGTAAAAAGAGTGCAGAAAATGTAAAGTTTGGTGATACCTTTTATTGGCTAACTGAATAAGTAACAATTGCACACTTTTACAGCACACAGGCCCCTTCTTAAGGCAAAATACAAATGAAAGGCTGGAAAGGCACATCATATATATACTGTTAGATCATTGAAAAAGGGTTTATGGGCAATAAATTAGAAAGTTACAGATAGTTAACTTGTAGATATAATAAAAGTAATTAGGGTGGGTTATAAATAGTCCAGGGGTCTGGATTCAGTCAGGACAACCCACCCTAATTACTTTTATTATCTCTACAAGTTAACTCTGTCTATCTAAACTTTCTAATTTATTGCCCATAAACCCTTTTTCAATGATCTAACAGTATATATATGATGTGCCTTTCATTTGTATTTTGCCTGAAGAAGGGGCCTGTGTGCCCTGAAAGCTTGCAATTGTTACTTATTCAGTTAGCCAATAAAAGGTATCACCAAACTTTACATTTTCTGCATTTTTGTAGAAAGAGTGGCAGCCCAATGAAACTTCTCCCCCTAACTCTGTACAACTAACTGCATGCTGAAAGGCAGGGGGATTGAGTGTTGTTTAGTAAAGGGAGAGGGGGATGTTGCACAGTGGAACAAACCAGACAGTTGGTAGGAAGCAAGAGTGAAATTGAAAGCATCATCGTCTCTGCACAGCATGTGATTGCTCTCCTTCTGATGTCACATGCATGTGCACAAGTGGGTGTAGATAGTGACATTCCCAAGTCACATCGTATCAAGAGAGTCACAGAGGTATCCAGTTCCCTCCAAGCAAATGCCTAATGCTGTCCCTGCTGTTTGTACTTTAGACATTCATTCTGTGCTGCACTGTTATGGAAGCCTCCATGCCAAATTTAAAACATAGTTCCTGAACTGATCCGTAAATAAAATTGTCCTAAAATGTTTCTTGCAGTACACATTTTTAGAAAAAAAGTTTAAAATGACTACAATCCCTTTAATTGAATGCATTCTGTATTTTATATGTACAGAAAGAGTGGCGAGAAGACCGTAATGGAGAATTCAAAAGAAAAGTTGCCCGCTGTGTAAGAAAAAGCCAAGAAACTGCTTTTGAGTGACATTTAACCAGCATCTAGTAGCTTCACAATTTCAGGGTAAGATTTTGTGACTACCCCATCTCATGTAAACAAGTCATACATTTAATTTGTCTTATATGTTTAATATTCAGTGACAGCTGCGTTCTCTTGAAGGTCCCCAATAAGCTTTTTAATTTTAGTACACCAAGTTAGTATTCATGGTCTTTGAGGAATGTTGACACCAAAAAGTGAATTTTCCATTATAAAGTAGGACATTTGTTGCCAAGAAATTAATATGAAAAAGTTTGGGAGCCCCTCTTAATTATTTGCAGTTTTGTTAACCATTGGCTAAGCTTTTCAAGTAGCAACTTCCTTTTAATATATAGCATGCCTTATGCCTACAGAAAATATGCATCATAACAAAATTACAGGTGCATAAATTTGGGCACCCCAACAAAATTACAGGTGCATAAATTTGGGCACCCCAACAGAGATATTACATCAATACTTGGTTGAGCCTCTAGACACCACCTATAGCCTTTGATGAGTGTCTGGATTCTGAATGGCAGTATTTTTGACCATTCGTCCATACAAAATCTCTCCAGTTCGGTTAAATTTGATGGCTGCCGATATATCGATGACATTCAAGTTTGTGGACTGTGACAACCATTCTAAAATATTGTACATTTCTGTTCTTCGTAAATGCCTTTCCTGCATAACTGCAACTTTGTGACTGATGCTTTAACATTATCCTGAAGAATTTGTTGATATTGGGTTGAATTCATCCGACCCTTGACTTTAACAAGAGCGCCAGTCCCTGAACTAGCCACACAGCCCCACAGCATGATGGGACCTCCACCAAATCAGTAGGTAGCAGGGTTTTTTTTTCTTGGAATGCGGTGTTCTTCTTCCACTGTGCAAAGTGCTTTTTGTTATGACCAAATAACTCCATTTTTGTTTAAGTCCAAATTTTGTTCCAAAATGACTGTGGATTGTCTAAATGAGCTTTTGCATAAAACAAGCGACTCTGTTTGTGGCGTGAGTGCAGAAATGGCTTCTTTCTCATCACTCTGCCATACAGATGTTCTATGTGCAAATTGCGCTAAATTGTAGAACGATGTACAGATACACCATCTGCAGCAGGTCTTTGGAGGTGACCTTTGGGTTGTCTGTAACCATTCTCACAATCCTCCGCATATGCCGCTCCTGTATTTTCTTGGCCTGCCAGACCTGGGTTTTACAGCAACTGTGCCAGTTGAAACTGACCGTTTAAACCTCTGAGAGCTTTTTGTAGCCTCCCCCTAAAGCATGATAATGAACAGTCTTTGTTTCAGATCTTTTTAGAGTTGCTTTGAGGATCCCATGCTGTCACTCATCAGAGGAAAGTCAAATAGAAGCACAACTTGTAATTGGCCACCTTAAATATCTTGACACACCTGTCTATGAAGTTTAAGATTTAACGAGCTAATCCAACCAATTTGGTGTTGCCAGTAATCCATTTTGAGCATTCAAATTAGCAAAATTACAAGGGTACCCAAATTTTTGCACAGCCAGATTTAATTTCATACAACTGAATACCGCTTCACTAAAAACCTTTGATCAGAAAACACCCCAGTACTCAGGTGTTCCTGGGAAATGAGACATACCACTGTTATCTCCTTTTTTTGAAAGTGGAGTAAACTATTATGCAGGCTGAGAGGGGTTCCCTAACTTTTTCATATGACTGTAGTCTTAGTAGGTTCTGGCTCAACAGATGCAATGTAAAAACATCAAATTTTTTCACTTTTGATCACTCAATGGATATACAGGTAACTGGAATAAAACTCTATCTGCAAGAAGGTTGTGTTCTTTCTGTTAGTCTGGATGCTCTGGGTTCCATCCACACTTCAAAAATATACTGGCAGGTAAATTTGTTCCTGAAAGAATTGACTGACAACACTTGAATTCCAGAAGAACATACCTACTACATTCTAATTATATAAACAACTGAAGTAGATAAATGCATGTTCTGTCTACATGTAGGACCATAGATTGGCTTTTATTGCACATGACCTTATGTTGCACTTAAATGGTGGATGTGGGTTTATTTGTTAACGCTAAAACGGAGTACTGTTTCTTTGTGACAATTGATGAGGGTGTGTGGGGGGGGGTACTTGGGTTGTTCCTTCTATTGTTTGTATATTACTGGTTATTTTTATTTTTCAGGTCTCCATTTGAGAAACAAGGCACTGTTTTTCCTGCACTCTACCCACCTTTTGCTGGACCTTTTGTTGTAATAAGTTGGCAAACACTGGCTGGCACTGGGTTGCAATAAAACATGCCAGTTACCAATGCTGACAAGAGCCTAACAAGTGCCAACTTAAAGGTGATCTCGCATTTCAAAATCGAATGAACTGCTTTAAACTTCAGGAAGAATTGTACAGACCTGTACATAGCACAACATGATCCGGATAATATATATACTGTTCATGTACATCCATAAATACACATTGTACCAAATAATGATTTCTTGTTGTTTAGGGTAAAATTTATGTAAAAAGTGGTGGGAATGCAAATAGGGAAGATAAAATATGAAGGAGGGAAGGGAGTGGTTTGCAGGTGTAATTTTCCTGTCTTCTCTCCAGCAGTCTTTAGAGAAAAAAACACAAATATCATGAGATTGAAATCTGTTAAATTGAATGCTTCTAGTGTCTTTTTCATGACAGGAGCTCTTGGGATCTTTTGAATCTTCCTTCTGGCCACTGTCCTCTCTATGCAGAAAAGGCCACGTTGTTGTGTCAGTGGGCAATACTGCATTGACTTGTCTTTTATTTAGCTCCAAGAAGTTTTAGAAATACAGTTTGAGGAGCCTGTCACCCTTGTATGTTGGGGTTTAATCACAGGTGGGATATGCAATTACAATAAAACAACTTGTTAGCACTGCATAGTGAACAAAGTACTATAAATAGACATGTGTTTCTAACTATATATATATATATATATATATATATATATATATATATATATATATATATATATATATATATATATATATATATATATATATATATATATATATATATATATATATATATATATATATATATATATATATATATATATATATATATATATATATATAGGTTGCATAATGTCTACACTTTCTATTTTGTTTGGTCACTGCAGGAATTTGGTTACCTTTTAAGTGATCAGCCACATATAACCCCTAAGGGGAGGAAACTCTGGTAATTAAACTCCTGAAGTGCCTTATTGCACCCTAATAAATCCTCAAAATCCTCTCAGGTCATGTGTGAAACTTGACTCCCAAAGGTGGATATGTCTAAACCTGTGTGCTGCTCAGCCTGGCTGTAGCAAATGCTTACTTGCTACCACGAGCACCCAAAACCCTGCTGCTTTAAAGAACTGACCAGTGTACTTTAGTGATTGCATTTCCTCTACAATCTTCTTCTTGGCTGCCTGGTATGAAACTGAAAAAGGAAAGCATGCATAGGTATTGGTTTCTCAAAGTATCTTCAAGATTTGACACAATTCTGTTCCAGTCTCTTTTTAACCTTCTGTATCCAAAAGTTTTTTTTTTTTCTGGTTTTTGTTCACTTCCTTACATTATTGTCATCCTTCTTTTACCTTTTTATCGTCCTATTGCAGTTTTTCCTCACCTAATGTACAAAGAGAAAATTGCGATGTATATTTTCATGTAATTTGATTTTGGAATTCTGTCACCTTATGTAGTGCGTTCTTCCAAAATATAATTTTTTTTCCAATAGAATGCCTACTGTCTTAACATAAATACAGAATTGTGGAACAAAAGTAAATGGGCAGTTTTGACAATTATTTACAGGTACGTGACAGGTTAAACTGCAATTAAAGGGAAAAGCTTGGTGAACTCTACACAGAAATGCATCAAAGAGAATGTGAGCGTAACTTTTAGTGTAAAGCGGAAGCATTAATTTCATTCAATGCAAAGTGTAGATGTCAATATAGGTTACTAGAACATGTGAAAAAATCAGGGATAAATTTAGAGAATCCATCTAGAAATAGTGATCTGCTAACCTTATGTCAAGTGCCTTGATAACATGGGTTTCTGTTGGCAATTGCTTTTAACACATTACAATGCTCTCAAGTCCATTACCAAGACCCTGATAAAGGAAAATGCATTTGTACAACTAGAACTGGGCTGTCCTGCCATGAGACAGTACAAGCTCTATTCATTAAAGGGGAACTATTGGGAAAATGGATATTTAATATAAGCTTCATCATACTATATAATAAGAACCTTTCTAAATACATTCAATTAAACATTCTCTACCGTTCCTAATATAATCAAGTTTATGTTCACTATCCCTCTCTCAGCACCTGTTTCTCTTCATTCTGTCTTCATGCAGCAGTTGGGTGTCAGATATTCATTGACTGTTAGATCCAATATACTGTATCTTATGGGGGGGGGGGTGTTTCCTTTCCTTGTAGATGTATTAGAGCTCACTCAAATAACTGATTCCAGTACAAACAAAATAAATGCCTTTTGCACAAATTATGCATGTAGAGAGACATGATGTCTGGTGATTTCAATAGTGAGCTCTAATACATCTTCTAGGAATAAGGAGCCCCCCTATAAGATATGTTGGATTTAACTGTCTATGAATATCTGACACCCAACTGCTGCATGAAGACAGAACGAAGAGAAACAGATGCTGAGAGAGGAGTAGTGAAGATAAACTTGATTATTTGAGAAAAAGTAGGATGTATAACCTTGCAAATAGGTGCACCAGGGCTCTTGCATGAGACCATTAAAGGAACAGTTCAGTGTGAAAATAAAAACTTTGTAAATAGGCTGTGCAAAATAAAAAATGTTTCTAATATAGTTAGTTAGAAAAAATGTAATGTATAAAGGCTGGAGTGAACAGATGTCTAATAAAACAGCCAGAATCCAACTTCCTGCTTTTCAGCTCTATAACGCTGAGTTAGTCAGCGACTTGAAGGGGGGCCACATGGTACATTTCTGTTCAGTGAGTTTGCAATTGATCCTCAGCATTCAGCTCAGATTCAAAAGCAACAGATATGACCCATGTGGGCCCCCCCTCAATTCTCTGATTGGTTACTGCCTGGTAGCCAGGGTAACCACTCTGTAAACCAAGAGAGCTGACAAGTAGTGTTCTGACTGACATGTTATACATCAAATCACTTCAGCCTTTATACATTACATTTTTGATCTATTTACCCAGTTTTATTTTTACACTGAACAATTCCTTTAATGGTCAACTGAAAATTAAAAGAAAACTTGAGGAAACCTATGAAGAGATTTTGGTCACTGCCCAAAATAGACTAGACTGAAAGGAGAAATGACAACAAATGCTACATGGAGGCTTATTTTTAAACAGTCTTGTTTTAGTGGCTTTAGAAGTTTTTTGAAACCACAACTAAATCCACTTTATCTAAAAACTATGAATGTCGTGGAATTTATTAAAAGATCTGTTTTAAAAAAACACAAATGAAAAAAATTGCTAAATGTTCTCGGAAAAAACAAAAACCAATTACCTCTAAAGGTGAATAGGTGATAGATATAGGCGGCGGATAAATGTCGGAAAAAGTTTATTGCAGCAATAGGGTTAACATCCTCGCCTTGAATCTTTCGTGAAAATACTCCCTTAATAATAGGCATAAAGAAGGATATTCAGAACTTCCTTAAATAGTTAACCTCACAGTGACCTCTACTGGGCTCTGCATAGATCAACAGCCCATAGTATCACATTGATATTTTGTGAACAATTGTTAAACAACTTTTATTAAAATTAAGAAAAAAAAATTAGAAAAAGGGAGGCATTCCCAAGAGTCTAGACAAGATCTTGCATATTTATAAATTTACCTTATGTACGGTTGCATGCACTTTTTGCTCTTGGGAGCAAGCCCTGCTCTCTCTTTTTGTAAAATCCTGTGAGGATTAAATCTCTATGCAAGCAATATATTTTAGTTTTCTTACATAATTCAGACTGGCTGAGATCCAATGGTTTTCTGTGAACAAAGAAATGGACTGGGGATAAAATGAGAGCCTCGATTTACAGCTCACTGATAATTAATTAATTGGTTGAAATCCTCTCAAAGCTATCGCAGTATGATTTGATTAACACTATTTCTACTTTAAATTCAATTTACCTTCAGGGACAACTTCAACACCACTCTTTGGAAACATCATTCCTGTGGTATTAATAGGAATTAATTACGTTAACATCCCAAACCGGTGATGTCAGACATCAGAATAGACCCAGACTCTAAACTAGGGATGCACCGAATCCAGGATCTGCCTTTTTCATTAGGATTGAGACGAATCCTTCTGCTGAACCAAATCCTAATTTGCATGTGACAATTAGGGGCTGGAAATCGTGACTTTTTGTCGCAAAATAAGGAAGTAAAAAAAAATGTTTTCCCCTTCTCACCCCTAATTTGCATATGCAAATTATGATTTGGTTTGGTATTCGGCCGAATCTTTCACAAACGATTCGGGGGTTCGGCTGAATCCAAAATAGTGGATTTGGTGCATCCTTACCCCATAAACCCAAAATATAAATTGATATAACTTTACTCAGGTTGATTTCTGAGAAATAATTTTTCTGTTTTAGTGGTTTCTGAGAGATTTGCATGCTAGTATAGCTAGCTCTTGGCTAAACTAAAAATCCGCACCAAATGCAGGTGGGACGCAGCACGATTCATTTCACCTGCGTTCAGCGCATAAATGCATCTGTGTGAGTACAGCCCCCTACACAATATTTGAGTCCATCTATTCCTGCACTCCCCTGTGGCTGAACAAAAGAAAGTGCAACACGGGAGTGCAGGAAAAACTGCCATGTGGAAGAGCATTTACTCTTCTATTCGTGTACTGTTGGTGGGGTCAGTTAGCTGAGTGCCAATGATGGGCTACATGCTTCTTAGTAATGATTCAAATATAATTTGAAATTATTGTAAGTCATTTTTTAAAATGAGTTTAAGCTGGCTTCTGTCAGAATAAATATTGTCGCAATAGTTACACAAGCAGAATATGGTAAAGGGGATCTACACCCAAGAAATGGATTGATCTAAACATAGAGTGCTTCTCTGAGCACTTTCCTAATTTCTATTCAGTTTGGAGATATTGTATACCATTTGCATTTTTGCTTACCAGGCATTTGGCTCAACCAAGAGTCAGCAACCCTAGGGCTAACTGAATGAAGGAAGCCCATTCAGCCTAACATCAGTCCTATATGTCCTCACCAAGATCATGGAAACCATGGCGGCAGTCCTTTGTCTACAGGCAATTTCCATTACTCCCATCTAGAAGACATTCTAGTAAAAAAAATTGGATTTCCTGTGAGGAACCCATGCCTGACCATCTAAGGAGCACAGTATTGACACTGGAGCAATTCAGAGGGACAACCAGTTGAAAGATGACATGTCTGCGTTCTAGCCAGATCATGCAGTTCTATAACTAGTGTTCCCCACCAGTTCTCTGAAAGTGATTTTACCACCAGAGAGTACCAAACGCCTCACGTAGTGAGACTCTGAAACATTTGTTTCTGTATACAGGTGTTGGGATTGATGGTATTGGCTCTGAACTCTTTTTTTTTTTTTTTTTTTTGCTTCACCCAGTACCACCTTTGTTGTCTGCTGCTGAGGATTACACTCAACATCCCTTAGCACAGTGCTGACCAAGGGCCAGAATTGTTCTGGCCTATGTGGTGAAGGGACATTAATGGAAGCCAGTGATGACCACTCCCCTTTAAACCACACTGATGTTATCTCAAGAACTTTCAAGACTATGTCCACATTAATGGTGGTAACACACCAAAAAAAAAATAACAAATGGTTGGTGCTTGCTGCAGGGTTATCACTCATGTAAAAAATTTGTCATACCCTTAAATATACCATAAACATACCTTTAAATCCATAAGCCTCCTCCTCTGTGGATAACACTGCACCCTCCAGCACATGATTAAACACCTTAGGGGCTCCCTAGTTTAATGCTAAGAAACACCCAGAACAAACCCTACCAGGCTTACATGCCACAGGCAGAGTACAGGACACATAGGGAGCATAGGGCAGACAGAGTATGGCATACACACAGGGAGCATAGGGTAGGCAGCGCATAGCCAAAATATGGCACACATGTGGAGCATAGGGAAGGCAGAGTATGAAACACACGGGGAGCATAGGCAAGGCAGAATAGAGCAGGAAACGGACATCTATCAAGACTCTAAGATGGACAGTTCATACTGTGCTACATACAGTGACACAATGCTAGTGTCCCTCCAGCAGTTTATATGAGAACAGGGGAACAATGTGGGAACTTTCAGTCTGAGGTGTAAACAGTACAGGGCTTTAGGGGTTTGAACAGTGCAGGGGGATTACAGGTGTGAACAATGCAGGAATTTACTGTCTGAATTTGAGGTGTAAACAATGCAGGGGCCACACAAGGTAAGGAATCACAGCAGGTCGACATTCATGTGGGGGCCACAGAAGGGGGGGGCGTGGGCCGCCAGTTTAACAACCCTGCCTTAGCAGAACTGAGGTGGTGACTGGAAAAGCTTCACCTAGCACAGGGGTAATCGTCTGAGGACCCCTAGTGGAGAATTATAACCACCAACGCCATTCTTGGATGGGGCAGAATTAAACTAGGGGGGCTGTGCAGGCCCCTGAGGTGGCAGCCCTGGTGAACCCCAGACAACCCATCCCACTGCAATCCCCCTCCATCCCCTGCATACTTTGTCCTTTTTTTCAGGCACAATCTGAGCCGGAGGGAGGTTGGGGCCAGCACTGAGGGTTTCAGGTGGGGGGTGGGTCTGGGTTGCTGCTAGTCTGAAGATGAGGACAACTGGACATAGGTTTTATGCCATCCTGCTACAACAGGAAGCCTGTGAGGTTCATGTCCAGGGACAGGGATGTTTCAGATGTTTCTTCGCCAGATGAAGTACACTGGTGGAGAAAGTGCTGGTGCTATATCATCTATAAATTAACTATTTCTTGGTGGCAACTATCCCACGTTATAGAACTATAGTGCCACTAATGGCATTTGATCCCTGCTTATCTTTCTGCATAAGAATGTAAAGTATTGTATTCTACACAGTATTTTTGTTACTCTGTAACTGGTAAGAAATTCTTCTTTCATGTATGTTATTTAAGAATACGTATGTCCATAAAGATTTGTAATCCACTGTAGCATTCTAGGAAAGCTGTCTGACACGTTTACATCTATTAAAATTTGGGCTCTGTGATGCCCTATTATTCTTTGGTAACTGACGATTTTCCCATGATCAAATAGTCTAGGACTCTGGTAGAAGATACTGTGCATTTTGTTTGAGTTGGTCTGTGATGTCTGGATCCAGTATTACCCTGCTTCTAGTATTACGTGTGAGCTGCCTTCCAAATATCAATTCTAAAAATTCCTTCTCTTGTGCATTGACTTAAGGTGGTCATACTCATACAGAGAATGATCTTTCTGAGAAGGATTATTCACAGAAAAATTATTTGATTGTACCACTAACATAAATAGCAACATTTAGCCCTCTGCGATGAAGTTGGTGCTTTCTTAAGCATTTCCCATAAGACCACAACAGCAAATTATGTGATATTGGATCTGTCCAATCTACATTTGCAAGAGAAAGGATTTTCCAAAAACTGTGCTTTTTTCTAATATTTGCAGATAGATTATATCCTGTACATGGGTGACTGCAAGTGCCATAGAAAAAACAGTTAATGCAGCTACAGTACCTGGACCAACTGATGGCAATTGTATATGAGCCTCAGTCTTTGCATGTGATTCAAATCCACAGATGATTGAAGCTTATGGGAACAGTCTTTCCTCAGCGCCATTCATATATAGATTATCCCCAGTCCCAGAGACTGTTGTAGTAGGCAGTAACAAAGTAAAACGCGTAAACATTTTTTTGGCAAATACTGCAGTGGGCCAGGCACCTGCAAAACACATGGGTATATAGTGGGTTGAGAGCGCCTGTGTGAGTACAGCCCCATTGGACGCTCGTCAGTAAGAGCCCTTAGAGGACTTTGACCACTTTAAATAAGTAATTATTATTAATAATTATCATTTAATTGTATTGAAAGGTATAACGTGTGATGTCGTGTTCTCTAAATACTAAACACATAAAGAACCTAATTTTTTAAATTGCACCCTAAAAATGTTTATTAAAAATAAAAAAGTCACATTTGGCAAGGTAGACATTTTACAGAGCACATGTTAAGGAATAAACTATACACTCTGCTATTAGTCCATCTCTGCTTCTCAGAGAAAGGTGATGATACTTAGCTCTGTACGATAATCAGTAATACAAACTATTCTTTGCTTTTGTTTAGTCATTTTGCCTTTGTTTCTCTTTTCTCGTTTTTCTTTATGTGCAATCCGCTTTGAAATTACCATGTCCTGAATGGTTTGTTATAACAAGCAGGACAAATTTGGTGCCCAACAGTTGGTTAGTAGCCAGACACAATTGTTTTCAGTCAGCTTTGCTCACAGAGAGAATGATATGTGCTTGGCGTCTTGCTGGGTGGGAGGCTTCCTAGCAACCAGCTGCCTACCAATTACCTCATAAAAGATGTGTCTTGTCTGTTTTGTTGTCTGGAAATAATTTGAAAACAGGCCCTAAAAAGAATGTACCATGGTTAAAATTGTCTACAGATAAATACATTAAATTGGAAATTTTTTATTGATTACCAGGATTTTACAACCAAATAAATGGCATTTGTGCTTTCTTTTTCATTAACTGAAGGAACTATAGTTTATAAGAGATTGAAAAGGAGAGGATATAGCAAAACACCTGCAGATGCATTATTAGACGTAAAACCATTTTTAGCGTTTAACTTCCATGCACCATCCAGATACACTGCACTACATTGCTGTAAAATCTGTAGATGTATTTGGCTAGAAAGACAATGTCAAAAATGCATGTCGAGCAATTCAAACGCATATACTTGGTTTATAAACTTTTTTTTAAAGTTTTATTCAAGGTTCAACATGCATCTATCTATTTTATTGTCAATTGCAAAAAGTAACATGTTGTGTTTAAAAAACACAGTGAAACATGGCTGCAATAAAATGCTTCTTCAAAATAAAATGAAACCAATTAGCATTTAGGTGCACTCACATCTGATAAATACAAAATGAAACATTTTGTGCCTTAAGCTACTAAATATGCCTTACCCTTTAAACAAAACAGGGATTGTTTGTCCATATATTACAATATATTTCAGCTGGCCAACTACGTCAAAGTCATCCCGTATCTGGCCAGTCCTATGCTCAATTTTATCTGATTCATTAAGAATTCAATTGCTTCATTATACATTTTATAAAAAAAGTTTTACCTGCAACTTACTTGCTTATAAAATGTATAATTAAGCAATATAATTCTTAATGAATCAGATGCAAGTGGATTGTTGGAACTGGCCACACCAGGGATGACTTTGGCATAGCTGGCCAGCTTAAATATATTACAATATATATATATATATATATATATATATATATATATATATATATATATATATATATATATATCCCTGTTTTGTTTAAAGGGTAAGGCATTTTTGAGTAGCTTAAGGCACAAAATGTTTCATCCTTAATAAAATGATAATGGGTTGAGTGCAGAGGACCAAGTTTGGGAACCCCTCTTAATTCTTTGATAGCTCAGCCAATGATAAACAAAACCCCAAAGTAGCAACTTCCTTTTAATATATAACATGCCTTATAGAAACAGTAGTATTTCAGCAGTGACATAAAGTTTATTTGATTAATACAAAATATGCAATATGCATCATAACAAAATTAGACAGGTGCAAATTTTGGCCACCCAACAGAGATATTACATCAATACTTAGTTAAGCCTCCTTTTGCAAATGTAACAGCCTCTAGACACCTCCTATAGCCTTTGATGAGTGTCTGGATTCTGGATGGCGGTATTCTGCATGGAGAGCCTGCTTCAATTCATCACATAGATTTCAAGTCGGGGGACTGTCACAGCCATTCCAGAATATTGTACTTCTCCCTCTGCATAAATGCCTTTGTAGATTTCGAAGTGTGTTTAGGGTCATTGTCTTGTTGGAATATCCAACCGCTGCGTAAATTCAACTTTGTGACTGATGCTTGAACATTATCCTGAAGAATTTGTTGATATTGGGTTGAATTCATCCGACCCTCGAATTTAACAAGGGCCCCAGTCCCTGAACTAGCCACACAGCCCCACAGCATGATGGAACCTGCACCAAATCTGACAGTAGGTGGCAGGTGTTTTTCTTGGAATTCGGTGTTCTTCTTCCGCCATTCAAAGTGCTTTTTGTTATGACCAAATAACTCAAGTTTTGTCTCATCAGTCCAAAGCACTTTGTTCCAAAATTACTGTGGCTTGTCTAAATGAGCTTTTGCATAAAACAAACAACTCTGTTTATGGTATAAGTGCAGAAAGGGCATCTTTCTCATCACTCTGCCATACAGATGTTCTTTGTGCAAATTGCGCTGAATTGTAGAACTTTGTACAGATACACCACCTGCAGTAAGATGTTATTGCAGGTCTTTGGAGGTGATCTTTGAGTTGTCTGCTCCTGTATTTTTCTTGGCCTGCCAGACCTGGGTTTTACAGCAAGTGTATCTGTGGCCTTCCATTTCCTGATTACATTCCTTACAGTTGAAACTGACCGTTTTATACCTCTGAGATAGCTTTTTGTAGCCTCCCCCTAAACCATGATACTGAACAATCTTTGTTTTCAGATCTTTTAAGAGTTGCTTTGAGGATCACAAACTGTCACTTTTCAGAGGAGAGTCAAACATCTTGCACAACTTGCAATTGGCCACCTTAAATACCTTTTCTCATGATTGGACACGCCTGCCTATGAAGTTCAAGTCTTAACAAGCTAATCCAACCACTTTGGTGTTGCCAGTAATCAGTATTGAGCAGTTACATGCATTCAAACTTACACAATTATTTTGCACAGCCAGTTTTTCACATTTGATTTAACTGAGTGTTAAAAGAGTAGAATGATTATTATGTTTTGAAGGACCAGCATAATTTGCTGCAGCATATATTAAGTTTCAGACGCATGGACAAAAAACCCTGTACATCTATTAGAATTTTGATAAATTAGGTACAGTTCCTTACTACAGGTAATGAAACACTTAGCCACATTTTTTATCCTGGATGAAGTGCCCCCTAATTTTTGTTACAGCCATCCTTATGTGGGCTAATGTGCTTGATCGAACCACAGATACATTAGTTCCTGTAAATTGTTGGTTAAATTATACAGTAAGATTAGTAGTTTTAGCTGGCTGGAAAGGAGAAAATTGTTTCATGCTTACTGTCATTTTCCTTTCTTGTCATCTTCACAGCAGAATATTCAAAACACACGGGTTCACTCCCTGTCAGCTATGAGCAGAAGAAAAAACATTCACACCCCCTAATAAGCATAGATAACTCCCCGCAGCAGACTCTCCCGTTTTAGTTTAAAGCTGAAAAATAAGCAAATCTACAAATCACCACATGAAACCATTTTCTCCTTTCCTGGTCATCCCCAGGCAGCATATTCAAAACACATGGATAAATACCAAAGCAATACAAGGGGGGAATGGATATGCAAGATTAATTACTGAGAAACATATGCCCAAACTGATTGCCCAAGCTGAGCATCAGCTGCAGAACATATATGTAACTCATAGTGCTTAATAAACGTGTTAGACGAAGCCTAGGTAGCTGCTTTACAGATGGACTCCGCTGACACCCCTGCCTCTGCTGCCCATGAGGCTATGATACTTCTGGTTGAATGTGCCCGCACCACTTTAGGTGACGTTCTGTCCTGTTTTTTGTAAGCTCGACTGATGATCTTCACAATCCAACTACTCAAAGTCGAATTAGATGAAGCCTACCTAAGAGTCTTTGAGATTTCCTAAAAGACTTAGTTCTTTTTATATAAACTTTTAGGCATCTCTGCACATATACCTTTTCGAGTTGGCTGGAAAAGCTGGTAAAACTAGGTTCATTAAGATGAAAACTTGAGACAACTTTAGGTAAGAAGGAAGGGACTGGTTTCAAGACTAAATTATCCTCATTGAAATAATATAAGGTTGCTCCACCGAAAAAGACTGTAATTGCACTATCCTCCTGGACCTTTAGCGAACTTAGGCTCAAACCGTACTCAAAAATTATTGTAGAAAGTCCAAGATAATAGGTGTAGAAGGTAATAATGGGTTAAGATCTCTCTCCTTCGCACAAGAGGAGAACAGATACCACTTACTTATGGTAAGTGGTAGCAGTTCTGGGCTTTCTTGTTTTGACAAGAGTATTAAAACAGCCCTGTAGCTTCAATCTGGACTTCTCAACCTCCAAGCTGCAAGATTGAGACTTGCAAGATTTGGGTGAAGATAAGGACCCTGAGCTATTAGATCTCCCATCAAAGGTAGCCTCAGAGGTTTCTGGATCACTAAGTGCTTGAGCAAAGGATACCAAGGACATCTGGGTCAGTTTGGAATTACGGCTATGACCTCCGTCTGCGTGACCAATGTTTTCTTCAAGACTTTGAAGATTTAAAGGAATACTGTCATGGGAAAACATGTTTTTTACAAAACGCATCAGATAATAGTGCTGCTCCAGCAGAATTCTGCACTGAAATCCATTTCTCAAAAGAGCAAACAGATTTTTTTATATTCAGTTTTGAAATCGGACATGGGGCTAGACATATTGTCAGTTTCCCAGCTGCCCCAGTCATGTGACTTGTGCCTGCACTTAAGGATGGAACTACTTTCTGGCAGGCTGTTATTTCTCCTAATTAATGTAACTGAATCAGTCTCAGTGGGATTTGGCTTTTACTATTGAGTGGTGTTCTTAGATCTTCCAGAGAGCTGTTATCTTGTGTTAGGGAGCTGCTATCTCATTACTTTCCCATTGTTCTGTTGTTAGGCTGCTGGGGGGGGGGGGGTGGTGATATCACTCCAACTTGCAGTACAGCAGTAATGAGTGACTGAAGTTTATCAGAGCACAAGTCAATTGAATATAACAAAATCTGTTTGCTCTTTTGAAAAATGGATTTCAGTGCAGAATTCTGCTGAAGCAGCACTATTAACTGATGCGTTTTGAAAAAAACATGTTTTCTCATGACAGTGTCCCTTTAAGGAAACAAATGGAAAATGTAAACCCAAAGGTTGTTCCAGCTCTGGGAAAAGATATCTGTCCCCACTACTTGACTAGATGTAATTCTGGAGAAAATTTGATCAGGTCTATGTTGGGAAGACCCCATATTCAGGTTATCCATTGTCTTAGTTCCCATTCTCCCCTCTCCATCAAGGTTCTGCTCAGAACATTAGCTTGATAATTGCAGACTTCTGCAATGTGAATGGTTGTAATATCCAGAAGATACCTCTGGGCCCTGCACATGGTTGATCATACTTCTTCCAGCAATATGACACTGTTTGTTCCCCCCTGTTTTCTGACATAAGATACTGTGGAAACTTTGTCTGATCTTATCTTTACTGCTGTACACAGAAGAACTCAATTCTAGCACATTGGATAGGAGATGCGAGAGATCCGAATTCCACCGACCTTGGACTGATATGTCCTTCACATGAGCTCCCCAGCCTTGACCTGATGCATCTGTGAAGACCTCCACCCACTCAAGTTCTGCTAAAGGATACCCCTTGTTAAGGTGGCTGGGTTTCTGCCACCAGAAAAGATGGTTCTTTATCCCTACATCTGTGACCAATCCTGCCGATAATGATTCCAGTGAAAGAGAAACCACCTCTGAATGGGCCTCATCTTCCATCTCGCACACTTCACAAGTCCCAAGGTGGACGTCAGGAAGCCACATACTCACTGGCTGAAAGAGCTGGAACAGAAATCAACTCCTTGGTCCTCACCACTATCAACAAGATCTTGCTGTGGCAAGGATGGCAATCCCTATCCTGGTATTGATAAGTTCGCAAATAATTCATCATCTGAGAATTTTGGCCTTGTTTATTATCTAACCAAAGCACATCAGAGTACTTCTAACTAAGGAGACATGCTAAAGAAGACTATCATCAGGAAGATAGAAAAATAATACTCTATACAGTACCCTCCTGAAATGATAGTGAGCAACCACTTGTCATCTATTTCTTTGGCCAAAACCTGATGGAACTCTAGAAGACTTGCACCCATTGGAGGTGGTTGGGCCAGCCTCATCTCATTGAGCCTTGAGCTGGCCCTTAGGGGATAGAGAATCCTTGGTCTTAGAGGTTTGAAAAAAGAACTATTGACCACAATGCCAAGATGCTTTGAATTCTTTCCCAAGACTATAATATCTTGCCTCTTCTCTGTCTATGTCTTGATGTTCCCCTTTCCGGTTGCATCTTGGGATGACAAAAACTTTTGGTCTGCAGTAAAAATGTACTTTTGATTTTGAAATAATATCATCAAGATTAATCCTAAACAAACATTTGCCATATGGCAGCTTACAGCTGAAATCTTAGAGATATGAACAGCTCCTCAAGACAGAATTCTGCTGCCTTCAGATCAAAAATACTCTCCTTAGGGGAGTCTTCTGAAACTGCCTGTTAAATATGATCTGCCCAAATGGAAATATTTTTTGAAACTGAAAATAATGGAGACTGTGGATTTACAAGCTGCTCCAGTTGACATAAATGGCTTTTTAGCTCGGTCTCCATACGTCTGTCCATTGGATGTTTCAACTCAGATATATCATCAATTGGAAGTGCAGTTTTTTTTTTTTACAAGTGAGCCATAGGGGCATCCACAGTTGGGAGATTTCCCACATCTAAAAAAATTCCAAAGCAAATGGGTACAATTATGCCAATCTTGCTTCTACAGGAGTGTTCTTGGGGCCCTTGCTCCACTCTTGGTTCATAATCTCTTTTATCTCAGGAAGTAAGGGAAAGGGAAGATGCAGAAGACTCTAGCTGGGGCATTTCTAAATTTAAAGCTTTTCTGTCTTAATTAAGGAGGGAACATGCTTAGTCTAAATATAATGGAAATATTCCTCAGAAAAGAAACACAGCTGGATGACCAGACATCGAACAGAACAGAACTTCCTGCTTTTCAGCTCTCTAACTCTTAGTTAGTCAGTGACTTTAAGGAGAGCCACATGGGACATAACTGTTCAGTTAGTTTGCAATTGATCCTTAGCATGCAGCTCAGATTCAAAAGAAATGGTTATGACCATTTAGTTAGAAAACAAAAGCAAAGATATGATTGGTTGCTGGGGGCAACATCACTGGTTATATTTCTCAACAATGTTAATTAATAAATATCCCAAAAATCTGTTTCTTCCTGTTTGGTGTATGGATTATAAAGCACTGAAACCCTTATGCCCACTTAATTCTTCCTGATGGTCTAAGGAGGATATGTTAGCAGGTGATTTATACAAGCTGCTTGACAGTGTCTTGAGATCTACTGATCACTAGCTAAAGGTCTACTGGTAGATCCTGATCTTCCTTTTGGACACCCCTGCCTTACCACATGTTCACAGAAGATGAAGAATTAGCCTCACAGAATGCTTTGCCCAGCAAGAGGATCATGGTATAGAGTTAGACTGTTGATCCTTCCTCCTTGGGGTCGAGGCATACATTTGATGCAGTTCAGGCCCAGAAAGTAATACCAGAGGGGTTGCTGTAAGCTACCATTGACTGATGTTTTATATTGGGTTTGTGTTTAATTAAAATTTCAGGGCCTATTAAAAAACTCTGAGCAGCAAGTATCTGTGCTGATTTGTAGGGAGACACTGATGTTGACACGTGTTCTACCATTGCTTAGCCCTGCAAAGTGACTGGCTTTCACAAGGATCCTGCGGTCAATTTGTAAATGACTGGTTTTGGGGATAGCCTGTTGTTGTATAGACCAGCCTAACTATTTATATGCTTTGCAGAGATTTTGGTGCTGCCTTATTTTTCTGCTATGTTTTCCTAAACTGAATTAGGCGTTAACTAACACAAGAGATAAACATGACTGGTGATTTTTCTCATAACATCTACACTTAGATTTGATTTGAACAGTTACCTGTAACTGAGAAAACAAGAGTAACGATCTTATTGGTTGCTATGGGCAACATCATTGTTTCTAGGGTTGCCACCTTTTCTGGAAAAAAATACCGGCCTTCCTATATATTTATCTTTTTTCCCTATTAATAACATTGGGATCAACTATCATTTTTACCGGCTAGGCCAGTAAAATTACCGGCCAGGTGGTAACCCTAACTGTTGCCTAATAGTTGCCCATATCTGTGCCGATTTGTGGGGAGGCACTGATTAGTGATGTGCGGGTCAGGGTTTTCCTGACCCACACCTGACCCTAACCTGCCCGCACCCACACATCCGGGGTCCTTTTAAAGACTTGCCGATGACGTCACAATGACGAATGGGTGAGCAGATGTGAGACTATAAAACCGGAACCCGGAAGTCGGATGCCGGCATATGAAGGTGGCGGGGAGAGCAGGAGAAGAGCTCAACCCGCACCCACCCGCGAGGAGCAGAGCGAGGTCGACCGAACCCGCGTAAACCCGCGGGTATGGGGTCGGCCAGCACATCACTAGCACTGATGTAGACAAAGAAGCAAAATGTTGGAGCAGGGCACTCAAAAGATCAACGAATGTATAGTTAAAAAACAAAAATAGAAAACTTTATTGGTATAAATTACTCATGCCTGACGCGTTTCGTATCAAAGACACTTAGTCATAAGCTACTACTGATGTAGACAGGCGAGTTGTAACATTGTTAGCCCTGCAGTAAAGTGACTGCCCTTTCATAAGGCTCGTCCAGTGTATCTGACACTACAGCCACAAACTTACTGCCTGTCGCTTCTTCTCTCTCCCCGCCTGGGGGTGCCCGAGAGCAGGACATTCCCAGTTTTCTATAAGTGAAATTCAATATTTACTCCCGCTGTCGTGGAATCCTTTATTCAGCCTACCAGTTTCCTTCCCCTACATCACAGTTCTCTGCCCCTCTCCTCTCGCGATATCAGCCGGGCGGATCCATCATGGCGGAAGGTAGAGTTGTGGGCCCTTTAGGATATCTCTTGGCTATGTTTAGGGGAGGGAGTCAGGGTTCCAATTACCTGGGAGGGTGGGGATGTGATGTTAACCTGCGGCAATGGACATCGCTGTGTGTCCGGGGTCCAGGGAAGGTGTGAGAGCTGATATACAGCCCTGCTGTGCTGCTGCTGCTGCTGGGGATAACCTCACACAACTGTGTGTGAATAGGCGTTGTGTATATAATATAAACCTGGGCTTTACTTTTAGCGAGGGACGATAGATATTGCTGGTTGTTTGGTCTTTAGACGTCTTCCGATAAATTCATTATTGTCCATTGACAGCTTTCATGTTGGGGCTCTGCCTCTTTGACTCGTGGGTGTAACTCAGTCCATTCATTATTCATCCCTCATAAAAAGCCATACACTACTACTACTATTCCCTCATGCCTTCACTGGGAAAAGAACATGTAATGTAAACTTTCCAATATATAGTGATTTATAATACAGTAAAACCCTATTTTACGTTTCTCAGGGGACCAGAAAAAAATGGTGTAAAATCCAGGAAAATGTAAAATGAGGGAAATGTATTATGTATAATATATAGGTGGAACCACAAAACAACAATGTCAAATGAGGGGAAACTTCAGGGGATGTAAAATGGGGGTTCGACTGTAGGTTAAAATGTATCTGTAAATATTATTATAATTGGAAGCAGCTGGTTTCCTGTCTGAAACAATGTGTCAGCAGTCACAGGTCTGTTACATCAACTGGTTTCTGCTACATTGTTTCAAAATATACCAGGGCAAACAATAGACAAGGAACAGACAATGTTGAAACCATTGAGTATTTGCAACTAATAGCTATGGGAAGTTGCTTAGGATGACATTTTCTTTTATTAGGCAGCAATTTAATTTTGCAACACTGTGGGGCACATTAGATAAGCTACTTCGACCTTCTACTACGACTTCAAATCAAACGATTCAAACTAAAACTCGTTCAACTATTTGACCATTCGATAGGCGAAGTACTGTCTCTTTAAAAATAACTTCGACTACCCACTTTGCTATCTAAAACCTACAGAGCACCAATATTAGCCTATGGGGACCTTCCTAAGCTTTCTAAGCTTTTTTTTTGATCAAAGGAAAATTCTACGATCGATGGATTTAAATCCTTTGAATCGTTCGATTCGAAGGATTTAATCGAACGATTTTTCCTTCGATCGTACAAGTAAAATCCTTCGACTTCGAATATCGAAGTCGAAGGATTTACCGCAAATACTTTGATTGTACGATCGAAGGAAAAATCGTTCGATTAAATCCTTCAAATCGAACGATTTTTCCTTCGATCGTACAATCGAAGTATTTGCGGTAAATCCTTCGACTTCGATATTCGAAGTCGAAGGATTTTACTTCAATGGTCAAATATCGAGGGTTAATTAACCCTCAATATTCGACCCTTGGTAAGCGTGCCCCTGTGTGGTCTATTTTTGTAGTATAAAAAAGGTTACTTTAAAGGGGTGGTTCACCTTCAAGTTAACTTTTAATATGTTATACAATGGCCAATTCTGGGCATTTTTTCAATTGGTCTTCATTATTTCTTTTTTATGTTTTTTTAATTATTTGCCGCCGCCTTCCGATTCTTTCCAGCTTTCAAATGGGGGCCACTGACCCCATCTGAAAACGAAATGCTATGTAAGGCTACAAATGTATTGCTTTTGCTACTTTTTGTTACTCAACTTTCTATTCAGGCCCTCCCCTATTCATATTACAGTCTCTTATTGAAATCAGTGCATGTTTGCTAGGGTCATTTGGACCCTAGCAACCAGATTGCTAAAATTGCAAACTGGAGAGGTGCTGAATAAAAAGCTAAAAACAACAAATAAAAAATGAAAACCAATTGAAAATTGACTCAGAATATCACTCTCTATATCAGTGATCCCCAACCAGTAGCTCGTGAGGAACATGATGCTTCCCAACTCCTTGGATGTTGCTCTCAGTGGCCTCAAATCAGCTGCATATTTTTAAATTCCTGGCATGTTAATATCCCAGTTTAGTAAATTTTTAACACATGAGCTGCTGTTCTGTTTTTTTTCCCTTTGGAATGTTGTTTGTAAAACTGCCCTACTGCTCTTAATTCTGTTGTGAAATTAAGGATTGCCCTTCAGCAGTTTTTTTAATAGATAAATGCTGCATCCTCCCCATAGCCAAAGAGATCATAGTCTTGCTGGATTTTTCAGTTTAATTCTCCAGTGATGCTCAAAGAAAGTGTTTTTTAGGTATCAAAATGTAACATAAAGTAGTTGTACTTTATTAAATTGGTAGAGGGGATCTGACGAAAACCTGTTACTATAAATATACATTTTTTCAACTTGTAACATTTTTATTACATTAGAATACATCTATCAATCGAAGACAAATTATATTTCCATATTTATTGTACATATGGTTGGGGTTTCCAGACTTGTTTAGCTTTACATAATTGTTTTATTTAATCTCAGTAGCATTTTTTCAGCAATTGCAGTTGGAAAAAGAATGTATGAAAGCTGGCATGTTCTCTGAAAATGAGTTATCCGTCGCTGTGACTTTTTGATACATGAGTTAACAATTACTAGCTACTTTTCACTTATTACTTGACTGCTTTAAAGGTTAATTAACACAAGAAACTATTTTATTTCTTTCTAACAGTTATAGCCTTATGTTATGTACGTTTTTAAAAAAGAAAAAAACTAAAGGGACTAAACTAATTAACGGGAAAAATAACATGATCTTATTTAGTTGGGCATATGTAGAACGATTGCCTACACATTATCTGAATTTCCAGAAATAAGTGTAATACGTTTCATTGTGAAGTTAGGAATTCTGGGACTTGAAGGCCCCCTGTTTTCCATGGAATCTGTTCACTAACTGCTATGGAAAGCAGAGAGACTTCAAGTCCTGGATTCCATCACTTCACAATGAAACATAGGGAGGGATTTCATTAGGTACAGGGATTAAGGTGGGCTGGAGAACTGGTTCCTGTGTACAGAGATAGGGCTGTGATGTTTCAAACATTACTATGGGGAAGTTCTAAAAATAACATGTTAGTGTTGTTCTGAACAGTTCATTTACTTTCATTTAATAAATGTATTTCTTTTATCTCCAGTTGTCATTTTACCTCTTAGAGCAAGGCTGTAAAGTTGTATGGTTCCCCGTCTGCTCAAGGGCTCCATAGATTATATCACTTTATTTTAATCAGCATAACCACACATGGGGTATGTGTGTAATAACTGGTTTGGGACAGTATTTACAGGGAGCAGCACTGTGTTTAATGTCAGTATCACGCATTAGAGCAATGACACACAGTGCTGCTAGTAGCAGCTATTTGTTGTGGCTACAAAATACCAAAAAACATACCCTGCCATAGACAGTACTGAGAACTCCCTCTGCTAAAACACAAATAGTGTCTTAGCATAGGCAATTCTGACTCTTGTCTATTTTATAGGCATGACCAGGGAGGGCCAAGCTGACTGGATGCCCAAGGCAACCCTGGCCGTCCACCCCTCCAACCCCCCTGTGTGTGCATGTAAATGGGCGCGCATGCGCAATAACAGAGGGGAGGGGAGGAAGGGACAACCCAGACTAGGGGTGGCAGAAGACCCTTGAAGAGGTACTTGTCCAGTGCCCCCCATCAGGCAGGTGCCTCTTCTGCCTACCCCTAGTTCCGGCCCTGGGTGTGACAATTAACTTGCCACTAGTAGCTCCATGTGTCATATAAGGACAAATCCCAGGGTGCACAAAAAAATCACATACAGAAAAAAGTTTGGCACATCACAGAACTTGCTAAACAAAATAAAAAAATTTATTTGTAATTAAAACATAAGAACAAACGTTTCTTTGTCTGAGCATAACATTTAAGCCCCACTTTTGAGCCTGGCTTAGGCGATGACTTATCGGTGGTGCCAACACATTGTTTTTTATGATCGATACAATACCCTTGCAGCGTGCACTCAAAAGATCAGTAGACAGCGGTGAAGTAAAACAGTTTTATTTCCTGGACAATCCTCCTAACACGTTTAGTGTAATCCCACACGTACGCTGAATACTGATCTGTTGTGCACGCTGCAAGGGTATCGTATCGATTGTGAAAGCCTCCCAAAGCTGCGGGTTCGGGGCGTCACACCCTAACCAGAGACTAGGAGCGGTGAGTAACCTGTACACCATTATTGCATATTGAAACATGATGAATTAAGCGACAGGTTTGGGGCATTTGCACCTGGACCCACTCGGTAAAAGGGCGAGCACTGCAGGAATTAAGCCTGCATGGTATTAATAACCATATAGAAAGGTAGTAGGATTTGAGTGCATTTGTGTATTGCTTTTTATGCCCTTATTATAAATAATCTTTGTCTTATTTTTTCAATCCTGTGATATGTTAAACTCTGTTCTGTGTGTATATATAAGGCTGAGTACATTTGTATGTAAAGTGATTGCTCCATATCTATCAAGATCTTCAAATAAAGAACCATCATATTCAGTTGAGTGGTTTATTTGTGAACATTATTACAGAAGCACACGTAGACGTGGCCACATTGTAGTAATCAGCTGTTAAAGGAACCAACAATGCAATTAATATTGGGCAAACTTTGTAAGACATTGATGGCATGCCAGCAGGCATATTTTTTTTATTGTTTCAGCCGTAAACACAAAACTGCCTCTTCCCGTTGTCTCTCTTTCATGTTCACGACAGAACTTTGGTACGCTTGACTCTTATATTATACACATTTGTTTACTTGGCTGTCTGGGTATGGGGGATTTCAGGTATTAACTTATAGGTATTTTTCTTTGATTTAAGCCCATGTTGCATACTTTAATGCTGGTTAGTGTTTCAAGAATATGCTTTATCAACATACTTTTCCCAGATAGGGGGTCATTTAAGGTTAACTATGTTGGCAATGATTGCATGCTTCCAGTGCCCTACTGGAAAGGTTAGCTTTATTAAACATTATACATGAACTCTCTTCATCAGCACTTTGATTCCTGTTTAGATAGCATTACATATAGGTATTTCATTGTTTACAAAGGTTAATTTGGGTATAGTTTCATTTTAAATTGATTGGTCATAAAACCGTTATTATTAATCTAACAACAATCTTTTTTTATAATTTGGAGAACAGCTTAACATGTGTTTATGTTGTACAGAATGTTACAGCTGTTGACCTTTATTATGCTGTTTAAAGTCTGTTAAAAAAGACTCTCCCAGGAATGGGTGGGTACTTATTGCTTAGCATTCTGGATAAAGAATCTTGAGTAGCTCAAGTGGAATGTTTGGTTATGATAATAAAACCGTGCCCTTACCGTACTATATTTTATCAACAAGTGTTGCTGTTACAACACTGTCTGGTATGTATTAGATATTAAACATATGTAGCAAAGTATACTCGGTCTAAAGCATCCAAAGATGGAAAGGTGTGGGTGCGTACTTGCATTACAGTAAGCACTGAATCAAAAACTAGACACGCCAGTGAATTCAGAGGACAGACTTGTAGAATTGTCGGATTCTCTTGTCTGCCCTTATACATCATTATGTAGACTTGCCAGTGGTCAGCGACCCCTTACCTAAGCACAGCTTGGTGTCAGAGGCACACATGCAATAAATATGTGTAAAATAGAAATATACTGCTACTGAAGATTTATTTCTGTTAAATACATTTAATTCCATAGAAACATTATGTTATATAATGAACACAATAAATCCCTGGAAAGTTTTTGGAAATTCTTGCTGTCTCTTGTTAAAAGTTGAAATATATCTGTTACTATACTGTAGCAAACAGTGTACAGAAATGCTGAGCACAGGCTTTTTGTATAACAAAAGGAGAGCATTGTTTTCTATTTCCTTACAATAAGCTCAGTTAACCTTTTCCACTCTTGTGTTTTACATCATTTCATGCCCAAAAGTAATTTGATTGAAACACTATTTATTAGCAAGGGTTAAATAAAAACCTCCTAAATTGTATTTTGTGTATTTGTGATCTATTTGTAAGAGGGATAAGTTTCCTACTGACTTGGATTAGACTTGTGTTCTGTAATGTCTATTAGAATCAGTATCTTTGATTTGGAATAAATAAGATCAAAGTTTATAGATGAGGATCAAAGTGAGTGAGTTCAAAGTTTATAGGTGAGACTGTGTATAGTCTATTTTGATCAAATTTACGTTGAAAATAAGTCGCACGATGAATTATTGCCACATAATGTGTTCAAAGTATCCCTTGCGATCAAATTTTCATTGTAATGTTTTTGATACTGAGGCACTGTTTTGCCAATGCTTATGTGGCCTTGTGCACGAACACACACGCGCGTCCTCGGTTGCACACAGCTGCGGTGGGGACCTAAGTTGGGTTGCCTGGGGCAACTGACAGACCAGGCCCGCAACTGTTCGAGATGGCCCAAAGCATATGCGTTTCTGATTGTACTATTTGCACAGTCAAAAACTACAATGTTACTATAATGACAAAAATTATTTTTAAGTTTTTCCCCAAATCCCTCAATAAAGCTTTGTCTCTTGATCCCCCTTCATCTAGCCAAGACCATCATACATTAACTAACTAATGACAGTATAAATGGAACACCTCTAATTTGTTGGAAGTTGAATTGTTAGCACCGCTGCACCTTGCAGTGCTGGGGTCCTGTGTTTGATTCCAGCCAGGGTATCATCTGCAAAGAGTTTGTACGTTCTCCCGTGCATGTGTAGATATATATATATATATATATATATATATATATATATATATATATATATATATATATATATATATATATATATATATATATATATATATATATATATATATATATAGCAATGCAAATTAGAGACGGTGCACACGGTCAAACAAACTTCAATGCCTGTGTGCTGGTAAAAACTAACAATAAGTATAATCAGAAAAATAAACTGCACCAACAGGACTTTATACAAAACAAAAAAGGATTTTATTCTTCAACGTTTCAGCTCTACTACTTGAGCCGTCTTCAGAGTGTATATATATATATATATATATATATATATATATATATATATATATATATATATATATATATATATATATATATATATATATATACTGAGTTATATATATAACTCAGTAGAAACCTGGGTGCCAGCCAAAGTAGGTAAATATTTGCGAAAAGAAGCGACACTCACAGGATGTTTTCAATGCAGGTAAATTGTGTATTTATTCCACTCAACGTTTCGATCCCCCACAGGGATCTTCGTCAGGAGATTACAAACAAACAGCCAGACCCATTCCCATCCCAGAATTTAAACCCCCTGACCGTTTATTGGCGCCAAAAACCATTGCTAAGCAACCACCAAATGGTGTGGGGAAGTGTAGAGATCAGCATAGATCAGTGTGGGACGTGAGAACATCATACAAAGCCTCAATAGTGTTGGCAAGTGTAGCCATGTGAAATAGATAGGGTACACAGAAAGAAAGAAAGTTGCGAGTAGGGGGGAGTGCCACTGTGTTAGTGTAAAGCTAATCGTATAGACAAGAGCCAACAGCCAATCATAGCGCATCTCTGTGTAAGTCGTCCAATCAGAGCACAGTGTGGAGGTGGGCGTGCGCATCAGCACGCTGGTACTGCTGTACACCGGTCTACTCGTTCGCAGAGGTTACCGGGGCAACCGGATGACGCTGCTATGCGCTGGTCTGTCAGTAGGTTTATTTGTGTTCGGCCAGCCGGTAGTTTTAAAATGACGCTGGGGTCACCCAGCTACATGGTGCTGTATGGGCATACTACAAGGGCCTAAGGAACACTGTGGAGGCAGCTAGTTTCACGCTTACCCGCTCATATGAGCCATTGCTACCCATCTGTCTTAGACAACCAGGTCAGCGTGTTTCAGATGTGACACGGGTACTTTCGTCACGACCCACATTTCACTGCGTCATGGATCAATGACCTTCTCACGTAGGCTCAAGTCAAATAGCTGCTGACATGTACGGGGCACAGAGAAAATGGGGAGATAGAGAGGGGGATAGGATATGTTGGTTAAAAGCAAGTTGCAGGAGCAAAAGAAAAGCGGACAAATCCAAAATAGTACTGATCTATTGCCCTGGGGAGGCCATATTCAATTTCTATGGGGCCCCTGGTGTATACACATTCCACTACTGGTGGGTTTTCTGTAAATAAATCACATAAAATAACCGATGATTACATATAATTGTAGGCGTTAAAAGCAAGAACACAGAGAAACATCTACGTCTGTGGTCCAGCAATGGGAAAAAGATGCATAATACATAGTCCAATAAGTAGTAATAAATTATTGTCACAAGGAATGAATATAGTCCTTGGGTATTCACAGGAAACAACCCAGAGGAAGTGTTTCGTTGAGTCCACGGGGGGTGACTGTGTCCAGCCGTTGGATCCATCTTGCTTCTCTCCTGAGAAGGGCCAAGTCTCTGTTACCACCTCGAGACAGTGGTGGTTGGTGGTCTATCGCCATACAGCGGAAGGTGGGCAAGCCATGTCCCATCTGTAGGAAATGCCTAGCTACAGGTTGTTTGGCTGAATTCTCTTTGATGGCCTTACTGATAGCTGATCTATGATTAGCGATCCTATCACGTAGAGGGGTGGTAGCTTTCCCTACATAGTAAAGGCCACATGGGCAAGTCACAATGTAAACCACAAATGATGTGGTACACGACAGTCTGTGTTGGATCTTAAAGCGCTTGCCCGTGTGTGGGTGAGGGAAATCCTTCCCTATGAGTAGAGACCTGCAGGTCGTACAGTCTGGGCACCGATATCAGCCCAATTTCTGTTGTCCGCTTAGCCAATTGGGAGTTGTCTTCGATTTATCAATAAAGTCTGTTTTTACCAGGATATCCTTGAGGTTATGGTTTTTACCATGACCGAAGGTGGGTGGTGGGGCTTCAAATAAGTATAGGCAATTGTCCATAGCAATGATAGGCGAATTTTTCTGTATACTACTCCTTAGATGTTTAGAAACATGTGAGTATTTAGATGTGAAGATCATCCGTGTTGTCAGAGGCGTGTCTTTAGTTTTTCTGGTAATCAGATCAGTTTGTGTGAATTGTATAGCTCTCTGAAGTTGTTGGGTCAGTAATTCCTTCTTATAGCCTCTGTCCAGGAATCTAGTGAAGGTTTCCATAAGTTGTTTCTGTGATTTCTCAGGGTCACTGTTGTTACGAATCGTCCGTAAGAATTGCGAGTATGGGATCGCCCGAATGGTAGAGGGTGGATGATCGCTTGCTGCGTGTAAAATGGTGTTCCGATCGGTCGGTTTCCTGTACAGGCTTGTTCCCAAACCATCTTCTGTCTTGTAGATCAACAAATCAAGAAACTCTATGCTCTTTGTGTCATACTTCATGGTAAATCTAATTGGGGTGTCCATGGAGTTAAGCATGTTAAAGAATCCAGTCAGTGAAGCAGCGTCCCCATCCCATATCATTAGCAGGTCATCGATATATCGTAGATAAGCAACCAACTTATCTGCAGCTCCCCTCATAACGTGATTTTGTTCGTAGCGTAACATGAACAAGTTTGCATAAGACGGTGCCAGGGCACTGCCCATCGCTGTGCCAGATATCTGCAAATAAAAAGAGTTCTCGAATCTAAAGTAATTCTTGGTCAGGGCCAGCTCCAGGAGATCAATGAGAAATTCGGTCGGGACAGACTTGTCCAGTCGTGTTTCCAATGCTTCCCTGCAGGCCATTATCCCTTGATCATGGGGTATCACGGTGTAAAGACTGCTGACATCCATGGTAGCTAGTAAGCAATGTTCTGGGAGTCTGTCAAGTCCGTTGAGGATCTGGATGACATGGGTGGCATCGCGTGTATATGAGGGCATGTTGGTAACAAGTGGTTGTAGGAAGGAGTCCACAAAGGTAGCTATTGGTTGAAATAATGAACCCACTGCTGATATGATTGGTCTCCCTGGGGGTGCAGACTGGTACTTATGAATCTTGGGGAGCGTGTAAATGATGGGCACTCTAGGAAAATCAGAGGTCAAAAACTGGAAGGTCCCCTGATCCAACCAGCCCGCCGAAAGGGCATTATGAAGTTTAGAGTTCAACTCCCTTTTAAATGTCATTTTGGGGTCCCCAGGAAGTGCCCGATAAGTGGATGTTACTGAAAGTTGGTCAAAGCAGTTCTTGTTTATAATAAAAAAAAAAATATATATATATATATATGTATATATATATATATATATATATATATATATATATATATGCTACACAGATTGAAAGGAAATCATAATAGCCTGTCTCTGCTTGTGGTGACTATTAGGAAGTGATCGATGCTGGTGATTTGAAGTTCCTGTGCTTTCCAGAGAAAAAAACACCCACTATGAAGTGCAAAGAGAATCCATCACTTCCAATAGGTAAGGGAGGGGTGCATGACAATGAGAGTTTTGGGTGGTTTGGGAAATGAGTCAGGCACAGACTATCATGGTTTCCTTCCAATCTGTAAAAAAAAAAAAAAAATAATATATATATATATATATATATATATATATATATATATATATATATATATATATATATATACCAAACAAGGGAAAGTTGTGCTCACCACTAGTTTTTAAAATCATTAGGCGGGGGTGCAATGAGGGTGTGACCACAAAAAACATATAAACAAATATGGGTTGAGTGCAGAGGAATCTTGTATTTGTTTATATATATATATATATATAATATATATACATACATACATATTTATTTTTGGAAGTTCAGATTAATCAACAATTATACACTGCTTCTTAAAAGGGATTGTTTACAACCAAAAGTGCACTATGCAAAGTGCAATTTCCAATGCGGTCACAATGTCTTTTACCCACAATGCAGCACCTTCACCCCACAACGTATATCTAAGATATAACTAGTATATCTAATGTTTGGTGATTGACATGAAAATTGATTTGAATTGAATTGTGACTTTCCTATGATGCAAGGGATAAAAAATCCATTAACGTCCAAAATCAAAAGGGCTTTGTATACATTTAAATAGAATGTACCAGTACCTTTATACATTTTATAAAATGTGTGTGTTATTCAGGAGCTGTAATGTACTTTGATATTATACAATATATTATATGATATTGTTACTTTATTATGGAAGTTGCGATTCGAGGTTCAGTTGGACTGTAATGAACACATTGCATAGCACATTGCAGTTAATCTATTTAGAATAAAATGTTTTAGCACTTAACTGGAGATAAACATGGTGAAATGTCATTTATGGCTCTGAGCATCTGTTTTATTAACGTGTTTTAATATAGAGGGCTGCGGATGCAAGCAGCACTATATTCATTAAAACATTCTTGTAGAAAATAATTGTTGTTGCCAAAATTTGAAGTTGTATTACAGACAGATACAATTTATAAATGTATAGATTCATGTTCTGGTTCTTTACTGGACCTTTAACCCAGTAACCCTGTAAATACTTTGTAAGTTATGTGATTTCTAAAAGTGCCACTTCAACAGCCAGGATCCTCTATCCTCTTGTGCTTCTGATGGTCTTGATGGTAAAAAAAAAATCTTTGGTCAGTTGGGATGTATTTTTCTTCCTTGTGATTTTGATTATATGCATTTTTGTTTTGTGTTGCAGAGGAGGTGGGAAAGCTGCAGAAGCACCTGGCACTTCTCCGTCAGGAGTATGTCAAACTGCAACAGAAGCTGGCAGAGACTGAGAAAAAATGCACTCTCCTAGCAGCCCAGGCTAACAAAGAAGCCTCCAATGATTCTTTTATCAGCCGCCTCCTCTCTATCGTGGCACAACTCTTCGAGCAGGAGCAGTATAGGTAGGGTGGTCTTACTGCAAACTGTATGTTTCAAATATATTAAACCCTACTGTATGCTTAAACAGTTATGTTAAAAAGGTACGAGGTTGTTCACCTCAGTTGCTTTCTATTTTCTACCATTTTTACATTTTTTAAATTATAATGTTCCTCTCTTGATGTTTTAGCCTGAAATCTCAGTCATCCAGATGTAGACTCAGAACCTTACAATATTAGTTGATACATGTCTTAGGTATCTATGGAATGTTATGTTACTTTTGTATCAATTATAACTGCTGTCTATAATGAAGATAGAGGATTATGCACAGCAGGGCCATATAGATAAAGAAAATATCATCTAATGTATCAAATTAGAGTTTACAGTGAACCCCCCTCCCACTGATGCCCTGGGGAGACAAGAGAAGTTAAAAAATGAATTTTAAAACTTGAATATTTGAAAAATGGTCATAAAATAAAAAAAATGATGAAAAAACTTTTAGGGGTATTTATCAATACGTGAAAGTTAGAACTCACCATTTGATAAATACAGTTCTAAATATCCCATAGGAATGAATAGAACATGGTAAGTTTTTATTTATTTAGCTTTAAACTCACATGTTGATAAATCTACCCGTGAATGAATGGTGTCAGTTTATACAGCAATTGCATATGTTTTTGCATGACCGCAAGTGTGCTTGCTGCCATAAATTGCCCCAGACATGTTTCCATTTCTCAAGGACATCTGTTTTGGAAATATATATTGTATCTAAGAGTTATCTCATACCTCCCAACTGTCCCATTTGTCGTGGGACAGCCCTGATTTTGACAGCTCAACCCGCTGTACCGAATTGTTACTAAAATGTCCCGACTTTCTCTTTGATCTCCTGCACTGAACAGCCATAAAAAGATACAAAGTTTATAAAATACAATTGACTTTTGGCAGAGAGCCCAGAATACATGGCATGTGCGCTTTGATACAATTTAAGATAAGCAAAGAAACAATCAGAACAATTTAAGATTAGCAGGTCTCTTGGGGAAACTGTGACAGCTTAAAGGGCAATTCATCTTCATTAGCAAAACTGTAATAACATAAAAAACACAGAAGTATTTTCAAACTTTTATAACGTGCCAAATTTTGTAAAATGAACATGGTAATTAGGGGATGTGGCCACAAATTGGGCGTGGTCAAACTTTAGGCCGGTGCAATAAGTTCAGTATATAAAATACAGAATTTTTAGCCATGTTTATTGTTAGGGTTTAGTTCTGCTTTAATAGTACATAAATTATAAATGTTAAGGTCTGCACTAAACACCTATTTTATTTGGTTTAGTCAAACTAATTTTAGTATACATGAAGTAAAACTTTGCTTTGAGCTGATTGTACCATATGTAGTTTGAACTGCATAGAGTTAAACATAACAAATGCTTTCCTGGTGTCCTTCTGTGGCTTAATCACTGTCTGTGTATGAGCCGATATTCCAGTTAGTTCCTGTTTTTCATTCCTGGAAACAACTACCATTTTATCACCGGATGTAACTGTAAAGCAGATTCTCCATTTCCCAATCTCAAACACAGGAAGCTTGCTGTAACCTACACCTCTGCAGCAAGATGTATTGGCACTCCCATCAGCTGCAAAATAATGCAATCGTATTATATTACAATTTCTGGTTAATATACCCCATATATGAAAATGAATATACAAGGTCAAAATCTCTACTGGAACAGCACAACACTGTTAAAACTTGTGAGGAAAAAGAAATGGAATTATAAAGTGATTTGTAAAAGGAATACATTTTTACATTTTCAGATCAATTATAACGTAATTGTAATGTAATGTCAAATGAGCTTCGTTTTTATGTTTTTTAGTGATCTGAAGATAAAAGTTGGAGACAAACACATAAATGCCCATAAATTTGTACTGGCTGCAAGAAGTGAGGTTTGGAGTCCAACCAATTTGGCTTCAACTAAAGAACTTGACCTGTCAGGTGAGTTGAGATGCCATCATGTTCTTTATGGAAACAAAGGTGGCTCTTTAGACATGGCCACCAGTTTATCAGCCTGTGTAGGGGTTGGAAACCTGCCAGGTATCTTTCAGACAGGTTTGAAAATAGTTTTGGAGAGATGACTACATACTACACGTTGATGCAGTCCTCTCCCGACAGCCTGCATTATGATTCGATTCTTGACCCAAGGTCAGCCAAATTTCACCTAGCACATACAGTTCAGTCCATAAATATTTGGACAGAGAAAACTTTTTTCTAACACTGACAGATTAAGAAGGGACAGTCAGGTTGACAAAACAGTCCGGTTTAGGAACTTCAAGTAACAGACCTATCAGCTAAAAACGATCAACATGACCTATAAGTAACTTTTAAAGTAGATTCATATTTTGAAAAGAAAATTTTTAGTGTCAGTATCACTTTAAGTCCTATGGAACTCGAGGTTCAGTGTATTTGTGATTAACCTCCTAATTTGCCTTTAGGTATGCTTAAGGAATGGAAATAATTAATGCTGTTCAAGGACTTTAAAATCATAAAAATACTTTAAGAAAAACATTGTTCCTTTCATGTAGTATAAGAGCCACAAAGTAAATAGATCCCTCTATGCATGAATTACAGGTACTTTATGAGACCTGTTACCCAGAATGCTTGATACCTGAGGTTTTCTGGATAAGGAGTTTTTCTATAATTTGGATCTTCACACCTTATGGCTACTAAAAATGTATTTAAACACTAATTAGACCCAGTAGAACTGTTATATCCTCCAACAAGGATTAGTTATATCTTAGCTGGGATAATGTAGAAGATACTCTTTTGTTTTTTCAGAGAAAATTATTTAGGGGGCATATTCTAAAGTAAGAAATTAAATGTGGCCACATATCTCAGTTCTACACAAGCATAGCTTTTCTTTTTTATCTCTAGACTCTAACCCTGAGGTGACTATGGCAATGCTGCGTTGGATCTACACAGATGAGCTGGATTTAAGGGAAGATGATATATTCTTAACGGAGTTGATGAAACTAGCTAATCGTTTCCAACTTCAACTTCTTAGGGAAAGGTAAGTGCATTCCACTTAATTTGACTATGGATATTTCTCTTAAAGGAGAAGGAAAGTGAATTTATTAAACTAGTATATATGATCGCTAACCTTAGAATGGCCCTGGGTACTATTCTGTCACACTATGGGGTATATTTATCAAAGAGCTAAGTTAGAGATTACCACAGTCCTCTACAGTGAAATTCAGCCACTCTCCATTCATTTCTTTGGGATTTTGGAAATGTTATTTATCAATGAGTGAAAATGAAAGTTCATCCTTAGATAAATACGCCTTTCAAAATCCCATAGAAATAAATGGAGAGTGGCGGAACTTCACTCCAGCAGACTGTGTCGATCTTTAACTTCACTCTTTGATAAATATACCCCCATGCGTTCAATGCCTCAGCAATCCTCTTTGGTGTCTCGGACACCACATGAGCATATTAGAGTAAAGACTGGGACTTAAGTCCCAAGTCATAAGTTTTACTCTACTGCAAATTAGAGTCAGAACAGTGCATCGGATCTCTAGGGCTTTGGGAAGGAACGCTCGCTTGTGTCAGGGCACTAGGAGAGCCTAACACATTGGTACCCTCCAATGAATTTCACTTTATTTGTTTTTTTTTTTTAGAAAACAGTAAAGTATCCACCCACAACATTTAGCCCTTCATGCTTTAACTAGGTGAATGCCGCACCAAATATAATTTCCAGGTTAGTCAAAAGATATCCGTAAACCAAAGGAAAAGAAACCTTATTTTCTTTAAACGTCAAATTTTGTAGTTTTAAAGAGCCAATATTTTTGTTTAATGTATGCTTAAGATATAGTTATTGGGTTCCTATTGCAGCCCATGGAAATTAAAATATTCTAGTTTCCATTCTGACTGCTGGCATTCTCTATATTTATGTCAATTGAGTCTCTTTTATTTGCAAACATTTTTTTGCTCGGGCTTTAGTTTCACTATAAATAGTTATGTAGCTCTCATTTAAGATTTTAAGGGCTGCTGTTATAAACTGCCATTTGGTACAACCTGACACCAGGCATATATACTCTACACAGCAATACCTTACCCTAATGCCAAGCAAACACCACCAAAGAGATGATTTCCTTGGTAGTAACTTCAAAAATAATTATACTTTTTTTGTAAATCAAACTGAACACTTGTGTCATTCAGTTTTCCTTTTGTGCCAGGTGTGAGAAGGGTGTTATGTCTCTGGTGAATGTGAGGAATTGCATACGTTTTTATCAGACTGCCGAGGAGCTGGATGCCAGTGCTCTGTTAAACTACTGTGCTGAAATTATTGCAAGTCACTGGGTAAGAAAATACCTCTTGTCATTAAAACCGTGATTTCAACATACGGTGAACCTTTGCAGATTATCAGTCCGTGGTTATTTTTTTTGTTCGATCATCTAAACATCATTTTAATTCTAAATACCACAGCTAAAGAAGAATTGAATTGCTATTTCTTAAACTTTTTTTTTTCCATACCCACCAGGATGACCTAAGAAAAGAAGACTTCAGCTCGATGAGTGCTCAGCTATTGTACAAAATGATCAAATCAAAGACACAGTTCCCTTTGCACAAAGCAATAAAGTTGGAAAGAGAAGATGTTGTTTTCTTGTACCTAATAGAAATGGATTCCCAGGTAAGTTATAGAGTATTTTCATTTAATTCTTTACATTCTTTACATCTGGCTCTTTATATTCCATGCAATTTTTGATTCTGAAATTTGAAACAATGTAGCAAAAGCCATGTGACAAACAGACCTGGAAGAGAACTGACTTCTGCTCAATTGTTTAAAAAGTAAGATCCAGGATTCAGAAAAAATTTACTAATTGCAATTATATTTACAAATAACTTCAAAATCAATGGACAATTTTAATAAATTTATACTGGAAAATTTCCTTAGATTTCCTCTCATTCTATAAAAAAGCTAAAACATTTTAATAAATATCTTCCAGAGTTTGGAATACTGTACACCTCAAACTTGTTTTTTAAAAAAAAAAATGTTTTCTACCTTCAGGATTCTCAATAGTTTTGGGCTGTTTGCACTGGTTTTCGTTCGATAATCTGATAAATTTGAGTTTTTGGAGCGACAATTCGAAAAAGAATTGAGGCTTGATTTTGTCAAGCCGATTTTTTTTTTTTTTATATATATAGATATTTTATTGCTAAATTAAGAGGGTTTGGGAGTTTAGTCAAATTTTTTTTTAATAAAGTGACCAAAAATCGAGTTTTAGGTATAACCCACTACATAATTTTTAATTGATTATAGTTAGAAATTTCTTAATTCCCTTGCAATTAGGCTCATGTTGCATTTTAATTTTCACAATAGTTCTTCTATACATATTTTTGCTCTTTATTTGAAATTTGGAACAAAGAAGTTAAACTGTCATTTCAGTTACCTGGGAAATTAAATGAACTGGACCAAAATGGAGATCTTTCCTTGGATTTAGCTCTCTCCCGGAGACTGGAAAGCATAGCAACTACTTTAGTTAATAGCAAAGCAGATGTTGATATGATGGACAAAAAGGGTTGCAGCTTATTACATAAAGCCATTTATAGAGGTGAGTATTACGTGTTCTGTGGGAGACGAAGGGTATCCCTTGCATTGTAGACTATAAAGAGTTTGCCATACAATAATACTTAGTTTTAATATCTATAGCAGAGGAGGTGTAAAATGTTAGAATCACTAGCTTTGTCACTGATATATAGTGATAAATATTATATCTGGGAATATATTTGAGGATGCTATGGAGAAGGTGGGGCTAAGAATGCTTTGTTCTTTTCTTGAAGATGATAAATTTGCTGCAAATTTTCTCATAAAAAATGGTGCTCTTGTAAATGCTGCCACTGTTGGAGAACAACAGACTCCTCTGCATTTGGTAGCTTCTTGCACAACAAAGGGCCGTTCCTTGGAAGTGATGTCCGATATAGCACAAATTGCCGAAACACTTTTAAAAGCAGGAGCAAATCCTAACATGCAAGACAGCAAAGGAAGGCAAGTATGCACTATGTATCAATATCTGAATATATTGTCTGAATCTGGCTGTTGTGATGGGAATTTCCATAATTCCATAATCATTGTGATATTTAGTGAGCAGCATAATACAGAAATTGCCATCAGTCCCTGTCACAGTGGAGCTTATAAATTAAGGTCCCTATCACATTCACACACACCTTCCAGGGTCAATTTCATCAGAAGCTAATTAACCTGTCTGTGTCTAGGGCAGGGATCCCCAACCTTTACAAGCCGTGAGCAACATTCAGAAGTAAAAGGAGTTGGGGAGCAACACTAGCATGAAAAATGTTCCTGGGTGCCAAATAAGTGCTGTTAATGACCATTTAGTAGCCCCTTTGTGGATTGTCAACCTACATTAAGGCTCTGTTTGAGAGTACACCTGGTTTTTATGCAACCAAAACTTGCCTCCAAGCCTGGAATTCAAAAATAAGCACCTGCTTTGAGGCCACTGGGAGCAACATCCAAGGGGCTGGAGAGCAACATGTTGCTCGCGAGCTACTGGTTGGGGATCACTGGTCTAGGGGGATGCTAGGCACATACCTTTTCTGTCACCTGCCCCTAGTCCGGGCCCTTGTCACTCCACTGATTATTTTACATCCCCCAGCCAGAGCGTTGACAGCACGAATGCACACATGCATGTGGGAGAGGAGCTAGGTGGCCAGCAGAGTTGCTCAGGGTGCCCAGCCATCTTGGCCGGGACTGTAGAAATGCTACTCTCTGAGCTATTATGTTTTCAGATGCTTCAAATACAGTTATTAAGACTTATAAATGTTCAAATAACAGAAAAAAAAATTCTTTCAGTAAAATGTCTCAGTAGATAGTAGCCAAGCTACAGCAAGCATGAAGACGTCTAGGGTACAAGATTGCTGACAGAGCAAACTGCTGTGTTTACAGCTTATTTATCAGAATGAGAGGTGTTTTATCTGTGTAAACTTTTTGTATGTGTTAAATACAGGATAAAATTTACTGTAATTATTGGATCCCTTTAAGGGTAAGGGCACACGGGCAGATTCGGGGAGATTAGTCGCCCCTGGCGACAAATCGCCTCTTCTTCTGGGCGACAATCTCCCCGAACTGCCTTTCCCTACCTTCCCGCTACTATAATGAAAAATCTCCAGCAGGATGGCATTCGCGGAGCTTCGTATTCCGAAGTTGCCTCACAAGGAAACTTCGGATGACTTCGGAAAACTAAGGCTAACATCTCCCCCCCAGGCAGTTTTTAACATTTAGTTCCAGTGTTTCCCACTGTACCTAATCTAATACATTTCCAGTAGTATTTACCTGACTGCAACAGAAAGATGCATGGTATGTTCATTATGGGTAAATATTATGTCTAATGCTCTTGCTTGCCACCTGCAGGACTCCTTTGCATGCTGCTGTTCTTGCAAGGAATGATTATGTCTTCAACCAGCTGCTTCTGTGCAAACAGTAAGTGATTGCTTTCATTTTAATGCTACAATCTACATTTTGATGTAGATTAAAACTTGGGAAACTTTACATGGAATTAGGAAAAAATATTTTTTTTATATTAAGTAAGTGTGTGATTCTGTCTGAAATCATTTTACTGGAGAAACTAGTATTTGGTTTGGCTGTAGGGAGGCTGTAGTTTGAGTTGAGTGAGTTGGCTTTTTTTGTATCCAGTACTTCTTTTTCACTTCCATTAACATTGCTTCCATGTTTTTAGGGCAAACTGCAAGTCTGAGTTGTTGCTGTTGCAGGATTGGTTGTGTGTTGTGGATGCTGACTGGGCAGCATTCCAGTAGAAACGGTTGGCATTATCCTACAACATCTTTGTATGACCAACATTTTAAGTTAGCATTTTTTACCAATGGTCATATAGAGGCACTGTATATCGCATTAGACGTCATCAAAACAATTCGAAGCATGTACAGTTTCATTTACTCTTTCTGCCAGACCTATAAAAGTTCAAAAATTACAATTTCCACATTAGCAAGGATAACTTATTTTTTTAAAACTCAACATCAACAATAAAATACTTAATGCATCTGTCCATAAAACCTTATGTTATCCCAAAATAGTTTGGGAAAAAAAATTATTAGTTAAAACTTACATAGTCGATAAGTTTTGAGCTTACAAAGAAAAGTGAAATTGTAAACTCCCTTTCTTTCTCACACAAAAAAACTTCCGGGCTTTATGGTTAAGATCCTAGCTATTTTTATAACAAAGTGCTCAGATCACATTTGTCAAAGATTGTTTCTGAAACCTATTGTTTATATTTCTTTCTCCGGGTTAACAGGTGACAAATAACAATACACAATTGTTCTGGCGTTAGCCTTTACCAATGCAGTGGTGTTATCAGTGAATTTTATTTGACAATTGATTTTATGTTAGATTAGATCTAGAGCTGAAGGATCACGAGGGAAGTACGGCTCTATGGCTTGCTGTTCAGTATATCACCGTGTCCTCTGACCAGTCTGTAAATCCCTTTGATGATATCCCTGTTGTGAATGGCACTTCATTTGATGAAAACAGCTTTGCAGCAAGACTTATTAAAAGGGGCAGCAACACAGATGCACCAGACACTGTAACAGGTAAACACACGAGGTTTGTATTCATGTCTGAGCTTATGATTTTAACAAAAAAGCAGGTGTGATTGAATCTGTACACATTATAAAGGAATAAAACTTGTTTTTCTGCATTTCAAAAGTGTTTAATTTGTTGGCGGTAAGGAATGTTTTAGTTTTCATAATTTCTGACTGTTTGAGGGTATAGGGGAGGTAAAATCGCTTGACTGGATGCATATATTTAATACGCAGATTGACAGCCTTTTACAGGTGTAGGTACCAGTAAGCATAGCACTTGCTCGTGGCATACAATTTGATCCGATTTAGTTAAAAGTTAAATCTGTATATTAAGACCATTAATTCAATGGCCACAGTATTTGGTATAATCTATTTCTGTTTTATTCTAAAAGTTATTGATACAAATTGAGTAAAAAGTAAAATGTTTAAGGAGATACTAGTAAAGCATACTAAAGAGATTCTAGAGCAATTATTACATTCAAAGATTCTATAAAAGGAACTACAGAAGTCTCTTCCTTAGGTGGCCTGCAACTTTACTATTCCCACATGAGCCTTCAGCAACTTATAAATAATAAAAGTGAAAGACGTTGCATCTCCTAAGGGCCCTAGTACACAGAAAGTTTTCATCCATGATAAATCTGTGCTACTGCGGGCGACAAAACGTCCCTTGTTTCTTGCCGCTGGCAGCAATGTGATACGCAGTGTGAAGTAGTTTCCTCACGAGGCATCTTCAAGCTAATTCAGAAACAGACATGTAGGAAACTAGGGATGTTTTGTTGCTTGTGGTAGCACAATGTTACTGTGGCCAAAAAATGTCCCATGTGCCCTAAAGACTTAGTAGCTGATATAGAAACATAGGTGCTAAAGTGCACAAATGTCATTTATTTTGAATAGCCTACTACAAATTAGAAAACAAAATCAAAGACCGTGCAACTGCAATTTAGCACCTGTGTTTGTAAATTACCTCTTAGCATTTTAGTCCATTCAAATGTAAAATATTCAAACAACATGAACTGTCTGCACTGTGCATGACCTTAAAGGGGTTGCTCACCTTTAAATTAACTTTTAGTATGATTGTAGAAACTGATATTCTGAGGCCTGGATTTATGCTTCTGGAACCTCCAGGCAAGGGGTGGCTTCTCGTCTCACCTAACGAACGCTCCCCACGGATGAGCATGAACAGCTTTCCTGAGCACTGGGGATTAGGCACACAGGAGAAAGAGCTGTCAAATCTCTTTTAGAGTATAATACAAGAGATGTACTGGCACATTCTTGTTTTTCTCACAGTATGTCTTCTTTAAAGGGATTCTGTCATGATTTTTATGATGTACAGTAGTTTTTATTTCTAAATTACACAGTTTACACTGCAAATAATTCACTCTACAATATAAAATTTCATTCCTAAACCAGCAAGTGTATTTTTTTAAAGTTGTAATATTGGTGTGTAAGCAGCCATCTCAGGTCATTTTGCCTGGTCATGTGCTTTCAGAAAGAGCCAGCACTGCTGGATGGAACTGCTTTCTGCCAGTCTGTTGTTTCTCCTACTCTATGTATCTGAATGTGTCGCAGTGGGACCTGGATTTTACTATTGAGTACTGTTCTTCGATCTACCAGGCAGCAGTTATCTTGTGTTTGGGAGCTGCTATCTGGTTACCTTCCCATTGTTTTGTTTAAGTCTGCTGGGTGGGAAAGGGAGGGGGTGATATCACTCCAACTTGCAGTACAGCAGTAAAGAGTGACTGAAGTTTATCAGAGCATAAGTCACATGACTGAGGACAGCTGGGAAACTGACAATATGTCTAGCTCCATGTCAGATTGCAGCTCTTTTGAGAAATGGATTTCAGTGCAGAATTCTGCTGGAGCAGCACTATTAACTGATGCATTTTGAAGAAAAAAAACATTTTTTTCCCATGACCATATCCCTTTAAGTTATAAAAACATAAACATCTTTGTTGGGCACTCATGCTGCTTCTGCTGTTCACGTTCCTTTATAAATCCACCTAACTATCCCTGTGACAGCATTTGGAAGGAGAAACTACAAAGATTAAAAGAAATAAATGTGATTAATTCAAGCAACTTACTTTATTATTGAGTGCTAGTAAATTTCCTGCTGACACTTTGTATCTAACTATGCTTTTCATTGATGTATTCATTTTTCAGCCAACTGCTTGTTACAAAGAGCTGCTGCTGCAGGCAATGAGGCTGCTTCCCTGTTCCTGGCAACCCACGGGGCAAAAGTCAATCATAAAAATAAATGGGTATGCATCATATATTTGCATCTTTACGTATTACCAATCAATGTTTTAGGTATAGTGGAAAATGCATATTAGACATAGGGAACCAGGGTAAATACATACAATTTTTGTTGCTGCCATGAGGCAAGTTGATCAACTGCTCTTGGTAATTGTGTTCTCTGCACTATTGATGCGGCCCCCTCCAGTGCAGGAAAGGTAAGTGGGGGAGGGGCTGTTAGAAGCTGTAGTAGTGACCACGGACAGCTAGTGCTTTTTCTGTGTAAAAAGGACATTGACACTTAAAAGCACATTGCTGTTATATGAAAGAGCACCTTGTAAACATTACAGTATATACCCTTTTCGGTACCTTGAGATCCCTGTCTCAAAGAGCTTACACTCTTATTGCATAGATGGGACAAGAATCAAAAGGTATTATATCTGCAAAGGCTGCATTGTAGGAAGCATTAAATGTGATTTGATATGTAAAATGAATGGTAAATGCACCATTCCATTGAATGTTTCCAGGGTGAGACGCCTTTACACACTGCATGTCGGCACGGGCTTTCTAACCTTACAGCAGAGCTTTTACAACAAGGAGCCAATCCAAATATTCAGACTGAAGAACCCATTGCTTCTACAAGAGGATCTCCAGCAAACAGTCCAGCAGAAAGCACCTACTTACAAACACCTCTGCACATGGCAATTGCCTATAACCATCCTGATGTTGTTTCTGTTATATTGGAGCAAAAAGGTGTGTATCTTTCTAGAACATAGTAGAATTTTATGAAAGGAAAGAGTTGCTGTTAGGGTTTGTTCATCTTATAATGAATTTTTGGTATGAAGTAAATTTATGACAATTTTGCAGTTTTTTAATTATATACATTATTTGTTGTGCAGGGCCCACATACAAATATAAACAATAAGAATAGAAGAGTTTATATAAAGTTGATTCTTCGCCTGTCTTATTCCTGTTTTACAATATTGCTGTCTTAGCTTGAAGTTTTAAGCAGCCTTTGTCTGTCAGGCTCACCTTTCATACCGGCCATTATTGCCTTCTATACTGTTGTATATCAAGGCAATAAATTATACACATTTATAAAAGGTACAATGATTTATCAGGTGCAATAACCCATAGCAAACAACAAGATGTTTAGTGTCAAGGGGTATCAAGTAAGTGCTATCTGTTAATAAATTGGAATGGATTATTAGAAGTGCCGATTTACAACTTATGTTACACTCCTAGAAGGATCTGATCTGTAAAAATCAAGATTTTAAAGGCTGCATATCAAAAAGTGTATTTTGGGTCCTTTTCTGCCATGGTTGCCAATACATGTTTTTTTTTTAATTAATGCCATGTGCTATATAATTGGTGAGGTTATAATATAAATAGAATAAGTTGTGAAATTATACTGTACAAATGGTTTTACATTTTTTTGTTTGTTTTTTCAGCTAATGCTCTTCATGAAACAAATAATCTTCAGATCATACCTGATTTCAGTCTCAAAGACTCTAGTGAACAGACAGTGTTAGGACTGGCACTGTGGACAGGTTAGTACAGCCAACTCTCTCTATACAAATTATTCATATAACACTCATTATAACCTTACTGATATTTCATATTGCCCTTGCCTAGTTATCTTATTATAATTTTATTAATTATTGAAATGCTTATTGGTGTTATACCTGTTGCTCCCAAAAGTAGTAGTTTATTCTGCAGGTTTTAAATAAAGTATAACTTCAAAAGGATAAATGCTGAAATGATTTCTAATGTGGCTTTCCATATCATTGTGGGGACAATGTCACTTCTGGTGAGCCAGTGCATGGTGTGTTAATAACACCATTAATGTATGATTCGATTATTGCGACCATTAATGCACTTCACTGTGTGACCTCTGGAATAACAGCCATGTCAAGAGTGAGCGTCATTTCATGGTTCCTAGCATCAGTAGGTGCACTTTGCACTATTCATCAGGGAAGGTTGGGAGGGCACATTGGGACCCATTGTTTATAAATGAGGCTTCTGGTTCTTAATGGAACGTTTCAGTGTACAAATGAAAACTGGGTAAATAACAAATGTTTCATATATATATATATATATATATATATATATATATATATATATATATATATATATATATATATATATATATATATATATATATATATATATATATAGTCAAAAATGTATAGATAGTCAAAAATGTAATGTGTAAAGGCTGGAGTGAGCAGATGTCTAACATAACAAAATTCAACTTCCTGCTTTTCAGCTCTCTAACTTTGAGTTAGTCAGTGACTTGATGGGGGGCACATGGGACATAAATTTTCAGTGAGTTTACATTTGATCCTCAGCAATTAGCTCAGATTCAAAAGCAACAGTTATAACCCATGTGCCCCCCCTCTCAAGTCTCTGTAACCAATCAGTGGGAACCAAGAGAGCTGCAAAGCAGGATGTAATATTCTGGCATCCAGTCACTCCAGCCTTTATACATTACATTTTTGGCTAACTAGCTATATTAGAAACATTTTTTATTTTGCACCGCCTATTTATTTACCCAGTTTTTATTTTTACACTGAACAATTCCTTTAACTATTTACCTATGATATAGTTACATATAGTGATTGCTGCAGTCACCTGATGTTGTTTTAGCAGCGTGTTCTTTATAGACTTCACTGGAAAATTTGCTCTGTTAAAAGGAAATATGTACCCTACTTACAACAGATTTCAATATAAAATGTGGCATTTAAAATAGTGATGGCATTTGTTTTCCACGTTTACAAGGGAAGCGTTGTTTATTTTTACATTTCTAGGGATGTACTCTATTTAAAATACAGTTATGAAGTCTTTAGTAAGGAACTGACTGCAATTAAATATTGCCTTTCTCAACCATTACAAAGCACAATCCTTTATCTAGTATACGTATGTCAAAAGTATTATTAACCCCCGATGTGCATGGTGACCTATACCAAACTAAGTGAAAGTAATCCATTGGTGACAATAAAATTGTTATTGAGGCACGCCTGGCCTCAAGGAAATTTGTTTTTTTTAAAAATTGGAATAGGATAGTTTTAATAATTAAATAATTAATGAATAATATACATAGTTATGCTGTGCTGGGTGTGCTTTCTTTTGTATTTTCAAAACCGTCCTTTATTTTTTCAAGCTGAAGGCTCCTGGGCTGAATACAGCCCTGCAAGAGAAATAAATGGCTCCCAGCCTGCTCTACTGCTCCCTGCCTGCTCTACTGCTCCCTAGATATTTTATGATATAAAGATTTCATAGATGTCATAGATTTGCCAATTGCACCCGCAAAGTTGGAGCTAGTCATCATGCTGTGGCTTCTATTTAATATGTAGTATTTGCAAGAAGAAAAATACTGAAGCATGAGTAAAAGCAGATGTGAATTTAATTAATTGTGAATTAATCTAACATTCAGCTCATTTTACATACATAAAACAATTTCCCTGTGGAACAATCTCATGTAATGTTTCAAAGTTTTTCATTTTTTTTTTTTTTTTACACTAAAGGTTGTAGAAGTAGCAGTTGGACAAAAATTGATCGGTGTTTTGTTTTCAGGCATGCACACAATTGCTGCACAACTCCTAGGCTCTGGAGCATCCATCAATGATACAATGTCAGATGGACAGACCCTTTTACATATGGCAATACAAAGACAAGACAGCAAGAGTGCCCTGTTCCTGCTAGAACACCAGGCTGATATTAATGTCCGGTATGACTCCTGCAATTATCTTTATATATACATATAACTTCAATGTGTTGCTTTTTATTAAAGCAATCACTGGTATTTATTGGGTGTCCAGAACACTTGGCAACACACGCACCTAACAGTTAACATTTTGTTGCAAAAAAATATCTGTTTTTGGTCTGCACACTCATCTTTCTATAGCAACCATCCATTGTTCCTCTGGCTGTATTTGATGTCCTGTGACACAGCCATGGCTATAAATAGGAAAGGGAGTATCAAAATGTCTATGAAGATTCTCATGTATCCAGGTCATGATATACTATATCTAGTAGAATTAATTCAAAGGCAACTGGACATTTAGTTTTTCTTGAAAACATTAAAACATTTCACCACCACTAAGGCTGCTGCCTTACGCTGGCCATAGACATGCAGATTTTACCCTTGTATCTGACAAACCTGCACCCTGGCCCAGAACCAACTAGTTCTGTTATTGGATGAGAATTTTATACTGGAATGCCGTGTTTTTCTCCTCGTTTAAGACAAAAAGTTCTATTTTGGCTTTATCCGTCTACATTCTTCCAGTATCCACATGATCTTTAGCAAGCTTTACACAGTGAGCAATATTTTTGGGGGAGAGCAATAAATTTCTCCTTACTACCCTGCCATACACACAATTGCTGATCAGTGTTCTCCTGATGGTGGACTCATAAACATCAACATTCACCAATGTAAAACAGGCCTTCAGTTGTTTAGAAGTTACCTAGTGTTCCTTTGTAACCTCTTGGAATATTAGACGCCTTGCAGTTAGAGTTATCGTTGATGGTCGACCTCTTATGGGTAGGGTAACAATGGTCTTGAATTTCCTCCATTTGTGCACAGACTGTTAATTGGTGGAAGCCAAACTCTAAAGGGACTGTAGTATTTATTCCTAAATTACATTGTTTACACTGTAAATAATTCACTCTACCATGTAAAATGTAATTCCTAACCCAACAAGTGTATTTTAGTTGTAATATTGTCGTGTAGGCAGCTATCTCAGGTCATTTAGCCTGGTCATGTGCTTTCAGAAAAAGCCAGTGCTGCACTATGGAACTGCTTCTTGACAGGATATTGTTTTTCCTACTCCGTGTAACTGAAGGAGTCGCAGTGGGACATGGATTTTTACTACTGTGTGCTGTTCTTATATCTACCAAGGAGCGGTTATCTGGTTACCTTCCCATTGATCTGCTGATGGGCTGCTGGGGGAGAAGGGAGGAGGGTGATACTGAAGTTTATCAGAGCACAAGTCACTTGACTGGGGGCACCTGGGAAACTTACAAAATGTCTAGCCCCATGTCAGATTTCAACATTAAATATAAAAGAAAAAATAATTTGCTCTTTTTAAAAACTGATTTCAGTGTAGAAGTCTGCTGGAGCAGCACTGATTCATTTTGAAAAAAATGTTTTACCATGACAGTATCCCTTTAAGAGATAGTCTTGTAACCTTGCCCAGCCTTATGTGCATCAATAACTTTTTTCTGAGGGCCTTTGTTGGAGCCACGACACACAGCCACAAATGTGATCGGGCTTTGCTGGGTCCCTGTTTTTTTAATAAACTCACACCTGATTGTCATCCCAATGGCTGAAAACACCAGCCTCTGATTTCACCTTCAAATTATATGATAATCCTAAAGATTAACTTACTTTTGCCACACACAGATATGGTATTGTATAATTTTTTTCCATAAATACATGTCCAAATATAATCATTTTTGTTTTATTTGTTTAATTAGGTTTTAATCATCTACTTTTAGGACTCAAATGATGTTTAAGATGACATTCATATAAAAATATGGAAAAATTCAAATGGTTCACATACTTTCAAGAATCACTGCATATGTAAATATGGACCTGATTGTAACTGATTTGATTAAGGCTTGAAGCCCAGCACATTTTTTCTCCTTCCACCATATCTAGAGTGTGTCTAACTTTCTGTATTAAAATCCTACCAACAGCAGTAACATGCTGTTTGTATGTGAAGGTTAGCAGCATGAAAAATGTGGAAATATAAATAGTATATACTTTCCTACTAATATTCTCCTACTAAATTGTCATAGTAAAAAGTGCATGTTTTACATGTATTACAGAACCCGGGATGGTGAGACAGCACTTCAGCTTGCCATTAAAAATCAGCTTCCTTTAGTGGTGGATGCCATTTGTACAAGAGGTGCTGATATGTCTGTTACTGATGAACAAGGGAACCCCCCTTTGTGGCTTGCTCTAGAGAATGAACAGGAGGATATTGCCTCAACTCTGGTAAGTCTACGTACCCTTGTGCATCAAACTGTTACCAAAGGGCCAATGAAATTTATGCTAAATTTGCTAAAGCCAGAAATATGCATGTGTCCTTTTTCAGCAGGGTGGCTAAAAAATTATATTTTCTACATTATGTTACCTGCAAGATTCTAAAAAAGGCATAGGCGTACAATGATATAATGTGAATATAACAGTAAATATCACAACACATTATATATCAGGGCCAGAACTAGGGGTAAGCAGAGTGTGCATAGAGCGCAAAGGTCTTGGTGCTCTGTCTGAGGTGCAGTAGAAATTTGGCCCGGCCATGCTCTGTATGCAAGAACTTGTACTTTGTATAGCCTCCTTTCTAGTAAATATCCATGGTAACAACATAGCTGATTTTCTGATTTTTCAGTTTAGCTGTAATTAAATGAATAGGTGTTTACAGTGAAACCCACCCTGGCCTATTCCATAACCATGTATATTAAACTTGAAGAATGCATGCCATTCACAGGTATGGAATTTACTATTTGATTACCTGTTATCCACCTGAGTGGATACCTGAGTTCCAAACATGTTTGCCAGTATTCAATTTGTCTTTTGTTAGCAAAAGACAGTACAGTATTTTGGGGTTAAATGCTCCTTATCTGGTGATTCCCAGGTTCCAAGCATAGAATCGAGCATAGAATAAAGGGTAATCACAGTATAAAAAAAAGTTGGTCACAAATAAAAATCACATTTGTCAGTGAAGTGAATTGACAACAGCACCAAGAAACCTTTCTTGAATGGGATATACTTCCCATTGACTTCTATGGCATCTTGGACAGCTTTAGGTGCCAGAGTTTTCCATTCACGTTTTAATTTTTTAAATATTTCTTTGAATATTTAATAAAAAAAACTTAACAAGACTACTGTAGTCATTGCTTACTTTTGGTGTACTTGGTACTTCAAATGAAGATGATGAATACTCACAGGGATTTGCGTAGATAAGACAAAATAAAATCATGTTTACTTGACAAAATTAACTTAGGTAATTATTTAAATGTGGACTAATTGCTAATTTTTGCACTATTATTTCTTCTTCAGGTAAGACATGGATGTGATGCTACATTTTGGGGGCCAGGGCCAAGTGGATGTCAGCAGACACTGCTTCATCGAGCAATTGATGAAAACAAAGAGCAGATTGCTTGTTTTATTATTCGCAGGTTAGACACAGACCTTGTTATTTATACATTATTTTGAACTCTTCCAGCTGCATTAAACAGTGTATACTACTGATACTTTGGGGCAATACCAGATATTTCTTTAGCACGTGATCATTTCAGACAATGTTCCCAAATTTCACCACTAGGACAATGCATATTCACAAATGGGGTTTTCCTTATTTTTATCCAGGTGATTTCCATTCTACTATGACCAAACATGGAAGATCGATTTGTTTGACAAGCTTGGCAAATGAGTACATTTTGGCCAATTTCACCACCCAGTTCATGGGCTAAATTGGTCTGGTCGATTTGTTTTGTTACATAAAATAACTTTAGAACTATTAATAATATAGTGCAAAATATTTGACAGTGCTCAATATATGAAATGGAATACATTGAACATACTGATTACATATAACAATGCAGGTAATACAAAGATAAAGAGGGCCGTGCTGAATAGCTTACAGTGTAAAAAAAGATATGTCTCATTCCTATATGATGACAGTATTTTTCAGCTTCTGCAAATAAAATGCAAGGTAAAGCAGTAGCTGACTAAATAATTTTGAGTTGTTTGATTATTTTTGCTCTGATCCCAGTGGCTGTGATGTAAATAGTACTAGAAAGCCTGGACCAAATGGAGAAGGAGAAGAAGAGGCCAGAGATGGGCAGACCCCCTTGCATTTAGCAGCTTCTTGGGGACTGGAGGAGGTGGTACAGTGCCTTTTGGAGTTTGGTGCCAATGTAAATGCTCAGGTATAGTAGATTCTTTATTCTGGAAGTAAAAATTAGGTCCTTAAAGTAATGTCATACACATAGCAGAGAAAATTAATTTTAAGGGCCAGATTTATCAAAGTGTGAGATTAAAACTCACCACAGAAAAAATACCCTCACTTTCTATTCATTCCTATGGGATTTTAGAATTGTATTTATCAATGGAGTTACCCTTTTGATAAATATGCTTTTAAAAATTGAATAGAAAGTGAGTCAGTTTTTCTGTGGCGAGTTTTAATCTCACACTTTGATAAATCTGGCCCTAAGTGTTGCAGAGTTCACAGTGCTTTCACATGTATGCTTTAGGAGCTTCTACCATATCAGACCTGGTAGATTTTGCCTGGTATCTGGTAAAAGCTGACCCTTCAAATATTTAAATGTTTCCAACAATTATTCAAAGCATCTTTTAGAAACCATTTCCCCACTGACCAGAAACTCTCGAGCACATTTCTGTTGCCTGTGTTTGTTTACTTTTACTGAGTTGTAATTTCATTACCCTGCGTAACTGAGGGCCGGAGGAAAATCAAAAGGGAGAGCTTTATTTACTCACGCCTAAGTCAGTTATGTGCAATAGGGCGCACAGTGGCATAGCATATAATATACAAGCTGTATAGTACATTGAAAATGTATATGAATTGAATTTAGGATTTCCAAAAATATGTTTTTTTAAGTAAAAGGAAAGAAACTGTATTCTTTTAATCATGTAAAAGGAATTGATACAGTGTTATTACAGCATAGTTCTGTTTAGACAAAACAAACCTGTATCACTTTTTGCATAATAAATTTTCATTTTTGCCATAAGTAGATAGTAAACTTACTTTTCACATATTGTAAAAGCCACGGTGCAAATGAGGCTTAAAAATTACCCACGTGTTCTTACTCTCTCCGCACATATATATGCTTTCTCGTTTATACACATTTCTGTTCAAAAAGACATACTAGCCTCTCTTACAGTATTTGCTTAGGGTATTATGCTGTACATCGTTACCAGGTAGAGCATTCCACATTTGCCAACCTTAAAGTGAAGGACCACCTGAAAATACCCTTCTTGTGTAAAGGAGTGATCTCTTGTCATTTAATCTCCCACTGTTTGTTTTTAGTGCCCACTATTGAGTCACATTACTCAAATGAGACTTGCATACTTACTTATTGCTGGACATTTTTTATATTATCAGCTGTTTAAAGAAGAACTAAAGCTTAACTAAAGAAGTAGGCTAGAAATGTTGTGTATTATGGCATGGCAACCACAGCCCTTTAGCAGTAAAGATCTGTGTCTCCAAAGATGCCCCAGTAGCTCCCCACACATGCTCTGTGATGCTTTCATGTACTGAGCTTAGGGACCAACTTAATATATACAGTACACATAGAATATACATTTCACAATATATGGCTGATTAGTAATTAATATAGATAATTACTACATGACAGCACAGAAACCAGTGCAACTAGCATCAGAATGAAATGTAACATCAGCTTCTATTACAGACCAACCTTATTTTCTGCTTGATAATTTACATGGACCCCTAAGCAGACACTTTCCAAGATGGTGACCCCCTGTGACAAGTTTGTGTTGGAAAACAGCAGACAGAGATTGTTCCTGTGTATACTCTCTTTGAAAAGTTGCTGTTGCACACGTTATGCTGAGTTCTATAAAGCAACCAAGTTACTGTTCACACGGAAGTTGGTGTGTCTGTCCTCACTTACAGAGAAGCTGCACATGCAGTTCAGATCAGCTCTCTGCTAACAGTTTGAAGTCCTGGATCATTGCTGCTATTGAGATGCTGAAACTTTAGGCTGGTGCAATAAGTTCAGTATGTACATATGGCATTTTAGCCTTATTCGTTTTTAGGGTTTAGTTCTAACGATTCAGCCAGTCCATCTTTCCAGCAAATCTGAAGTGTAGCCAAGAAGAAAATTCTTGTGCCTTTTCCCACAGGATGCCATTTGTCTTTGTATTAAAATGTTAAACACAGTTATCCACTATAGCACTAGCCCTGCAATAACTATATTTTATACTATGAGTATCCATGATAAACACAATTACTAGTCTTTGTTTGGAACTGTGAATAGGTTTACTGGTATACGTATTTCATAGTGGTTAGAATCCAGTGCATGCAGTGTATTTCAGTTTTGTGTACCAGATGACTGCCTAAAAAATGGGCTTACTGGTTTTAGATCTGCATGTATAAGTCCAGAGCCACTGGCTCTCCATTTCCATGGGCTCATAGTCTTGGAATGTGCCCTTAGGGCACTGTAAACTCACGGCATCATAATGCACATTTAGATTACACAACTGTTAAAATGAACACATTTAATAAAATAGTATGGCCATGTCCATGTCTTTTTGTCCACCTCAGGATGCAGAGGGAAGAACTCCAATCCACGTTGCTATTAGCAACCAGCATCGTGTCATTATCCAGTTATTGATCTCACACCCTGACATCCGGCTGAATGTTCGTGACAGGCAGGGTATGACCCCATTCAGATGTGCCATGACTTTTAAAAATAACAAGGCTGCTGAGGCAATTCTGAAGCGGGAACCAGGAGCAGCCGAGCAGGTAAAAGGACTAGATTTTACATCGCATCTGCAATTGGTGGTTATTGGAAGTTGTAGTACAGTTAATGCTGGAGGGGCCCAGGTTAGTTATTTGTCTTATAAAATGGTACTCAAAATCACTATATTCTGATCACATTCCACTTTGTGGAACCTTTATGCTATAGGCTGTTGCCTGCACAGTGAGGAATTACATGTACAGTTTCTCACCTAACTTTTATAAACTTTATCATGTCCATGACTGAATAAAGCAGCACATTATGCATTAAATCTGCCGTGGTCCTGTTTTGGATAGTGGAAGGGAGCACCAAAGAAAACATTTCTCAGGATGCAGTTCACCTTATCCTGCCTTATTCTTGTTGGCTACCATTTTTTCTGCAGCACATTTTTAAGCAGCCCAAATACAAAAGCCAGCATTCCTGAAACCCGCTGACTGTGAATTTGGCAGTCAATGAAAATAGTTTTGGGCATTCTGGCATGGCATATATAGTCCACTTAAAAACACTGGACAATTACACTGTATATCAAATATCTAACAATAAATGTGTATATTACACATTTCAGTTCTTTCCGTCTATTAAAAAGCTATTCAGAATTTTCAGTGACTTTATCCTTACTTTACAAAATCACAGTCTCTTTGACATCAGCTAGCCTGATATCACAGGTCCTATACTTTATCATGAAGTTCATGGACAGCCTTTATTCAGCCAGTAGGAAACGCATCATCAGGGTCTGTATAGGATTATAAATCCTTTGTCATATTCTGGCCTGAATGGTATTTCAGACAATATAATTTTCTTGTACGCAGTGGCTTGTTATCTGGGAGAGCTGTATCACTGAGATGTGGTTCAGTTTGTTTGTCTCATTTGTGCTCTTGTGGAATTGTATTAAAAATTTTCAAAGTGCATGCTTGCAATTGCAAATGCATTTTTTTTCTTCCTTCCTTAGGTGGACAACAAAGGAAGGAACTTCTTGCACGTTGCAGTTCAGAATTCAGACATCGAGAGTGTCTTGTTCCTGATAAGTGTCCAGGCTAACGTTAATTCAAGAGTCCAAGATGTCTCCAAGTTAACCCCACTGCATCTAGCTGTGCAAGCAGGATCAGAGATTATTGTCCGGAACCTGGTATGAATAGATTTTTATTTGTAGTTTTAGTTACACAGTGAAACCTGTTAATTATTAAATGCATTTTACGCTTTGGCTGTGTACCTAGCTCATAAACTTTTTAATCTGTTTGTTTATTCATTTTGAGATTCTTTATGGAATATATTTTTTCATAAAAATCCAATTTTTAAAGTATGTAAGACATGAACAAACAGATAATACTGTGGCTAAAATGCAGACTTACAACTTTACCTTATATCTGATATGAACAGAGATATGGCATAATACAAATTGCTTGGATTTTCTTTGTTAATAATATCATTGATGTATGCTGGAAGCTTCTTGCAGGTGCAAAGGTTAATGAACTTACCAAGCATCGTCAGACTGCCCTTCACCTAGCAGCTCAACAGGACCTACCAGTTATTTGTTCTGTTCTCCTGGAGAATGGTGTTGACTTTAGTGCTGCAGACGAGAATGGAAACAATGGTAAGATCAACAGCATTTTATGAGTAGTATACATTGTTCATACAGTAAACAGTTTTCCCTTGACAAAAATGTTATACTTAATAATGAAAGTATTTTTAGAGACAGCATTTACAAACAAAACTCTATGAGCCACATTTAAATGTCATGAATCAGGAATTTACTTGTATTTTCTATGGTTTGTTGTCCTATCCACTTATAAGATAAACCCATTTTAACATATCTGGCCAATATTCTTTGAGTTATAGATGCTGTGCATGATTCAAAGCTTTGGTCTATGTTAATAAGTTGTGAATGCAGTAGCTGGGAGTGTTCTCTTGTAATGATTTCCTCTACACATTTTAGATATCCTTTTATTTTGTATAAAAATATTATCTCATCGGTTTCAGTCCCTGTGTATTAAAAATCATTGCTGAAATTATAGCAGTCTTTTCTGCTTCTCTCTGCAGCTCTGCATCTGGCAGTAATGCATGGTCGTTTGAATAATATTCGCTGCCTTTTAACTGAATGCAATGTGGACGCAGAGGCTTTAAACTTAAGGTAAGTAGCAAAACACAACATAATGAATTAATGTAAATGTTTTATTTTAAGACTGAGGAGGCATTTAGCTTTTCCATAATGAATCCATTCAGAGACATTAGTATTTATATAATTTGATATAAAGAACTAAGTGGGCGAAAACAAAAAGTTTCATCAACCCACAATAATACTTGGAGATAATGACAAATTGTAATATCAAAAGTAGTGTCCATGTTTGGCCTCTGCGACTTTTACTGCTGCATCCATAAGAGGCCCAATCAGTGTCATCACAGGCCTTATATAATTTCACTAACTATGTTCATTTTTGGCAGAGGTCAGTCACCAATGCATATTTTGGGGCAATATGGAAAGGAAAATGCTGCTGCCATCTTTGAACTCTTTTTGGAATGTATGCCAGAGTATCCTCTCGATAAACCAGATGCAGAAGGAAACACTGGTAAGTGTTACAATGTTATGGGATTACAGTTTAAACTATCATCAATATGTGCTGTACTGTAAGGCATATTATCTCCCTCATAAAAATTTGTCCGCTATTCCTTTTTTATGCTGATGCTAAGAACAATAAATACAGCTATATTTTAATATATTTAATAAACATTTGCCATATTTAATAAAAAATTCTGTTTGCACATTAAATACTCTGTTCAGTGTGTGAACCTCTGCTCTGTGGGAAGGTTATAAATAAGCCCAGGAACAGTTACCCATAGCAACCAATTAGATATTTGCTTTTAAGCAGGTGATTGGTAAATTTAACCTGCTGATTATTTGTTATGGGCTATCACTTCTGGGCAACTTAGAGCCTTTTATTACATAACATGTGTTCTATTTTTCATGTTTAGTTTCGACCATTTCAGGTTGAAATAAGGGCAGTGTCACATATATGCAATCTCTTGTCGGAATAAAGCATGCGAAGATACCCTTTAATTCAGGAGAATGGGAATTGCCATTCTTTTTAATGAAAGGCTATTTTCAGATGCTTTTTCACCTGCAGAACAGGCGATCTCTCAACAAAGCATGACATTGTACTCCCCAATCTTTGGCTTCTTCTTAATCATCTATGCTTAAACATACATGTCTTCTTTTTCAGTGCTTTTACTAGCATATATTAAGGGAAATGCAAACCTTTGCCGGGCTATTGTGAAAGCTGGTGCCAGGCTTGGAGTAAATAACAGCCAAGGGATAAATATATTTAACTATCAGGTTGCAACCAAACAGCTTCTTTTTAGACTTTTAGGTGAGTATCACAGAGGAAAATGATGAAATTGCATTGTAACTGTATAGTACCATGAGTCTGATGATTAATAGTAATATTTCTGTTTGGCATATTAAGTTTATATCCTGGTTTCCTTGAAACCAAACTAGCTAGAGTTGGGCTGCTCAGTAAGCACAACATTCTGAATTCATTATCTTTAATTTAGATATGCTATCTCAGGAACCCCCTTGGTGTGACGGCTCAAATTGTTATGAGTGTGTTGCAAAGTTCGGAGTCACAACCAGAAAGCACCACTGGTAAGAATAACTTCTTGACTGTTTGTGTAACTTTGTTTACAAAAGTTGAATGTGCACACTTTCTCTCCACTACACTTCAATTGGTTTGGTACTACTTATTTATGAACTGAACACACAAAGCTAAACTTTTTCAGAGATCAGTTAAATATAATAAATTCCAAGCATAAATATAATCATGGCGATGCCTGCAACCACAGTGATGCCAGAAAGTACCTGAGCAAGGTCACAAAGTAAGCTACTACTAGTGCATTATGTGACTCGAGGAGGCTTTTTCTTATGTGACTTCCGTCGGTAATGTAAAATAAGGGCGTCAAATCTGGCGTTTGCATGGCATAAAATTACACACTATGTAATGTAGAGAATGAACAGCACCATCGATTTGGATGTAGTTTAAAAAGCCTTTATTTGTGCTCTTGTGGGCATCCCCCGCGACGTTTCAGGCCATGTGGCCTTTTATCAAGTAGCTTGATAAAAGGCCACATGGCCTGAAACGTCGCGGGGGATGCCCACAAGAGCACAAATAAAGGCTTTTTAAACTACATCCAAATCGATGGTGCTGTTCATTCTCTACATTACATGGTCTGTCAATGGAAAGTGGTCGTTGCAGAACGTGCACCATCAAGGCAAGATACTAAGAATCGGTGTGCTGACTAAATTTGTTCTCCAAATAAAATTACACACTTCCTCGCCATTTATTTTACAAATCTTTTTACACCATTTTTGCTGCGGATATCGTTTTACACAGCATAATAAACATGCCACTTAGGGTGAAGACACACAGAGCAACTAGTAGCAGCTAGTTGTCATGGATACAAAATAGACAGTAGAGATAATTAGCTTTGCTATAATACTGCAGAGCATATTTATTATGCGGTGTAAAAATTGCGTAATTTTTTTACACGCTTTTTCTTTGAACAGCTTTCACCAGAACTTACTTACAAAGGTTTGAAGCAGTGTAAAATATTGGTGACAAATCTGGTGTTCGAATGGTGTAAAATAATACACACCTTTACAAATTCACCATTTATTTTATACACTTTTTACACCTTTTTTTTTCAACAAATTTCATTTCACACAGCATAATAAATGGGCCCCTACGTGTGTTTTAGCAGAAGCAATTTTCAGTATTGTCCATGGCAGGTATTTTTTTTGCATTTTGTACCCACGAGGGGAGATTATTCAGTAAGTGACAAATCTTCACTACTGCGGGCGACTAATCTCCCCAAAATGCTTTCCCGTCGGCAAGAATATGAATCAACAATGACATATGTATTGTGTCTGTTTTCCAACTTGCCCACTAATCTCCCCGTGTGCCACCACCCTTAAAGGAAAACTATACCCCATGAACATTGTAGGTCTCTATAAAAAGATATTGTTTAAAACAGTTCATATGTAAAACCCTGCTTCATGTAAATAAACCATTTTCATAATATACTTTTCTAGTAGTATGTGCCATTGGGTAATCATAAATAGAAAATTGCCATTTTAAAAAATAAGGGCCGCCTCCTGGGATCGTAGGATTTATGGTGCACATAAAAAAATCAAACAGACCATACTTGTTAGGTCACATGAGCCAATTAACAGACAGAGTTCTGTCTTTTGCTTCCTCCCTTCTTCCTGTTAGAATTAGAGTTGTAGTATTTCTGGTCAGGTGATCTCTGAGGCAACACACAGACCATCACAAAATGGTGGCTCAAGGCAAGAGATGTAAAAGGGCAATATCTACTTAAATATATACCAGTTTGGTAAGATTCTTTAATATGCCACTTAATATGATATACTTTATTTAAAAAATGTGTACAGTTTTTTTTTTAATTAAACCTGACTGTATGCAGTGAAATTCCCCCTTCGTTTTACTTGCTCTGACAGCTGTAGATCATACTTTCAAACGGCAGGGGGGAGCCCCCTCACCTTACGTCCCAGAACTCGAGCAGCTTTGTCTGTTTCCCTGTAGAGCAGCTGGCGACTGTTAGAGATTTGAATCCGCAGACCCAAAGCAGTCTGCATATTCTGACTATTAATCAGTCTTGCTGTATCTGCTTCTATGGCAGCTGTTTTGATAATTTATGACGATCCCTAATCTTAACTTCCCCACTGAAGCCCAGACCACACTGAGCATGTGCGTGGTCTTGGTCTTGCAAAGATGTTTAACAAAGTTACATCATGATAACACCCTGCGGCCAATTTTGAAAGCATAAATCATTTGTTTAATTAGGCTTCTGGTGCAGTAAGTTCATGTTTAGTTTACAAAATACAGCATTTCTAGCATTATTCTATTTTATACTTTAGTTCCCCTTTAAATAATCACTTTAAAGGACAAGAAAAAATGAATCACTGGGAGATACCAATATGCCAGTCTCCAACAGTGAATCCAAGCGCTAAGCAGCCTAATCTTATCTTTCCCAGGCATCCCTAATGTAGACTTAGATTTGTACATGTGCAGAGGAGTAAAAACTAAAAAGGTTTGAATGTGTGAATCTAAGTCTACCGTGGCTTAACTGGGAAAGGAAACCTGGTGGTGCCACAATGTGTTACTTTATTCCTTGGTGCCACACACTTTGTCACCCCCAGTGAATCTGACATGTATTATTCTTTAAAGACTCCAGTTTGCTACTTAACTTAATATATGGCTATTTTATACTCCTCTCCCAGCCGCCATTGTGGACGTCTGCTCTGCGCCAAGTGCTCAACCAAGGAGATTCCAATTATAAAGTTTGATCTGAACAAACCTGTTCGGGTTTGCGATATCTGCTTCGATGTGCTGACTCTGGGTGGAGTATCTTAGTATGCCTGGGAAAGGACACCTGGTTTTGTTAAAGATGGCAGCTCTGTCAAGCAAGTGGACAACAAAGCAGCGACGGTTTGTTCTTCCACTATGGACAGAATGGACCATATTATATATTCCAGTATATAAAGATTTGTATGATTGTACATGCATAGGCTTTGCTAGATGCTAACTGGACTTAGCTTTTTTTTAAGTCAAGTAATAAATGTGTATCAGTGTTGGAAGTTTAACACTGACCCGATATCTTGGGTTGGTCAGATTATCTAAAGGATATCTATGCTCTCTTAAAGAAAATGCTAATTAATTCTACAGGATCATCTTATTCACATTGTCCTTTCTGTCCATTAACTCTGTAAAATGTGTAATTAGTTTCCCTAAAATCTGGGAAGATAATATGCTAGGAGTTTTTTTAAATATATAAATATATACAGGGTTCAGTTGCATATAAAGTCAATGAAACGGTGGCCTTAAAATGATAAGCTTTATAACCATCATTCTAAACCATTGTAGTGCTCCGAATTTTTGATAAACTTTCTATGACAGTTTAAATTGTGGCTTCCACAAAGTACTTACCAACTAAGAGATGGCCCCTTAAGTTTTTCATATCTGCATTTATCAGCTTTTTCCATCCATTTCTTCTGTGTTTGATGTTTTCTTTGTTTCTTAACGATCTCCTCCCTAAACTAATATGAAAAGATTTGTGTAATAGAATCAAGATGTGAAACTGTTCAAACACTAATGTGTCATACAAAACTAAATGTTGAGCCTAAACCTTTGACATACAAATTAAAATATCTAAGCTCTGAGGAAAAAAATCCATGTTTTTTCATAATTTTTTTAGGGCTCAAATTATGTGAACCTTTTCAGTATGGATCATAACGTCCATTCATTCTGCCTACTTGCAGTAGTAGTTCTTTGTATCACAGCCTTTCCTTATACCATCAATATTTCTTAGCATTTATGTTAACTCCTGCCAATACCTCTAGTACGTAGAGCAGCACAGATACATACTGTAAGTAATAATTTTAGGTCAGCACAAAAACCCACCCAGCAATGTAAATGGGGTTTTATGTCAGAGGATCTGTATAGTTCAATGGCATCACAGTTAATTTATAAAATAAAAAAACTTGCTGAGTTCCGGGCATGATTTGATTTTATCGGAGAACTGTACACAACAGATATGTTGCGTATAATAGTTACATGCCTTTCTGTGAGCTGTTTTAGTAAACGATTGTTTAGGGCAGGGGTCCCCAACCATTTTTATTCGGGAGCCGCATTTAAATGTAAAAAGAGTTGGAGAGCAACATAAGCATGAGAAAATCCATGGGGATGCCAAATAAGGGCTGTGATTGGCTGTTTAGTAACCCCTATATGGACTGGTAGCCTACAAGGAGACTCTGTTTGGCAGTACACCTGGTTTTTATACAACCAAAACTTGCCTCCAAGCCTGGAATTCAAAAATAAGCACCTGCTTTGAGGCCATTGGGAGCAACATCCAAGGGGTTGGGGAGCAACATGTTGCTTGCAAGCTACTGGTTGGGGATTTCTGGTTTAGGGTAATCTGTCGTCTGGATCGCTACAACCAAACGGTTTCCTGTCTATCTGGTGCCAGGTTTCGGCATGTGGATGATCAGGTAGACAAATTATTGGGTGGGGCTGGGCGTGACCCAACTGTCTTAGTGCATATCTGTACTAACAACAAAATTAATGGAGGATTGAAGACCTTAAAAAGTGAGTTTAAGGATCTAGACTTTAAGGGAAAGTCTTCCAATGTCATCTTTTTTTAAATTTTGTCTGTGTCACGTGCAAGTTTAGGAAGATAGTGAGAGCTAAATGCACGACTAAAGTCTTGGTGTAGGAAAGAGGGGTACAACCTACATAGTCAGATTGCACCTCAATGGAAGGGCTCCACTGTGCTTGGGGAAAGAATGGCTAAGAGGTTGGAGGAGTGTTTAAACTAGGCAAGGGGGGGTGAGATAAAGAATTATGGGTAATCTAGGGTAGACGGGCAGTGGGATTAGTAAGGGGTCATGGGGGAGGAATGAGGAGGGCATAAAGTTTACCAGCTAAGGAGGTCCCTCTGTTACAAGGAAAACAGGCTTCTACGAACTTAAAATCGAATTTTCCATTAAGTAATGTAAATTTCAAAGGGAAAATAGTAACCTTCGCTGTATGCTGGCAAAATGCATGGAGTTTGTCAGATAAAACGTTTTTTTTTGGAAAATAAAAAAAGTAATGGTATTCATGACTTTGAGAGACAAGCAGTTTTGTTAGGCAAATGCTGTGTCAAATTATCACGAGGGCAATGGGGTCTGTAATCTGGAACACCATAACTAGCATGTTTTAAACTTAAATATTCATTCATGTGTAAACTCCTCAACATCGATTTATTGGTATTAACATGGGTTAGATTGGATTAGGACAAGCTTCAACACATTAAAATAATGATGTTTGCATTCAGCAGAGCTGTATTGGTTGTAAAACAGGCTCTAGGCCTATGCCTGCTGGCACACATGGTGGGGACAGAGTGCAAAGTGTGTGAAAAACATGGTGAATTTCAGTTTGTACTCTTTCCTGCCATTTGTACATGAATTTGCAGATACACAAACTACTCTAGAGAGGGGAGATCATATTAAATCCAGGAACCCTAAATGGTCACATGCATTAACAAGTGTATTTTGTTTCTTTATATTGCCTGTAACCCATGCATGCTTAATATATACAACTTATCATGCAATAATTTTGATACTAGCACAAACAGCCAATATATAAGGAGACAAGGAGATTCTGAAATGAAACACTGAGATACTTATTGTTAAGAAATAGCTATTCTTAAACTGGCCATAGACGCAAAGATCCTTTCCCTCGAATCCTCGAACGATCGGACTTCCCGACCTGCCACTAACCATTCCGATCAAATAAAGTAGTAAAAGAACAGGTCAGCCGATGTTCTGTTTCGTACGAAAATTATGTCCGACAAAGCTAGTGACAGTCTCCCTCTGAAAATTGTACGATCGGCAATACACGCAGAGATATTATCGTCAGCCGACAAATCTTTTAACCTGTTTGATCGACTGATCTCCATAGGACGAAAAAATGTCGGGATTCTCCACACATGGTCCGAAAATCGTATGAATGAGGATTCGTACTATCGGATCTTTGCGTCTATGGCCAGCTTTAGGCTTAGACTCTAAATGGATGATTGCTTTGCACAGCACCATTCAACTTTTTTCCATGGAGGGACCCATTTATTATTATTAGTTATTATTGTTAAGAAGTCACTGGAGCCTCTGGGCATGTTGGGGTTCAGAAAAGTAATCTCTGGCCACGAGGCCTCCAGTTAGACAGACAGTGATATAACTAGATGTTATGAGCCCCAACTACAAAATCCTTACACTCACCCACTAAACCTTAGAAGAGATTATCTGTTTTGCCAATATCCAAATGGACCTGATTAAACATTCTCCCTTTTCTCTACTGAAGTAAAAGGTATGCATCAGGGCATCAAATTTTCTGTGTCCCCTGTTCACCCCCCCACCAACATCCCAGCATGACCCCAAACCCCACACCACAGTAAAAAAGCCACACAGACATTAGTGCTAAAACTGTAAACCCCCTTGCAAGTTATAAAAAGCCATTGGCGACCACCCCCCCCCCCAAGTTATAAAAAGCCCTAGGTGTCAGGGCCCCTGTTCAAGTTAAAAAAAAATTGGTGGCCACCCTACACAAAAGTAAATTGGAAAAACAACATTGGTTGCCAGGCCCCTCAAAATTTAAAAACAAAAAAAAATTGGTAGCCAGGGTCCCTATTAAATATTTTTAAAAACACTGCTGGCAAAGGTCCTCCATAAAAGTTAAAAACAAAAAAAACAAAAAAAATAAAAAAAGACCATAAGTGTTCAGTGGAGCTTAACTTTGAAGGTCTTCTTCATTCTCCTCTTCAGCTCCATTTAGCAGCTTTTTGCTCCTTTTCTGCTCAGAGGCTTTCAGTGTTTCAGCATGGCTAACACCCTCTTAGAGCTTAGAAGCCACTGTGTGACAGAAGCCACTGTTTTGTGACAAAAAGTCACAAGATTTCCCTCCCCACCCCTAATCTGCATATGCAAATTAGGATTCCGATTCGGTTTGGCCGGGCAGAAGGATTCGGCCGAATCTGAATCCTGCTGAAAATGGCTGAATCCCGATCCGAATCCTGGATTCGGTGCATCCCTACTCCTAAGCATTGACATGCATCACTTATAATGCCTGGCTGTGGAATATATAGTGGCATGTTTATACCAGATAGCAAGGTCACTAGAAACTTAAAGGGGACCCGTCATCCAAAAAAATTGTGGAATGTGAATGTGTGGAGAACAGTGACATCTAGGAAGTGCTGGATGGAAAGTGAAAGTAATTGTCTGCTCCGTCTCTTTGCCTAAGGTTTTTACATTTTTTTTTTTTTTTAGATTTTAAATGAGCTTAAAACAGCTATGAATGCTTTAATAAAAAGTAGAAATTGGATTTCATTTTTAATTTGAAAAGGACTTTTATTATACAGCTTTTTGTGTCTGGGTGACAGGTCACAAGTAATATGGAACATATATCTTAACAGGTTTTAGTACCAGCTAGGAAATGCAACATTCAACCGGTGAAAGCAAAAAGGAACCAGAGCACATTTAAGGACCAGTAACATCAATTTTTTTTTTACAAACAAATTGTATAGATCGAAAAAAAAAAAAACACCAACAGAAATTAAACTTTAAAATCGCAAAGTCTTTATTGAGAAATAAATTACCGAAACTCCGCTTGCGCTCCTCTTTAGAAAAGGCAACACATCGACGATCCATCTTGCGGTGCTCTATTTTTCCTCCCTGGCTATCTCCTATAAGGAAGGCAGGGAGGAGAAATCAAGCGCCACTCGATGGATCGCCCGATCGCCCGATCGCTTTCATAAAAGGAGGGCAAGCGGAGATTTGGTAAGTTATTTTCTTAATAAAGACTATGAATTTTAAAGTTTAATTTAATCTATACAAACAAATTTTTTTTAAAAAAAAAACATTTTTGGTCCTTTAAAATAAAAAAAGATCTGTTTCCCCAGGTCCTGACACTGATAATAGGTCACATTCACCAACCCTGATGCAGTGAATAAAGTGCAGTTGTGAGTGCAATCACCATGTTTTTCCCCCACAGTGCAACAATATTTTCCAGAATTCCACCACAGGCGTTGCATGGAGGCAGTTGCACTGCATCCAGAGCAACTGTGTCCAATTCGTCAAAATGGATGGAACAGCTTACACTTTGTTGCAAATAAGACACAGTTGTGCTGAATACTTTCAAAGGCTTCCTGGTGTTATTTCAGGTGTTCAGTGTTGAGAGTGATGTCTGCGTTCAATACTTTAGATCAGTGCTGTCCAACTTCTGTGGTACCGAGGGCCAAAATTTTACTGGCCTATGTGGTGGAGGGCTGATAATGTTGGCCACTCCCCCTTTTAAACCACACCCATTGTAAACCACACCCATGTTACCACAAGAACTTTTAAGATCATTTCCACATTAACGGTGTGGTAGCACACCAAAAAACCAAATGGTTGATACTCACTGCAGGGAAATCCCTCATCACTCATATGTGAAAAATTTAAGTCATGTTAAAACATACCCTTAAATCTATATGCCTCATCCTCCCCTGTGGATAATACAACAACCCCCCAACACATGATTAAACACCTTAGGGGCCCTTTACAACAATTTCCAAATGGTAACAAACCCCAAGAACAAGCCCCCTAACAGGCTTACATCCCACAGGTACAGTAGGGCAAGCAGAGAAAGACACACCCAAGCAGCACTGGGCAAGCAGAGAATGGCACACACAAGCAGCACTGAGTAAGCAGAGAATGGCACACACAAGCAGCAGTGAGGGAAAGCCATCATTCTAATATGTACTACATACAGTGACACAGTGCTGGTGCCCCATTAGCATTTTGTATAAGGTGTGAACAATTTGGGCAGTTTCAGTCTGGGTCTCAGGTGTGTACAGTACAGGGCTTTAGGGTATAAACAATAGAGGTGTCACATGTGTGAACAATACATGGGGATCACAGGTGTGAACAATACAGGGGATTACAGTCTGAATTTGAGGTTTAAACAATGAAGGGGCCAGTTAATCTCTGTAGTGATACCTTTTAAATCAGGGGTGTCCAAACTTTTTGCAACGAGGGCCAGATTTGGTGAGGTGAAAATGTGTGGAGGCCGACCATTCAGCCCGACATTCTTTGAACCATTAACATTAAATTACAAGAATTTCTTAGCCGTATCAGTAATATTTGGGCACATTAGTGAAATGATCTGCCACTTGGTCTATACTGCTACCTGTGTACTGAAGGTGTTAGCAATAGACACGTACTGGCACGTAGTGATGCACCACTCTCACATACGCCTTTGTTTACTGTACTGGCACGTCAGAACGTCTATTGACACCTTCAGCCATAAAGAAGTATGCAAGAGCAGCGCATCAGTATGTGCCAGTAAGTGTCTATTGCTAACACCAAATATTACTGCTACGGCTATGCGATTCCTGATCGCACTATGCTGGCGGGCCGCAATATTATTCATTTCATGATGGAGGCTGAGGGCCGGTGTTAATTCGAAAACGGGCCGCAATTGGCCCCCGGGCCTGACTTTGGACATGCCTGTTTTAAATTTTACATATGATAAGCAGACACAGCATGTGGGGAGCCACAGAAGGGGGTCTTGGGCCGCATGCGGCCCGCCAGTTGGTCAGCCATGATTTAGATGCAACTGCTCTGCTGTAATTGATGCAGGGTGCTGAGGTAGCTTCAGGGTTCCCCTGGGTCAGTAGGTGCAGAACAATCTGGTAAAATAAAGAACAATCTTTTCACTTGGATTGTATAAATGTCCCCATTTTTCATTAAGAAAGTCAACCCTTGTTCAGAGTACAGTTTAAATTGAGGTGTTAAAGAGATGTAAGTGCTACTGTTGTAGGTTTAATGCTTTTTTCCCTAAATGGTTGTCATAACAGCTCCTGTGTAATAATCCTTTACATAATGACATAGTTAGTAGCTGATAAAGGACTATTGCATTAGTCTGTTCACTTAGTTTCTGTTTGGTACACTGTTTGTATTCAAGACAGACCCATTTTTCATCAAAGGCATTTTAAAAAAATATATTGTAATATTCCTCATATAGGCTTTATAGTCAATTTGTTTCTATATACAGGTTTTAGCAAAGAGATTCTGAATAGGGTTCTTTATCTGCACATTTGTATCACATTTAAATATAGTATTCTTCAAAAGAACCCGCACTCCAGAAAGTTACAAATAAAGTTGTTTTTATTGTGTGCATCTGTACAACCAATGTTTGGCCCATTTGGAGCTCATTTCAGAATTTGTTGCCAAATATGACGTCATATTTGAAGCCAAATTTTGAAATGGGGAAACACTGGATATAAATGCAGTAGGTCACTGTATTTACTTATTCTTGAAAAAGGCCTTAATGTGGGCTGAAACCGATGATTTGAAATGGGCTCCAAATTGGCCCAAAACATTGGATGTACAGATAGATGCACGCCATAAAAACAACTTAATTTGCAACTTACTGGAGTGCGGGTTCTTTTGAAGAATACTACGGGGCAGATTCACTAAGGGTCGAATTTCGAAGTTAAAAATACTTCGAAATTCGACCCTCGAATTGAAATCCTTCGACTTCGAATATCGAAGTCGAAGGATTTAGCGCTAATCCTGCGATCGATCGAACGATTCGAAGGATTTTAATCCAACGATCGAAGGAAAATCCTTCGATCAAAAAAAGGTTAGCAAACCTATGGGGACCTTCCCCATAGGCTAACATTGACTTCGGTAGGTTTTATCTGCCGAAGTAGGGGGTCGAAGTTTTTTTTAAAGGGAAAGTACTTCGACTATCGAATGGTCGAATAGTCTAACGATTTTTACTTCGATTCGTTCGATTTCGTTCGAATTCGAACGAATTTAACCAATTCGATGGTCGAAGTACCCAAAAAATACTTCGAAATTCGAATTTTTTTCATTCGAATCCTTCACTCGAAGTTAGTGAATCTGCCCCTGTATGTTTATTTAATCCTGCACCCACAATTATTGAAGGTAAATCCAGAATCCGAGTGTGGCTGCTTGAACAATATACAGTCATATGAAAAAGTTTGGGTACCCCTCTTAATTCTTTGGAGTTTTGTTTATCATTGGCTGAGCTTTCAAAGTAGTAACTTCCTTTTAATGTATAACATGCCTTATGGAAACAGTAGTATTTCAGCAGTGACATAAAGTTTATTGGAAAAACAGAAAATATGCAATATGCATCATAACAAAATTAGACAGGTGCATAAATTTGGGCACCCCAACAGAGATATTACATCAATACTTAGTTGAGCCTCCTTTTGCAAATGTAACAGCCTCTAGACGCCTCCTATAGCCTTTGATGAGTGTTTGGATTCTGGATGGTGCTATTTTTGACCATTCGTCTATACAAAATCTCTCCAGTTCAGTTAAATTTGATGGCTGCCGAGCATGGACAGCCTGCTTCAAATCATCCCATAGATTTTCGATGAAAGATGATAGTGACGGCCATTCCAGAATATTGTACTTCTCCCTCTGCATAAATGCCTTTGTCTTGTTGGAATATCCAACCCCTGCGTTACTTCAACTTTGTGACTGATGCTTGAACATTATCCTGAAGAATTTGTTGATATTGGGTTAAATTCATCCGACCCTCGAATTTAACAAGGGCCCCAGTCCCTGAACTAGCCACACAGCCCCACAGCATGATGGAACCTCCACCAAATTTGACAGTAGGTAGCAGGTGTTTTTCTTGGAATGCAGTGTTCTTCTTCTGACATGCAAAGCGCTTTTTGTTATGACCAAATAACTCAATTTTTGTCCCATCATATTTTTTTTTGGCCTGCCAGACCTGGGTTTTACAGCAACTGTGTCTGTGGCCTTCCATTTCCTGATTCCACTCCTTACAGTTGCAACTGACAGTTTAAACCTCTGAGATAGCTTTTTGTAGCCTTCCCCTAAACCATGATACTGAACAATCTTTGTTTTAAGATCTTTTGAGAGTTGCTTTGAGGATCCCAAGCTGTCACTTTTCAGAGGAGAGTCAAACAGAAGCACAACTTGCAATTGGCCACCTTAAAAACCTTTTCTCATGATTGGACACTCCTGCCTATGAAGTTCAAGGCTTAATGAGCTAATCCAACCAATTTGGTGTTGCCAGTAATCACTATTGAGCAGTTACATGCATTCAAAATTACAAGGGTACCCACATTTTTTCACAGCCAGTTTTTCATTTGATTTAATTTCATACAACTGAAAACCGCTTCACTAAAAATCTTTATTCAGAAAACATCCCAGTTCCTGGGAAATGAAAGACATACCACTGTTATCTTTTTTGTTGAAAGTGGAGTCAATTATTATGCAGGCTGAGAGGGGTTCCCAAACTTTTACATATGACTGTATATACAGAAACTACAACTATGTGCATAATGTGGGGGGCAGATCGGGCCAGAGAGAGCCCGGCCCCTGGGGGATGTCCGCTGGGAGATGCACCAAGTCAAATCAGTGTGAGTGTGCATAATTACTGAACACTGAATGTGAATAATTATGGAACACTGAATGCAATTTAATAACTGACTGCAACTATGCTTTTTATGGATTTTAAGTTTTATTCAGCAGTAACCTTTTATTACCTGTTTTAGTCAGTAGTTGTGTGTAATATGTATCCTTGATGTATACACCCTACCCTACTGGTGCTTTATACCAATCCCAGGCTGCACAAGAGGCAAGCTATCAATTGGATGTGCCCCCCCCCCACAAGCTTGAAGAAAGAGAGAGAGTGTCATGGCAAAATTGCACTACTCTAGGACCCTAAACTAGGGGTAGGCAGACAAAAGAGGTACGTGTCTAGCTACCCTCCTCTTTTACCTACCCCTAGCTGTGGCCTTGCATTTTACATACATACATTTTACATACATATATTTTTTTGCAGGGGGCCTGAAACAGTGCCACTGTATAGAGCTTTTTATACACAGTGTGTAATGGGTGAATAGTATAGTGGGAGGGTCAGAGTCAGTATGGACTACGAGCAATACATAACATTGACAGTTCTGCTAATAATATTATTCAATTCATCGGGAAGCTATTTTACCAAAGTTTGATATGGAGAAAAAAAAACCCACAAGCACAAAAAAAATCATAAAACAGGAGAGACTTTTCACAATTTTCCTTAAATGCTTGCTTTTTAAAATAAAAGAACCATAAGCAAATAGTTGAGTTTATGCTTTTTGTGGAAAACAATTTCGCACTCATTTTCAATGTGGCTGAAAATGTAGAATGTTTTAATGAACTGTGAAAATACATAAATATAATAATTGCTTAAGAGAATTCCCTTTTACTTACCTCTTAGGGCTCTTACAGACGAGCGTTTTTACCTGCGCTCCCCTGCGTTCCATTTTTCTGCATTCAGCCGCAGGGGAGCGCAGGAATAGACGCATTACATTTTTTCCAATGGGGCTGTACTCACACAGACGCGTGTGGGCACCGAACGCAGGAAAAATGCAGCATGTTGCGTCTCAACCTGCGTTCGGCGCCTACGCGCGCCTGTGTGAGTACAGCCCCATTGGAAAAAAGTTTTTGTTTGGCCATATAGGTCCGTTTACGATCGAATAGTTTGAATCTAAGGAATAGCGCATTCAATCGAATTCGAATCAAAGTTTTCCCTAAGAGAACTTAGATTTTTTTCAAGTCCACCAATTGACTCAAAATAAGTTCTAGGAGGTCCCCCATAGGCTAAAACAGCAATTCGGTTTTAAATGGCGAATGGTCGACAGTACATTTCGAATCGAATTTGGCTATTCCCTAATCGAGGTACACAAAAACAGCTCAAAATTCGAGTTTTCTTAATTCGAAAATTCACCTCGACCGTTGATAAATCTGCCCCTTAATTGTATGTATTGTGCATTGGTATTACAATACAGAGACAGCTTAGACCCATAGGCCTGTTTTTAAAAACTATTTTTACTTTTATTTGTTGCTCTTTGTATATTTACCTGTAGCAGGAGGTAAAACATGTTTTCGACATAAGCTTTCCCAGGAAAGGAAAACATTCTAATTTGCATTTCTCTATAAACTGATACTAACTGAACCAGAATAAATCTACAATATGTTAATGCCAATACAATCCAAGTGAGAGTTTAAAAAAATGTTTAACCTTTTCCCCACCAGCTGTGGCGAACACTCCAGGGAAATGTGTTGCTAGACATTTTTATTGACTCAGTTTTAATTAAATAAATTCAGAACATATCAGATTCATTATTTTTTCTAATAAATACCCATTTTTTTATGGATTATTCTATTACGATACTTCAGTGGCATAGTAGCAACACACAGGCCTATTGTCTTTAAGAATGTCATGGGCTATTCAGTCTTACAGCATTGTGTAGCAACAACCACTGCTTGTTTTGGGAGTTTAATTATGTTCAGCCTTGGATATTATGAAAAGGCAGTATTGGAGGTCTCCTGAATGCAAGGGTTGCTTCCATTAGTAGGAAAGTGCACAAGGCAGACTACAAAGACAAATTTGAACAGGAGCTTATATGCACGGCCGGCCTTAAGCCTATTGGACCAATTGGGCCCAATAGGGCCCCGCACCTCTGGGGGCCCCGCACCACAGGGCAGCACAGATAATATTTCCCTCAGCACATGATGCTGCCTGGCCTGCCGCCAACTTTGAGAGTCCAGCCCATCCCCAAATCCATAGGTCCAGCCCACCCCCAACTCTGATAAGCCAGCCTATTCCCCAACTCCATAGGTCTAGCCTGCCCCCAACTCTCATAGGCCCAGCTTTCCTCCAACCTTGATAGGCCCTGCCTGCCCCCAATCCAACCTAGCCTGCTCCCAAGTTGAATCGGCCCAGCCCCAAACTAATTGGCCCAGTCCACTCTCCTATTTCCTCCCTCTCTCTCTTACCCTGTGTGCCCCTATTATGTGCCCCTATTTCATCTCTCTCACTCTCTTACCTTGTCTGCCCCTTTCCTTTCTATTTTGTGCCTATATGCCCTTATTTTCCTAAATACTTGGTGTGTCAGTAGCCAGCAACACTTTGTCTAGGGGCCCCGCCAACATGGTCCCAATTGGGCCCCACATTTGATAGGATCAGCCCTGCTTATATGCACCAGTGGTGTAACCTATAGCCACCAACCTGTAATTAGCTTTTATTGGTCTAGGGTTGCAATGTTAATAAAAGCAAATGTTTGGTGGGTTTTCAGAGCTGCAAAAGAAACATAGCAAATTCAAATCAGTGTAAGAACTGGTTAAGTGAGTGCTTGGGTGCACAGCCCCAAATCCACTGCAAGGCCAGCAGCAAACCAACAAAAACGCTTGAGGAAAAAAATTCAGTTGAGCAGCCTAACGAGAATATCACCTTCAACATAAAAGCAGTACTCACTGAAATATGATATTTATCCACAGCTGTAACAGATCCATCAGATATCCATTTATAAAAGGGCTGACATAATGTTCTTGCAGATTTATAAATGGAACAGTAAAGCTACTGTTTGTTGTTCATCACATTTTTCAGTTGTTTTCAGACAGTTCACCAGAAATAAAGATTTTTTACAATAACTTTCTATTTGTGAGCATTTAAAATTAAAATTTCCACCTTCTTATATCTATCTCAAGCAGCTCTGGGGGGGGGGTCTCCACTCTGTACACTGTTTAAAATTGATTTCTTAACTTTGGCCCTGATGAGCAGAATTCATACGTAAACCTTTAAAATAAGTGAATGTGAAATTTATGAGGGTGCTATTCTAAGAAATTTTGCAATATACATTCATTACTTATTTAGTTTTAACTCCAAGATATTAAGGGATTTGTGTACTGTTAATATGAATGAATTTTGTTAAAACAGCACCATCTGCTGGTCAGTTTCCAACCAGTCTGACCACCAAATAGTCAAGGAAATTATCAGGAGAAAGAGGCTGCTCTGATGTTCTTCTGCTTAGGAAAAAAATTTAAACCGTTCTCAAATATTTCCTAAGCAGAAGAACATCAGAGCAGCCACTTTCTCCTGACAACTTTCTTGTCTACTTGGTGGCCAGACTGGTTGGAAACTGACCAGCAGATGGTGCTGTTTTAACAAAATTCATTCATATTAACAGTACACGTATCCCTTAATATCTTGGAATTAAAACAAAATAAATAATGAATATATTGCAACATTTCTTAGAATAACCCCCTCAGCCATTGTAAATGCACTTATTTTAAAGGTTTCAGAGGAGCCAAACTAAATCCAATGCCATGAAGTCTGTGAATGCAAATTTGGAAAGTAGTGTAGCCCCATTCAGGAGTAGGCATGCCCTGTGATTGATTGAATACCATTTTGTTAATTACAAAACTGGCAAATCATTGTGGTGAGCAGAATGCTACAGGTTGAACATCCCATAAGTATATAAGGAAAATAGCTAAACATTCCAACTCGTGGAGCTGTACGGATGCAAAAGGGGGACATAAGCAATGCCACATCAGCCTTAACCTTAAAGGGGTGGTTCACCTTTAAATTAACTTTAAGTATGATGTAGAGTAGTGATCCCCAACCAGTAGCTCGTGAGTAACATGTTGCTCTCAAACCCCTTGGATGTTGCTCCCAGTGGCCTCAAACCAAGTGTACTGCCAAACAGAGTCTCGGTGTAGGCTATCAATTCACATAGGGGCTACCAAATGGCCAATCAACGCCCTTATTTGGCACCCCAAGACAGTGTCGGACTGGTCCACAGGGATACCAGGAAAAGTCCAGGTGTCAGTGGGCCCTCATGCTGCTAGACTTTTGGCATATTTCATGGCCATCCCCTATATCTATGAGAACAAAGTGGCTAAATAGATGGAATAATAGATTATACTATGGAAAGAAAAGGACAATAGATGAGTGAGAAAAGGAAGAATAGTAGTACTAAGAGTGGGCCCCTGGTCTAAGATTAATTGGTGGGCCCCTAGTCAAAGGTTTTTGGGTGGGCCCCTGGTGTCCCAGTCCGACACTGCCCCAAGAACATTTGTCATGCTTGTATTACTCCCCAACTCCTTTTTCTTCTGAATGTTGCTCACGGATTCAAAAGGTTGGGGATCCCTGATGTAGAGAGCAGGGCCGGATTTACCCTCCTTGCCCCCCTAGGCCCAGCTACTGTGCCGCACCCCCCCCCCCGCATTTTCTGGATGTGAATCTTTTTCCAATCAGGAGTGGATCAGATGGATCAACTAGCAGTTAGGCTTGTTTGAGATATATCTATATATATTTTTATACATAGATGCAGAGAGAGATGTGTCCCTTGTTTTGATAAGTTTGTCAATTGTGCTCCAGTGGGCAGCCGCAGCATCAGTTAAATATTTATTATAAAATAAAAAAGTCAAATCTTGGCAGCAGCATAATCTTTGTAGTTCCTATTTCTCAGCAGACATTATCCCTTATAATACATGAGTGATACTCCGAGTTCCCTGTATAACTCAGCCTGCAGCCTTGTGTCTTTATATGGTCACAGAACAACCCCTCAGTGACTTCTAATATCCTTATCATTTACAGTAGCGGGTACATTATCCATTATAATACATGAGTGATACTCAGAGTTCCCTGTATAACTCAGCCTGCAGCCTTGTGCCTTTATATGGTCACAGAACAACCCCTCAGTGACTTCTAATATCCTTATAATTTACAGTAGGGGGTACATTATCCATTATAATACATGAGTGATACTCAGAGTTCCCTGTATAACTCAGCCTGCAGCCTTGCGCCTTTATATGGCCATAGAACCCCTCAGTGACTTCTAATATCCTTATCATTTACAGTAGGGGGCACATTATCTCTCTCTTATACATGAGTAATTCTCAGAGTACCCTGTTTCCAGTTGAAAAGATAATTTACAAATAGAACAAACTGTGTCTGATGTTGCACTTGGTACTGCAGCGCAGCTGTTCTTATAAGAAGCAGTTTCTGGCCGTATCTGCTGCTGCACAAGTCTGTATGTCAGATAACAGAAAACCAATATGTTCTGCTGAACCCTGCAGCTAAGATGCAAGTCAATCACATTTTGTAAACAAGGGAAAAGTGTAAGGAAGGAAACCTAATTCTGTAATAGGTTGAAACGAAAAAAGGTCCCTTATGTCGCACTCTTGTAAATTTCTTCTTAATGAAATATAATAATCATTAATTAATTAAATGGAGCAAATGGATTTAAATTGAGGTTTTTAATTTCATCACACAATATATATAAAATCATGTGCAAAATTCATTTATCAAATTTCATATGTAGCCATTAATTTATAGCATTAAATTCATATTATTAGTTTGTATATAAATATTTATTTCATCTTGATTATCGTAGCAGTAACTTAAAGCATAAAAAGTTCTCTATTAAAAATAGACTAATTGTGTAATAGAACTGAAATGGTTTTCATTTTGTAGGAAGCAGGAAAGGGCCATAAAAACATCTATAACAGGTTTAGAACACGTGATTCTGCACCTCCAGCAAATCTGCAAGTTGACTATGACATATTTCTCTACATGGCCGATGTACAGCAGATCTGCAGGGGAAATGTTAAATGTACATACCAGGAACAGATCAGCTTGCTGGGACTTGCAGCAGCAGCACGAGCACAGAGAGGAGTGGGAAGGGGCGGAGCCACAGCGGGAGATAGGCTGGAGGAGCGGTCCTAAAGCCAGCCGGATCTATCAGGAGCAGCCGACTTACACAAGATGTTAGGGGGCGCCTTCTTGCCGCCCCTAACATCTTGTCGCCCTAGGCCCGGGCCTTTCCCCAAATCTGGGCCTGGTAGAGAGTGATATTCTGATTTGGTTTCTGTTTTATAGTTATTTGCCTTTTGACTTCAAATGGGCGTAGCTGACCCCTTCTAAAAAAAATCACTCTCTACATTATACTAAAAGTTATCTCAAAGGTGAACAACCCCTTTAATTGGCTTTTAGCAGAGAGCACAGAACAGCTAACAGGTGCAAATAAGATACTTTTAGTAACAATGTTGAGACACAAAAAAACAGTTTAGATAAGAATTATCTCCACACTTTCATAACCTGCAAAATTTTGTAAAATAAACATGGTAATTAGGGTGTGTGGTCAAAAAATTACGCTGCGGCACATGCGGAAAAAAATGTTGTCCCTCTTTTTACTTCCAAAATGTTGGGCAAATGTAACCACATTAAAAGTCGAAGTGCTTTGCGCAGGAACCATGCACGCCGCCCTCGGTTGCGCACGGTTACGCACTCGCGTCCTCGGTTGCTCGCCCTTGCGCACAACTGTGTCGGGGACCCAACTTGCCAACGGCCAGCTGGGTTGCCTGGGGCAACTGACAGACCTGGCCAGGCACTGTCTGAAACCAATAGTTAATGCCGTTCCCCACCACCCATTGTGAAACTACTTTTACAAGCATATTAAAGAAGTGTAAATTTCGAACGCTGGAGAGATTACGTCAGTGGCTTTCAGTGACCCACAAACAGCTGCTCGACAAAGGAAACAACATGGCACATTTACGGCCGCATTGCGAAGCTGCAGCGACACTAAGTAAACAGCAAACTGTAGTACACACTAAGCAGCACATTGGAGCAGTATCTTCTGTCAGCTATATGACAGACGTCACAGATGGGCTGACTCTGAGCGGGATGGGCGGAGTCTGAGCGGGATGGGCGGAGCAGGCTGGGCCTCACAGGGCCCGGACACACAGTACGGCTCAGGCTGAGGCTTAGTCATGGGGAATGTGGTGAGCGGCGGGAGCGGAGATGAGGATGAGACGGGAATGGAGCAAGAGGAGGCCGGCTCGACAGAGTCAGATACCGCAAGGGCACCCGGGGCACCAAATAACAATTTACAGCCCGGAGTGCCCGGCCCGGCTCCCCCGTTGCTGCTGCCCCCGTCTCCCGGTGTCTTGCTGGAGCAGGCCCGGCTAAGGGAGGCAGCTGCTAAGCTGAGAGAGGTAGGGGCTATGGAGTCTGTGATTTCCCGGAACCAGAGTACCCTGCTCCGCTGGCTGGAGGAAAGGCTAAGTCGAGGGGAAGAGGTGCTGAGCCGAGAGCAGTTCATTGAGATGTTGGAAAGCAAAGCCAGCAGCCGTGAGGAGTGCGAAGAGGTGAACTGCCTGGGGGAACATGGGACAGTGGGAGCTGTCATACTGTGTGTGGGTGTGTCTCTGCCATAAAGTACGGATGTGGCACCTAAGTTTTCTCTTCATGTTGCCTAGTTGTCTCACAGCAATGTTCTTAGCCGCCCGCTAACTCTTCGCTTCCGCTCTTGGCCTTTGCTGCAAGTTTTACTAAAAGTTTTATAAGGATATCAATATTGTAATAACTTGCTCTGGATTTCAACTCACATCGAGGCCATGGCTCAAGTCTTTCTTCCCCCCCTCAATCTCATAACGAGGTTACACACAGTTTGCTCCTTTCTCTATGGGACCACCTGTACATTTTATCCTTACAATACACAAAAGCCATGAATGTCCTGTGAATGTTATCCTTATAAACAACTCCAAGTGATGTCAACCGTTATAAACAGAGCTTGGCAAGGTCATTTTTGACATGACTCACTAAAACGTGTGTATTCTTATAAATAAAGTAACCCTTGTTGGAAAATATGAGGATATTAGAAGTAACCACGGAGTTCCACAAACTGTATGAAAGCACTTGGCTTATGTGGTCATGGAACTCCTCGGTGACTTGTAATATCCTTATATTTTACAATGGGGGTACTTTATTCACACTCTCTCTCTCCTGATAGAGATATTCACCCATAGTTTCTCACAGGGCATGTATGGAGTTAATGGATTGCTTAGTGCCCATTTTTCAGTGATCTTATTGGCAGTGTGGGATTAATGGATTGATTATTGGCTGTTTCTACAGTGATTATACTGGCACAGCTGGGGTTAATACACTAGTTTTCCATTTTCTGTAGTAACTATTGGAATGTCTGAGGTAATTATGCTGGTTATTTATTTTCTGTAGTATTTATACGAGCACACCTGGGGTTAATATGCTGATTATTAATTTTCTATAGTGTTATACTGGCATGTCTAGGGTTAATATGCCCTTTATCCCCGACGTGACAATTACTAAATGGCATAAAATCTGGCGATAATTAAGGAATTTTACATTTAATCTTTTTTTTACTTTCTTTGTTTTAGTCGGTAACGAGAGAACATCTATGGTGTTAGGGTCTCCAAGAAGTATAAAGGTTACTCGCCACAACGGGGAAGTGGCCCAGGTGCACCGCCCTGAGCCCTCGGCACAGGGGCGGACAAATCAACGGAACCAATATGGAGCAGGCACTTCATAAGGCAAACTTCCACCAGGCAAATATACAAAAGGATGTCCACCCACAGCCTGACGTGTTTTATGTCACAAACACTTAATCACTTGATTAAGCGTTTGTGACACGAAACGCGTCAGGCTATGGACACAATAAACCTGTGGACATCACTTGATTAAGTGTTTGTGACACGAAACGCGTCAGGCTGTGGACATTGATTAAGTGTTTGTGACACAATTAACCCTTTCACTTTTGTATATTTGCCTGGTGGAAGTTTGCCTTATTGAGTGCCTGCTCCATATTGGTTCTGTCGGTTAGTCAGTTTGTAGTAGAAAGATACAGTTAGTAAATCTGCTTCATATTGTCCACTTTGAAAATGTGTGACTGGAGGCAGTTGTTTTGTTCCGTGAATTACATTTGGAAGTAACAATGTGACTGCATAAACTCAGTGTCGACCCATTATTGTATGCGCAGCTTTTGCCTCATTCAATTTTTCTTACTAATCTTCTTTTCCGTTTGTAGTGTTTTAACTTTCTTTTTTTTGTTTTCCAACACTGCATACTGTAATATTTATTGAGCATAAATTGTAGGTTTGTTTGCTTTGTGCAGCCATGTGATGTGATTATCCAGGAATATGTTGATAAGAATATTATAAAAACAATCCTAACATGACCCTGCCCTGTACTTTAAACTTCAGTTTTTGGCTGAAGCTTGATGCAGACATTTAGCTCTTGGATCAATTCTTTAGTTACTTGGCACATATTCAGATGTAGGAGTAATGTAATCACTGGTAGATCATATCCTTCATTATCTGGGATACAAGGCAGCAGTTATTGGATTCTCAAAGTTCATATCAGTATGAATTATTTGTCTTATTTGGAGTTTCCTTTTTCAAGTATGGAAGCACAGCATTACTTTCATTAGATCCATTTAACATTACTGAAGTAAATACATATGAAAAGTAATTTACCAGAAGTAAGTTACAGATATGTGGAATGATTAGAACCTGTACTTTATTGGATAACTAGGTCTATCTGTAATTCGGGTAACCATACATTGAGGCTACTAGAAACATTTAAAGGGGTTTGTTCACCTTTGAGATAACTTTTAGTATGATGTAGACAGAGAGTGTTAATTTGAGACAATTTGCAATTTGTTTTCATTTTAATTATCAAAGGTTTTTGAGTTATTTAGCTTTTTATTCAGCAGCTCTCCAGTTTGCAGTTAAGCAATTTGGTAGCTAGTGTCCAAATTACCCTAGTAACCATGCATTGATTTGAATAAGATACTGGAATATGAATAGGAGAGGTTTGAATCGAAGAATCAGTAATAAAAAGTAACCATAACAATACATTTCTAGTAGGGATGCACCGAATCCACTATTTTGGATTTGGCCGAACCCCCGAATCCTTTGTGAAAGATTCGGCCGAATACCGAACCGAATCCGAACCCTAATTTTGTCCCTTGTTTTGGGACAAAAAGTCACGGGATTTCGATCCCCACCCCTAATTTGCATATGCAAATTCGGATTTGGTTCGGCCAGGCAGAAGGATTCGGCCGAATCCTGCTGAAAAAGGCAGAATCCTGGCCAAATCCCGAACCGAATCCTGGATTCGGTGAATCCCTAATTTGTAGCCTTACAGAGCATTTGTTTTTTTAGAAGGGAGTCAGCGACGCCCATTTGAAAGCTGCAAAGAGTCAGAAGAAAAAGGCAAATAACTATAAAAATGCACAACAATGAAAACTAAAAATGAACTGCATTGTTGGCAAAATGTGTCTTGTGCTTTAACGTCAAGGTTTTTTTTGTCTCAACTGCAGGGTATTGGGCAAGTGTCATATGGAGTGGATTTCAGTTGGTATGTTTCAGTGGTACAAAGTAGGGATGCACCGAATCCAGGATTCGGTTCGGGATTCAGCCAGGATTCGGCCTTTTTCAGCAGGATTCGGATTTGGACGAATCCTTCTGTCCGGCCAAACTGAATCCGAATTAGGAAATTAGGGGCGGAGATGGAAATCGCGTGACTTTTTGTCACAAAACAAGGAAGTAAAAAATGTTTTTCCCTTCCCACCCCTAATTTGCAGATGCAAATTCGGATTCGGTTCGGTATTCGGCCGTATCCTTCGTGAAGGATTCCGTGCATTCCTAGTGCAAAGTGACCTGAAATCACCCTCTTCCACTGCCTTTATATGCCGGCTTAAAGGAGAACTAAGCACTAAAAATGGATATGGCTAAAATGCCTTATTTTATATACTGAACTTATTGCACCAGCCTAAAGTTTCAGTTTTTCAATAGCAGCAATGATCCAGGACTTCAAACTTGTCACAGGGGGTCACCATCTTGGAAAGTGTCTGTGACACTCACATGCCTAGTGAGCAGCTGTTGAGAAGCTAAGCTTAGGGGTTGTTGCAAATTATCAAGCAGAAAATGAGGTTTGTCTGTAATATAAGCTGATGCTACAGGACTCGTTATTAAATTCTAATGCTAATTGCACTGGTTTCTGTGCTGACGTAGTAATTATCTGTATTAATTACTAATAGCCGTTTATTGTGACATTTATATTTTATGTTTACTGAATATTGTGAGTGGGTCCCTAAGCTCAGTAAGTGTGCAGTGAATCAGCAGAAAAGAAGATGGGGAGCTACTGGGGTATCTTTGATGGCACAGATTCTCCCTGCTAAAGGGCTGTGGTTGCTTTGGGCTGGTACATAAGCTCAAAACATAATGTACAACATTTCTAGCTACTTCTTTAGTTAGGCTTTAGTTCTTATTTAAAAGTGCTCTTATATCCCTTGATTTAATGAGAGACAGAAGGAGGTGATTTGGGCTTCTTTTGTTCCAGCTGAGATGAGACTCTTGTGCTATTAGCACTTATTTTTGTTAGTCAGCTGATCTACTAATATCTGTACTGAGGGTAACCTGTAAATTACTGCAGATGGTGTGACAGTGGCTTCCAGGGGGGTTCTTGGTAACTTGCGGGTTGCTGTCGACTGATTCACTTGCCTCATGGCAGCAGCACCTCTGGTGGCTCCCAGCAATTGATGCTGGCAGGTCGACCCTCAGATGTACCTATGATGTACCTTTTTAAAAACACATTTATAGAAAGAGCTCTGTTTCTATGTTTGCACACTGCAAGAAAAAGGTGCAGTGCAAGGAAACCATGTACATGATAACATTTTACACTTCGTTGTTTGTTCTCTCTCTATAGACAGAATTATTTTGACAGAATAAACACTGACGTATAACTGCTTATTGTAGAAAAAGAGAGTGAGAAAATCAATACCATGTCATAGCTATTTAGTAAGAGGGCAGCAGCAGAGTTTCAGCACTGACAGTTGGACTGTTCATTAAAAGGCTGCCCATGCAAGTGCAGTTCAGAATATCCAGTATGGCCACCCATGGATGGAAAAACTGCAGTGAATTAACATTAGGCAATTTAGGAAATTCTGGCATTTTTCCTAGTCAGTCCGTGACACGACACACTAGGCAGTTTGTAGGCCATTAGCAGGGGAGACTGCATGTACAAGTCTCAGATACAACATTCCCTCTAATTTATTTTCTCTTTTATTTTGTGGATGGGTTCTAAGATTCTCTGCGCGTACCACAATTTTGCTGGCCTCAAATTTAGTGTTACTCACAAGTAAATGGCTTTTAGAGAACAAAATGCTAGGTTGTCCAAACATGGCTAAGGCTTTTCTATAAAATTAAAACCACATGAAAGTCTAAGCCCTATCTGCAGAAGTAAAACTGTACAAAATATGTAGGTTAAAATGCAAAGTTAAATGAATGTTTCAGTTTTGGGGATTAAAATCTCCTATCTCTTGTAGGCCTTTGCACAGTTTGATGCTGAAGGTAACGAGATTGTGGATTTGGAGAGCATGCTAGAAGCCATCAAGTCCTCTAGTGGTGCCAGTCTTCAGGGGGAGCTGAGTCATGTGATCCGGCAGCTGCAGGCTTGCTCTCATACACCAGGTAGGGATACTGCTGTGTTTTCTACATTTCTTCCGCTTTGCAGCTGTTAAACAGTTGTTTGTTTTTCTTAAAAGGATCAGTAACATAAAAAATATGAAATGTTTAATTTTCATTTAAAGTTTGTAACTGCTGTTCCAGTCAGTACCTTCAGATAAACTATTTCTTTGCAACAAATGTCTTGTTACCATACACATTGAAACCCACTTGTTTTCCAAAGTTGAATTGGGTGAGGCTGTTACTCAAAGGCCAACCAGTTTTAGTTGCTAATCATTGGCCCAGCTTCAACCAGTAGTCATTTTCTTTACGGCAATGACCGTATCTGTTGAAAGTATATCTACCCCCGAAAAAAAGGGTTTAATAGAGTCCCCACTCCTTTAATTAATTATATTAATTATAAAAGAATGCCCCTGCCTAGGCCGCCCGCTCCCAGAGGTACAGTTTTTCTGCTATTTGTTAGTACAGGTATAGGACCTGTTATCCAGAATGCTCAGGACCTGAGGTTTTCTGGATAACAGATTCGTAATTTGGATCTTCATACCTTAAGTCTACTAGAAAATAATGTAAACATTAAATAAACCCAATAGACTGGTTTTGCTTCCAATAAGGATTAATTATATCTTGGTTTGGATCAAGTACAAGGTATTGTTTTATTATTACAGTGAAAAATTAATGAATTGTTTTTAATGGAGTCTATGGGAGACGACCTTTCCGTAAATTGGAGCTTTCTTGATAACAGGTTTCCAGATAGCAGATCCCATACCTGTCTTGCAGAAGTAGAATGTTGCAATATATAATGGCCTTCAGTAGCTGTGTTTGGGGCTTAGATCAACTTTACCATTACAATATTGTTAGTTACAACTGGAATCTTCTTTTAATTTGTATAAATATTTTGTTTTGTAGGTTTCATTGATATATTTTCAAAATCAAAGGAACATCTGAGTTTACATTCTGCAAAAATACTGGGTTTCCTGCATCGAAACCGGATACCCAGCACTGTGATGCCTTACCCAATGCTGGAGTGTTGCAATAACATTTGCACTATGCGAGCTTCTGTCATGAAGGACTATTTAGAACGGCTGCTGAAGAAAGAAAAAGGTAAACTGTGTAATTGTGCAAACTGCATATTTTTTTCAGTAACGTCCTGCTAAATATTATAAATGTAAGTCAAAGTGGTAAGCACTTTGTAATACAGGTATGCCACCTGTTATCCAGAAGGATCTTTCTGTAATTTGGATCATCATTCCTATATGTGTCGAATAGTAAATTCGATTTTTGAAATTGTATTTTTTGTCAAAACTCACAAATTCGAATTGTGAATAGTTCAGTTTATCAAACCATTACACGGGGAACAATTCAAATGTAACTCTTCCCCACCTAAAACCTGCAGAGTTCATGTAGAAGTCAATGGGAGAGGTCCAGTGACCCATTTAAATATGTTAATAGCCTTTTCAGAGAAAAAACTCAATTCAAGTTTAGTCAAATTCAATTCGGATTCAATTTGGATTCAATTTGAGTTTTCGAGTCGGCAACATTTGTATGAGTTTTAGACGTTCAAATTTTTTTTAACATCCCATTCGAATTCCGAGTATATTCAAATTTATTAGAGTAAAAAAAATTTGCATGAATTCGAGATTTGACCTTTGATAAATGGGCCTCTAAGGGGCAGATTTACTAAGGTTCGAGTGAATTTTCGAAGAACAAAAAGTTCGATTTTCAAAGTAATTTTTTGGATACTTCGACCATCGAATTAGGATACTACGACTTCGAATTTACTTAGACTTCGATTCGAAGTAAAAATCGTTCAAATATTCGATAATCTAAGTACTGTCTCTTTTAAAAGACTTCAATACTTCGCCAAATTAAACCTGCCGAATTGCTATGTTAGCCTATGGGGACCATCTACAAACTTTTTCTAAGTCTTTACAAATCGAATAAAAATCCTTCGATCGTACGCTAAAATCGTTCGAATCGTTCGATCAAACGATTTTTATTAGATCGTAGGATTGCCAAATTCAATTCGATGGTCAAATTTCGAAGTTTTTTGTACTTCGAAATTTGACCCTTGATAAATCTGCCCCAAGTGTACTAGAAAATCAAAGAAAACATAACAAAATAAATCCAATTGGCTGGTTTTGCTTCTAATGAGGATTAGGTATATCTTAGTTTGGATAAAGTGCAAGGTACTGATTTATTATTACAAAAAAGGAAATGGTTTTTAAAAATTTGGATTGTTTGGATTAAATGGAGTCTATAGGAGATGGCCTTTCTGTAATTCAGAGCTTTCTCGATAATGTATCCTATGCCTGTATATACATTCTATGCTTTTTTTTTTAGATATCATCTCATACTTGATATTGGTTACTAGGCTTTTGAGATTTCATCTTCTCTTGCATCTGACATGTCCTTATTTGTTCTCAGAATGTCCTGCAATTCCGAGTTCTGATGAAGAATCTTTACAGTTCAAAACCGTGACTAAGTGCTATAGTCAGATAGAAACATCATCTCATGCCTCAGATATTTATAAGATGACAAATGGGGAAACGTCCTCATATTGGCAGTCAGATGGAAGTGCACGTTCACACTGGATACGGTAAGAGGTGGGGTTTACATTACTTTACACGTTTGGGTTTTTGAAAGGAACCTTGATTTATATTTGCAAATGTATTTCAAAGTAACAGTAACGCCAAAAAATTAGTGTTTTTTTTTTTACCTTGTGTCCTGCCGGCCCAGTCTGACCCTGTTCACAATGCTCATTACTGAGGGTGCAGTGATTCTGTCAATGATTTGTAGCGGAGGTGGGTTCTTCAACAATGTCAAACCACTCTTGGCTTGGTGATTATCTTCTCTTGGTGTAATCCCTATGCAGGGAGCTTCTGTTTAGAGAGGATTCCTTCATAAAGAATTTACCACTAAACTACATGCAGAGACCACAGGTGTTACTGATAAATTGAACTACTAAAGCCATGGTTCACAAAATTATTGAATTAAATGCCAAAACTTCTCACTGGAACACTTTATGTATTTTTTTTTTTTAAATTTGCTTTCTATTTCAACCAAGTGATTTTAGCCCTCGGATTGAAAACTTAATTTAAATACAAAGTATCACTTTGTTAATATTTTACTTTATTTGCAGTAGTAGTATAAGGAATACAGGAAAGTGCAATCAATAATTTCAATGTTATTTTATGGATACAACAAGTTTGGCCTGACATAAGCTACCTTGCAGAGTATAAATATTTAAATTCTATTGTACTCCAATTTAATCTTCTTAAAACAGGCAAAATAACGGCACGGGGCTCAAGGCAGATAAGAAGCATTATATTATATGTTATATGGTTTGAACCTTTTGTTTCAACCACACCTCTGCTCTCAACTTTATTATTTATCACCATAGGTGAAGGCAGCAATTAATTTTCAGTTATGCACTATGTAGCCATAATTCTTCCATTCATCACAAACCTTTCTTTTGCCATTCTTCCAGTCTAGTGTGGCACCTACGTATTTACTCCTGTTATCTATATTTTAGTAAATTATAATTAAAGTTTAGTAAATTATCATTGGGAATCTTTCACAATTCCATACATAGTTGCTCTTTCTTTCTTTCTTTCTTTCTTTCTTTCTTTCTTTCTTTCTTTCTTTCTTTCTTTCTTTCTTTCTTTCTTTCTTTCTTTCTTTCTTTCTTTCTTTCTTTCTTTCTTTCTTTCTTTCTTTCTTTCTCTAGTTATTGTGTTTGTAATACTGTTCTTCCCTTGTTGACAGTGGAATTCTTTATTATTTTAATTGGTGACCCCCAATTATTGTTCCAGTAGGTGTTTAAAACACATACACGGCTAAACAAGGTAGCTGCTCAAGGGATAGAACTTAAATCACCAATGGTGGCACCTTTTTTTTGGGCTTTTTATCAAATTTTTATTTGGATTCTATTCCACATTTTCTGTTTTTCTGTTGCAACTATTCATTTGAGGTGCTATTGTTCATTTGCAGAATTATTAGATTTATTGTATACAAAATGCAGAAAGAAGGTTCATTTTTTAGGTAATCTGTTGGAGAGAATGCTGCAGCTGTTTCACCTTCACAGCTTCTTCCAACTAATGTCTAGTCTTTTTTTTCTTTTTTTTTTTTTTTTACCAATCTGTGACATAGACAGGGGCCATTTTGTAGGGAATATAATGTCCAAAATACACAATGGGAATAGGCTTACTGAAACCAAAATTTTGTGTAAGGGTTGGCAAGAGTCATCTGGGATGAGAAGGTGAAAAGAACTGAATCTATATGAGGATTTTCTTGTTCCGAAGAGACAACTGTTTACTATTTTTTTATGTATGGATAAGTTTTACACTATATGTATATATACTGCAAAAGTATTATGAAAATAAAAATATTGCATAAACTGGGATTCTTGTTCACTTTCTTTCCTCAGATTAAAGATGAAACCTGATGTAGTTTTGAGACAACTGTCCATCGCTGTGTCTGCTGCAGACCAGAGCTACATGCCTCAGCATGTGGGCGTTGCAGCCGGAAGGAATCCCAGCAACCTCCAAGAGGTCCGAGAGGTTCACATTCCCAGCCATATTACAGGCTATGTGACTTTATTGGAAAACGCTAACATTAATCAGATGTGTGAGTCAACAGAAATAACAAATGCATGGTTTATTTTGTTACTTGTATCACAGGGGTAAATGTCTCTTTTTCTTTATTTCATTAGCAGATGTTCAAACAGAAGAACTGTTTGAGTTTTTAAAGGACATGTCAACCCAAAAAATTATTTTTTACCTAATAAAGAAAACACATTTATAAGCAACTTTTTAATATGATTTAATGCCTGGTTATTACTTTTTAAACAATGTAGCAAAAGGCAGTCTCCTCCAGCAAGACAGGTCTGTCAACACCCTAGGCTTGTGTTACTTTGTTTCTAAAGCCAGAGCCACCAGGGCAGAGAATAGAAAAGGATAGCAATACATATAAAAATAACTTAAAAACCATAGAAAATGTGTAATGAATGTATATTGCTTAGAATTATGTTTTCTTTTATTAGACAAAAATTATTTTTAAGTTTGTCCTTTAAAGGACAAGTAACATCTTTTTTTTTTTTTTAAAAAAATGTGTTCGTACATAATGAAAAAAAAAACACCAACACAAATTATACGTTAATTTGATTTTAAAGTATAATTTGTGTTGGTGGTTTTTTTTTCGTTAAAAAAATTTGATGTTACTGGTCCTTTAAGCACATTGGACATTTTAAAGTGTGCATGCTGCCGTTACAAAAAATACATTTCGTTATGTGACCCTGTATGGAAGATAGTGTTTTTTGTCAAGAAACCAAAGTGGTTTTCTTCTTTTATGCAGTTAACTTAAAGGCTTTATGCCCTGAAAGTATAGAAATAGATGAAGTAAATCTTCACTAACCCTAGCTTTAATCGATAAACTGAAGGCCAGTGGGGCACACAGTATTTCTCCCTATGGTGATATCTACTCCTCCTTATTTCTGCAGTGACAGCCATTTTTTCAGTGGGAGTAAACATATATACATATTTTGGTTTGAACATTTCTTTAAAAAAATTAAATAAACACAAAGTTGTATTTCTCTGTGTATCTCCCCCCCCCCTCCAGACGTTCAGATTAATATTAAGCGTTGCTTAAGTGATGGGTGTGATACCAGAATACATGGCCTCCGAGCTGTTGGCTATCAGAAGGTGAAGTCTGCTGTATCCATATCAGATGCCTCTGCTATATGGTATTTGTCATTGTTAACATCACTTGTGACAACTTCAATGGAAACAAACTCATCACTTGCTCAAGCTGTTCAGCAACACACACAGTAAGTTGAAAGAAATCTCTCTCTAGAGGTTAGTAAATGCTGCTTGTAACCTAAATTATTTTCAGTTTATATGGGGGCATTATATTCTGTTCAGACAAGCCTCGAAACCCTTCACACTAGTAGTAGGAAAGTTAGAGAAACCTGGTAGATAAGTAATTGCCAACACCCAAATATAAAATGGGAAATTTGTAAGACAAAAAAAAAATTTTTTGCTAAAAGCTAATTAAGTTAACCAATAACACCAAAAAAAAACCAAGTGTTTTAAAGTTATTTAAATATAATGTATTATGCCCTGCAATCGTAAAAGTTGCTTTACAAAAACTACTATACTTGATGCAAATAGGTGTTTTGTAGCCACGAAGGGCAGCCATTCAAAAAGGATAAAAGCTATAGGATAGATTGATAAGCTCTGTAAAAGAATATAGCAGTATTCTACAGTGAGAATCTGTTATCTGCTGTGTAACCTGTGCCTTGAATGGTTTTCCCCCATAGAAACTATACTAGTGTTTCTGAAGAAAACACACTAGTTGTGCCAATGCAAGGAAATGGTACATTATATTTTAATTACTTAAAAACACTTTCATATTTTGGTGTTACGGTTTCATTAACCCTGGATTTTCACCCTTGCTAAAAATGAGATATGTTGCATAGCTTCCCTTCTTGAAGCTATGTAATGGATTTGCAAGCACAAAAGCTTCAAGGAGAGCATTCCACAGCTTCACAGGTTTAAATGTAAAAAAAAACCTTTTTGTATGTTAAGACAGAAGTTATTACTAATGAGAACATTTACTGCATGGTGCTCCTACAGTATATATTTTTACATCGTACTCATTTTCATTTAAATGTCTTCTCTTGAGTATAAATATACACAGCTCGGACAGACATTCTCCGTAACTGAAATATTCCATACCCACAGTAATGTGCCTTTTCACCACATAAGGCAAAAATCTGCACAGAGTATTCTAGATGGAGCCTTGTTTAGCAAAGTTCTTTAAATAAACAATTCAGTTTATAGATGAATGCGGCAGATCAGGTTTTATTATGATTTGGACCTCTAGGTCTCTTCTGCTTGCCACATTCTGCAGAGCAACCTTTCACCTTTCCTCAATGGCCTCACGATGGAGCATAGTTATTAGATAAGGTGTTGTGGTGCCACCATCTTCTCCTAAAAGGGGAGGAGCTGATTCCAGATGTTTTTCTCTTTCATGTGTTCTCTGTGGTTCCTATCATTCTGTGTTCTGCATTTAATTTCTCTACCCAGTAATGATCATTCATGACATCACCACAAGCAACTGTCTCTAAAGGGGAATCAGAGGACCCAGGGGCAAATAGGGGAGCACAGAGCAGGGTATTAAGTACATATTACCCTATATTTTGAAGATATATCAATGTGAAGTAATATTTATTGTAAATTCTGTGTTAAAGGTCATTACGTATCCTAGTATTTATATATTTTTAATGATCATTTTTGTCTTTTACAGAAAAGCTTTGCAGCATATGCCACCGTTGTCATTAACACTGGGTACAACTGAGTTTCCTAATTTTTTGTCCCCAAATGTTTTAGAGGAAGTAAACAGCTTTTTGCTAAGGACAGCAAGGTAATGTATTTAATTGTGGATACGTTGTGGCACAATAATATTATCCAGATAAATATATTTAAAATAGGTTAATGTATAGTTTATGTGGGTAGTTCAGTTTATAAATGTATTATTGTGTAGACAGCAGTACAGGTATGGTATCCATTATCCAGAAAGCTCAGAATTACAGAAAGGCTGTCTCTATGTATTCCATTATAATCAAATAATTCATATTTTTTAAAAATGATTTCCCTTTTCTCTGTAATAATAAAACAGTACCTTGTACTTGATACAAGGTATTATGTGATTAAACCTTATTGGAAGCAAAACTAGCCTAATGGGTTTATTTAATTTTTAAATGTTTTTCTAGTACTTAAAGGAAAAACAAACCCTTAATTTAAAAAAAACCCTACCCTACATTGACCCCTCTCCCTCCTCTCCCGCAGCCTAACTGCTACCCCGAGCAAATGCCCCTCTTTCCTTAACCCTCCGTGCAGATTCTGTCTAGCGGAGTTCATGGGCGCCATCCTCTTCTCTTTGGTAATCTTTTGAATGAGACTGGCGCATGCGCAGTTGGAGTAATTTTCTGCTTCGCGACAACTGCACATGTGACGAAACTCACGAAAATTGCTGAATCGCCGGTCTCATTCTGAAGATTACCGAAGCAGCTGAAGATGAAGCCTGTGAACTCCGCTGGACAGAATCTGCATGGAGGGGTAAGTAAAGAGTTAGGGGCATTTGCCTGGGGTAACAGCTAGGCTGTGTGGGGGGGGGGGCAGGAGGGAGGGAGGTCTGTGGAGGGGTGAGGTTTTTTTTATTAAGGGTTTGTTGCTCCTTTAAGGTATGAAGATCCAAATTACAGAAAAATCCATTATTCAGAATACCCCAGGTCCCAAGCATTCTGGATAACAGCCAGGTCCCATACATGTAATAGTTTTTGTTTATTTTTATTTTTTTGTGGTTTTTTTTTCCCCATTTGTTTTGTAGCTTCTATTTAGGTGCTATAGCTACCTTAAGCAAATGTATAACAATAAGAATAGTTTCATAGTCAGACTGTGTTTGATTTCTTGTGCCAGTGACCACAGCAACCAGATAAAATTATAAACTGTAGGCCTGGAAGTGACAAACAAAGCCACATTTTTAGATTTATAAAACGTTAGTTCAAATGTGTTTCTTAATTAATCAGTAATAAAGTGGGATTTTGGCCAGTGTTTACATGGAATTTTCCACCTTTACTCTCAAAGAAAATAAAAAGAAATTATGCAGTTCATCTTGAAATGTCAAGCTTACATTTATGATTGAAATGCTTCCCACACTTCTAGGTGTGCCTTACTATGTGTGGCACTGCATGTTGTATTAGCTCTGCTTGCATTGAGAAAAAAATATTATTTATGGCAAGGGGCAAATTATTATGTGACTGCATCTGTTTGTAGGGTGTTCAGTCTGGGGGGATTATCAGATATAGTCTTTGAAGGGAAAATCAGTGCAGGTTTGGGATGCCTTATTTGCAAATCTATTATCCATAAAGCTCTGGATAATGGGAAGGCCACTCCCATAGAGTATGTTTTTAGCAAATAAGCCTAATTTAAAAACATATTTTACTTTGTCTCTGTTATGAAAAAAAACAGTACCTTGTATTTAATGATAACCAAGCTAAATTAAACAATGTGGCAAAAAAATCATACTGGGTTTAGTAAAAGGTTAAGAGAGATTTTTTAGGAGATTTAGGTAAGGCATTTAAAATTATCCAGAAAACACCAGATTCAAGCATTAAGCTTAATAGATATATTGGTACTATATTGGTACATACAGTTGTGTTCAAAATAATAGCAGTCTGACATCACTAACCTGATCAATCACTGTTTTGGTAGAAATTCTATTTGTACATGGCAAATAATTTACTAGTAAGTGTAGTCTAGTAATAGAAAACCAGCAGACCCAACAGTCATGAAATGCATGCTGCTGATTCTGTGTAATTGAATCGGTAATTGAAGCTTGTTCAAAATAATAGCAGTGTGGAGTTCAATTAGGTGCTCAGCTAAAATTGTCTTAAATGTTTTAAAATGTAAACAAAACCCAGAAAGATGTGGAAGAAAACTACCATTGAATGGATAGAAGAATAGCCAAAATGGCAGTCTTCAAGGAAGATCAAAGAAGGTCTAAAGTTACCTGTGAGTACTGTTACAATTAGAAGACACCTATGTGAAGCCAAGCTATCGGCAAGAAGCCCCCACAAAGTCCCAATGTTGAAAAAAACACATGCTGAAGAGGTTACAATTTTACAAAGAACACATTGACTGGCCTAAAGAGAAATGGCGCAACATTATGTGGACTGACCAATGCAAGATTATTCATTTTGGGCCTAAGGGCCACAGACAGTTTGTCAAATGACCCACAAACACTGAATTCAAGCCACAGTACTCTGTGAAGACAGTGAAGCATGGTGGCGAAAACATTGATATGGGGATATTTATCATACTATGGTGTTGTCAGGGCCCGAAGGCGCAGTTTGGAGTGCGGACCAAGGAGGAAGCAATTAGGGAAACACAGTTCGTGGTACAAAGGATTAGGCAGAAGAATCGTCAGTTCAGGCAAAGGTCGGTCCAGGCAGCAAGATAACATGGTCGGGGTTTCAGGCAAGGTCGGTCCTGGCAGCAAGATATCAAGGTCGGGGTTTCAGGCAAAGGTCGAGGATCAAGAAACCAATAATAATAGCACCCAGGAACTCTAGATAGAAGAACCTATACTCGGGCGCTGAGAGAATCTTCTGGCGTCTTTAAATATTCAGGATTTTGCGACAAAACGTGCCAGATGAAGTCATAGGATGTGCGCCAGAATGCACGCCGACGAATGCACGTTTTGGGCGCCAGCGCCAAAAGGATGCGCCAGCATTAATACGCTGCGCGTAACGCAGGTGTCACACTGGCATCCGATGGCCGCATGGCCTCTTCTGTGCGCCGCCATCTTGGATGCCCGCAGGACGCCTTACAGATGTTGGGCCTATTTATCGCATACCAGGGATCATGGATCAGTTCCAATATACCAAAATACTCGAAGAGGTCATGTAGTATTATGCTGAAGAGGAAATGCCCTTGAAATGGGTTTCAACAAGACAACGACCCCATGACAATGAGCAAGATCTTGGTTCCAAACCAACAAGATTGATGTTATGGAGTGACCAGCCCAATCCCAGACCTTAATCCAATAGAAAACTTGTGAGGTGCAACAAAAATGCTTTCTGAGGCAAAACCAAGAAATGCAGAAGAATGTGCAGTATTCCTGATGCATTTCCGTGTATGAAAATACAAGCGTTACAGGTATGGGACCAATTATCCAGAATGCTCGGGACCTGGGGTTTTCTAGAAAAGTAAAGTAAAGTGGATCGTCATACCTTAAATCTACTAGAAAACATCAAGTACAAAGTACAGTATTATTATTACAGAGAAAAAGGAAATTCATTTTTAAAATTTGGATTATTTGGATAAAATGGAGTCTATGGGAGACAATCTTTCTGTAATTCTGAGCTTTTTGGATAACTGGTTTCCGGATAACGGATGCCTACCTGTATAAGGATTTTGAGCTTTATTCACTTTTTTAAACTCACTGCTATTATTCTGAACACAACTGTATATGGAATTATCAATAAAACAAAAATAATGAATGTATAGCTTATTTTATACATAATTTATCTTAAAGGGGACCTGTCGCCATAAGAAATAATTCCACATTCTTTTCTATCATGTTAAGCAACTTATAAACTATATTTATTATTTCAATTCTGTTTCCTTCAGTCTTGGAATTACACAACAAGCAGATAAAAGCCATGTAGTGGACACCGTTATTAACAAAAATTGTGAATCACCGTCAAAGTCATGTGTGCTTAGATTTTCGTACTGTTGCTTCCAACTGTGTCTTATAAGAATATACACTTTGGGTCACTTAACTGTACACAGGGCAGAGCCTAGATGTAAATGAGAGTAGGGTGAAGCTGTAAGAGCTGTTAGTTATTTTATTATTGTTCATGAAAAATGACTGCAACCAATTTTTGAGACAATTATGGCAAAAAATTAATTACCCACTCAAATCCTATAATCTGATTAGCTATTTAATATACTATTTCTTTTAAAGCTGCTGCCCTACACCAGAAGTAAACCTTGACCTTCTAGCATTTGCATTGGCCAGAGGAAATGTTGCAAAGGTCATTACTGCTCTTGGTTCCATCATGGAACATGTGGATCTGCAGTACAATGCATGTAATCTCATCTCGTCTATGAAAGCTGTACGAATGAATCTGCTGTATAAATATGGTAATGTACTTATCCAACCCTATGGATCCAGAACTTATATTGACATTGTGGTTTTTTATTTCTTATGTATTTGGAATGTGCTTTTCTTTTTGAAAGTACGGTATTTTTATTTTGAAAAAAAAAAAGTTACATATGCTGATTTAGTTCTTTTGCCCATTAGTGCAAATGTCAGAATGTTCCAAGATAGAACAGGACTGTTATGTAGGCTGATTTCTTTATGTTTCATTAGACCAGTGTTAAAACTAACCATTTCCTTAAGATCTTACTGTATTACAAGTCCTTCCAATCTGAAGAGATTCTAAATACAAAGCAGAAATCGCACAAAAACAAAAACTAAAGTTTGCTGCAGAAAGTGCCCACTGCTGTTTGAAACTCAGCAGGTTGAAATGTTCCAGAAGTCATTGCTGAGAATTAAAAGTAATTTAGTCTGCCTTGCTGTAAACATGTAAGGCCTATATTCATGATTTTTCATTACAGTGGCCAGTTTCTTTCTGGTTTACTGATAAAGTAGTGGTAGTAATTAAATGATTATGTAAGAATTGAAGTATTATTGTATGTATTTATGTATTATTAATAGTTTTATGGTTTCTACTAATGCAGGAAGACCGTTACATTTTACTCTAATTGCGTGTGATGTCAAGGGCAAGGAGGAGAAATCTGGACCAGAAAACCTGTTAGTGCAGCCTTGGACTGGAGATGGTATGTGCAATAATTGTATAGACCTAGAAAATTTCTCTAGAAATTAAAGTGTGTATATTCACATATTGAAGCTAAGAATGACTGACTGATATTATCCACTGCCATTAAGTTTGTGCATTTGTAAGCTAATAAAAGACAGTTATTGGCTATCTGAAAGATTTTCTTCATATACTTTTGTAGATCTGTTTATTGTGCATTACAAGTTTACCCATTAAATATGATGCAACCACGTTTTTTTTAGGCCAGTTCTAAGCTGGTAACTATTGAATTTGGATTGTGGTTTCAAAGAGTATTATAATATGTACAGTATTATGTACATCTTTATATACTGTAAGCGCTATTAAGCTGGGCCCACTTTACCACCTGCATTATCAATATCTGTATATTAATTTTCATGTATACTCCCTTCTATTATACAGCACTGTGATATATGTTGGGGATTTATAAATATGTGTTATCAATGATAATAAAAATAGTATATTTTGCTACATAAGAGTGAGGGTCTGAAATATTTTTCTTGAAATTATTTTTCTTTACATTTATTACAACTAAACCTCAGCATCCAAAACACACCTCTGAAATAATTTACTGCTGCACATTTTATCTGCTTTTAGAATACATTTGTTGATCTTGGCTCTCTTAAAGAGACACTGACACCAGAGATTAAACTCTTTTCTCTGTCGTCTTAGGGGGACAGAGGGACCGATGGGGTTAAGCTCCATCCTCCAGGAGGCAGGACACTTGAATAGTAATTAAGGGGCATGTCCATTAGGCTTTACCCCTCACACTGTACATTCCTATTCAGTTTTGTAAGTGTCCAGTTAGTAGCTCCCTGGCTGACTCGTGGCTGAGTTTGGCAGCGCATAAGGGTTGGAACGCAGGTGCATTTCACAGTCTATTCCTCCGGTGGCCATTTTCTTTTGGCACAAAGGGAAGCGATTGTGCGCATGCAAAATGTTTGTGTGTTTGTGTTCCAATACGTGCGTTCCATCGGCCATTTTGCAGCAGTCTCGGTGGCGCAACGTGTAGGCACACTCTCAAAAAAGAGCGCTCGGGTCTGTGGCTTACTGCAGGCGATACCCTCCACACTCCTCCTTCTTTAACATGGCAGAAGGTAGGCCAGTGGGAATATTCACAAGGTCTGGGGGGAAGGTCCCTTCTTCAGCACAGTTGAGGTACCTTGCCTGTACTAATTGTCAACTAAAGTTTTCAGGGGGCCAGGGGGAGCCACTGTGCAGAGCTTGCACTCAGGGGCAGGGGGCAACCAGTGCTTCAGGGGGTATTCCAGCTGCACAAGTTGAGAATTCTCCACAAATTGACACACAGGAGTCTGACTCCATAGTTATAGCGGAACCACCTCCCCCTCTATGGGCTGTTCAATTGTAACATTCCCTGGCATCTCTACAGGGGTTACCTGCCATCGCAGACAACCTGGGAAGAGCACTAGTTAGACTCAGTCACAAATCCGGTGCTAAACGCAAACAGTTAGAGGACACAAAAGAGGATTCTGTCAACCCTGTCCGGTCTGACGAGTCATCTCCTGAACAACACTCATCTCACTCTGAGGGTGAAATTGCTTCTTCTGTGTCTTCTTCTGCACATGAGGAGGATTATCAGGATGAGGGCAGAGAGAGACCGTGATAATTTTCACGATGTAGACGGCATTATAAAAGGGGTGCTTGAGGTACTGAATATTTCACAGAAGCCCAGACAGGCAGATGAGGCGCCTACCCTATTCAAGAGGAAGCAAAAATAGTCAGTCTGCTTTCCACAGCATGAACAACTGCAGAGTCTGATTCAAGACGAGTGGAATTCTCCGGAGCATACATTTCAAGCAACAAAGAAATTTTCAAAGTCATATCCGTTCCCGAAGGAATTGGGAGGAAAATGGTCTAACCCACCTGCAGTAGATGCTCCAGTGTCTAGACCACTACCCTACCAGTCACGAGGAGGCACTGTTCAAAGACCCTTCAGATAGAGGGCTTTCTACGAGTAATTTACACCTCCGCAGGGTCGACGTTGCGTCCCTGTTTGGCATCAGCGTGGGTGTCCAGAGCTATACAAGCATGGTCGGAGTCCCTAGTTAAAGACATTCAGAATGGGATATTGCAACAGGAGGCTTCTAGTTATCTTTGTGATATCACTCTGCACACATCCCAAATACGGCGCGCACTTCAGAATTATCTATAGCGGCGTGCAGAACACTGTGGCTCAAAATTTGGTCGGCGGACCTTAGCTCCAAGAAATCGCTAACTTCACTGCCCTTTAAGGGTCAACGACTATTTGAAGAGCTGGAGAAAATCATTTCGCAGGCAACAGGAGGCAAGAGTACCTTCCTACCACAGGCCAAAAGCAGAGCGCCCACCTCACATAGAAGGGGAAAAAATTTTCGTGGCCAAAGCAGCAGATGGCAAGACGAAACAGTTCTTCACAAAGATCCCATTTTCGACCCAAGGCCGACATGGAAGACCAATAGATCTCACAACAAACCCTCAGGAGAGAAGCCCACGTCAGTCTGACGGGGCACTCCCTCCGGAATCGTTGGAACGGATAGGGGACAAATTACTTCGTTTCCGGGAGGAATGGATCCGTCATTCTACGGATGCATGGGTCAAAGAAATTGTGACTGAAGGATACCACCTTGAATTTACAACAGTCCCGCCCAGGAGATTTCTCATGTCCAGACTGCCCCACAACCCCCAGAAGGCACAAGCCTTTCTACAATGTACAGACAAGGTGGAGAGAACCAGAGTAATAACTCCAGTACCTTACACGGAGAGATTCTCAGGATTTTACTCCAGTCTGTTTACAGTCCCAAAGAAGGACGGTGCTCTCAGGCCAGTACTCAATCTCAAGGGCCTCAAAAAATTCATCCGATCAGTACGCTTCAAGATGGAAACGTTGAGATCAGTAATTCGGGGGGTCAACTAATGATGTCTCTGGAAATTAAGGATGCTTAACTCCATGTACCAATATGGCCTCCTCATCACCGCTGTCTTCAATTTTGCATTCAAGAACAAGCATTACCAGTTTGTGGCACTTCTGTTCAGACTTTCGTCTGCCCCCAGAGTGTTCACAAAGTTAATGGCTGTAACAGCAGCCACGTTGAGACTACAAGGGATTTCAGTGACCCCCCCCCTACCTGAAGGCCAGATCAGAGATGAGGGTCAAGGGGGATCTACAAAAGGCTGTACAGTTGCTACAGAACTTCGGATGGACCATCAACTGGTCGAAGTCCAAGCCACACCCCAGTCACAAGATGTTATTCCTAGGTCTAGAATTCGACACAATTTCACAGACTGCAAGCCTAGCCACAGACAAACAGATCAGGATCAGAGATCACGTTCGGTCTCTACTATCCAACCAATGGATAAAAGTGCACAGGGCAATGCAAGTTCTGGGGACGATGGTTTCGGCCATCGAAGCAGTACCTTTCACACAGATACACCTTCGACCGCTCCAAGTCAGCATTCTCACCTCATGGAAAGGGGGATCGTTATCTCGACTCCTCTCCTTATCGCAACCGACAAAGACAATATTGCAGTTGTGGCTGAGGTCGGACAACCTAGCCATGGGTCAGTCATGGGCAACACCGGACTGGGTGGTGATATCGACGGATGCCAGACTTCAGGGATGGGGGGCTACTTGCTACAATCAGTCAGCACAAGGTCAATGGTCTCCGAGGTATCCAAACTACCGATAAATATCCTGGAACTAAGAGCAGTGAAACTGGCCCTAGTTCAATGGACAAGACCGCTCGCAGAAAAACCAATACACTTTCAAAGCGACAACGCTATAACAGTAGCGTACATAAACCATCAGGGAGGAACGAGAAGTCGGGCAGCACTGGCGGAAGCCAGACAAATCCTTCACTGGGCAGAGATCAATTCAGTAAAGTTATCTGCAATACACATTCCGGCAGTCTCCAACACAAAGGCAGACTTCCTCAGTCGGAATCAGCTGGATCCAGGGGAATTGGAGCTACACCCAGAAGCATTCAAACAACTCACGAGTCAATGGGGCATTCTCAGCATAGATCTAATGGCATCCAGAAACAACTAAAAAGTAACCCGATTTTTCACCCGCTACAGAGATCCGTTAGCACTGGGGGTGGATGCCATGACTCAGCACTGGTAGTTCGATCTAGAGTATATCTTCCCACCACTTCCCATGCTACCAAGAGTTCTCAAAAAGATCAAGCAATCTTGATTGACAGTAATTGTGGTAGCACTGTACTTGCCTCGGAGAACCTGGTTCACCGATCTGCATGAGATGTCAATCGGTTGCAGGGGACCATAGCACACCACAATCCCGGACTATTTGCCTTGACGAGATGGCTGTTGAGATTTCCATCTGGAGGAGTCGAGGACTAGATGAAGAGGTCATACCCACGATTTAAGGGCTCGAAAAGCCTCATCGTCTAGATCATATCACCGAGTCTGTCAGTCCTATTTCACATGGTGTAAGGAGTCTGGTTTCCCTTTCCTTGAATTACAGTTACCACGAATACTATAATTTCTACAACAAGGCCTGCAAATGGGCCTCAAGCTCAGTTCACTCAAAGTTCAAGTATCGGCCCTGTCAATTCGCTTGGCGAATGAAGACATTATACGCACGTTCCTGCAAAGAGTAGCACATATCTTACCACCATTCCGCCCACCTGTGGCGGCTGGGACCTCAATCAAGTGCTGGAAGCATTGCTCGACCCACCATTTGAACCGTTAAATTCAGTTTCGGATACATGGATTACCTATAAGGTGGTGTTTCTGGTGACAATTTCATCTACCAGGAGAGTTTCGGAACTCAGTGCTCTCTCGTGTGAACCTCCATACTTAATCTTTCATAAAGACAAAGCCCTTCTCAGAACAGTGCCGACATTTATACGCAAAGTTGTTTCTGCCTTCCATGTGAACCAAGAAATTGTAGTTCCTTCTCTCTGTTCTGAACCTAAGAATGATAAGGAATGGTGACTACACAAATTAGATGTCGTCAGAGCATTACGTTGGTATGTTGAACGTTCTAAGACCTTTCGCAAATCTCAGGCTCTGTTTGTTATTCCATCTGGTCCCCGTAGGGGCCATTCAGCTTCAAAGTCGTCCTTGTCAAGAAGGATCAGAGAGTCAATCAAGCTTACTCTGCAAAAGGAAGACTACCACCGGGTGGCCTCAGGGCTCACTCCACTAGAGCTGTGGGTCCCTCCTGGGCATGGCGCAACTCAACTTCCTTAGAGCAGATCTGCAGGGCGGCTACCTGGTCCGACACATATTCCTCCGCCAAGGCCTCCCTCGGACGGAAGATGTTGCAATCGGTAATCAAATAATTGTATTCCATATATATTTATACAGCTCGCTCCCACCCCGCTGTTGTTGGGACTGCTTTAAGTCCCCATCGGTCCCTGTGTCCCCCTAAGACGACAGAGAAAACAGGATTTTTGATACTCACTGTGAAATATGTTTCTCTGTAGTCGAAAGGGGGACACAGGGCTTCCCGCCTCGGCGGGCTGGTGACCATTTGGTCATGTTTGAATAGTTTTGGTTTACTTCTGTCTGTTAATAATTTTAATAATTACGTTAGCTTTGGAACAAACTGAATAGGAATGTACAGTGTGAGGGGTAAAGCCTGATGGACACGCCCCTTAATTAATATTCAAGTGTCCTGCCTCCTGGAGGATGGAGCTTAACCCCATCGGTCCCTGTGTCCCCCCTTTCGACTACAGAGAAACAGATTTAACGGTGAGTATCAAAAATACTGTTTTTTTTTTTACATCTATCATAATATTGGCTTGGAAAGCTTCTAATAACGTTGCCATAAAGTATTTGCACAATGCTTTTACATTATCCGATTGATGCCCCATGTTCCTTTATGAGGGGGCTGCCATATTTGTGCAGCAGGAGTCCGTTAGCATTGGAAATTCTGATAGGCTGAGATGGGACAGTCAGGTAGGCAAAACAGTCAGGCTTAGGAACTTCAACTAACAATTACAAATCAAACCTCTCAGCAAAAAACGATCAACATGACCTATAGGTAACTTTTAATGTATATTCATATTTTAAAAAGTAGTTTTTGTGTCAGTATCACTTTAACTGGGCCATAGGACAGTTATATTAAACAGATTTTGACTTATTTATTTATTGTAATTTATAAAGTGCTAACCCATTTATGCAGTTCACTGGTTTCTTATCATTTACAATAGTCCTTGTTGGAGTTTTAATCTAAGGCAGGGATCCCCAACCTTTTTCACCCATGAGCAACATTCAGATTAAAAAGAGTTTGGGAGCAACACAAGCATGAAAAATGCTACTGGGTGATGGCAAATAATCAATGTGATTGGCTATTGGTAGCCCCTATGTGGACTGGAAGCCTTCAGAAGGTTCTGTTTGGCAGTACATCTGGTTTTTATACAACCAAATCTTGCCTCCAAGTCTGGAATTAAAAAATAAGCTCCTGCTTTGAGGCCACTGAGAGCAACATCCAAGGGGTTGGGGAGCAACAAGTTGCTCATGAGCTACTGCTTGGGGATCACTGATCTAAGGTCTCTAACACATTTGCAAAACATGGTCGGTTTCATGAGAAGCTAATTAACCTGCCTGTATTACCACAATGCCATATGTCACCTATACTCTATTTACAATAAAAGATCATGATACTTGCTGTTAAACAGCATACCTTAAATATCTCTGATAAGCAACTGCTATAACAATTTTTGCTCATTGTCTAATTTTGCATACCTTAATAGATAGATATGTAACCAATGTAGCACAATATTTTCAACCTTGTATAGATTGAATCACAGCTGGTGAGAACAGGGAGGAGAGTGTGTGAGAAGTCTGTCTGGCCTATCTGGTTAGAGTGCTATATGCTGAATAATCAGTACAGGTATGGGACATGTTATCCAGAATGCTCGGGACCTGGGGTTTTGCGGATAACGGATCTTTCCGTAATTTGGGACTTCATGCCTTAAATCTACTAGAAATTCATGTAAACATTAAATAAACCCAATAGGCTGGTTTTGTTTCCAATAAGGATTAATTATATCTTAGTTGGGATCAAGTACAAGCTACTGTTTTATTATTACAGAGAAAAGGAAAAATGGGAGACAGCCATTCCGTAATTCGGAGCTTTCTGGATATCGGGTTTCCGGATAAGGGATCCTATACCTGTACCTGCAACTTTGCAAATTATTTGAACACTGCATATATTAGTGTTAGTAAGATTTGCTTTTTCTTTTCAAGGCTTCCTCACTGAGACAGGGAAAACCAGAGCTAGTGTTATTCTTTCTTCTGATACCGAATCAGCCTTTCAAGTTACACAGATGAGGATACGAGTGAGTATCATGTTCCAAAGGCTGCAAAATTGTATTGTATTGTATTGTGTTGTATTAATTATATAGCACCACAAGTGTAAGTGTGTTACAAAATGTAAGCACAAATTGGTACAATCAATATAAATGAAGCAATGAGAATAAGTATCTGAGTGCTAGGAGTACCTGTACGCAGTTGGAATAAGGCCCCTGAGAAGAGAGAGAGGAACAAAAGTGGGAGAGGAAAAAGTGCTTAAGTTAGGGGCATGTTGTAGGATAAAAGAGTAATTTAAAGGAACAGTAACACCAAAAAAGTGTTTTAGGGGCAGATTTATCAAGGGTCGAAGTGAATTCGAGGGAATTTTCGAAGTAAAAAAAAATCTAAATTCTAAGTAATTTTTTGGATACTTCGACCATTGAATAGGTTACTACGACTTCGAATTTACTTCGAATTCGATTCGAAGTAAAATAGTTTGAATATTCGATAATCGTAGTATTATCTCTTAAAAAAAACTTCGACTTCAATACTTCGCCAAATTAAACCTGCCGAAGTGCTATGTTAGCCTATGGGGACCTTGTAATGCATTTTTCTAAGTTTTTTTTGAGTTGAAGTAAAATCGTTTGATCGATCGCTGACATCGTTCGAATTGTACGATTTTACTTCGATCGCAAAACGGTCTAATTCGGTAAAAAAAACTTTGAATTCGATGGTCGAATTTCGAAGTATGTTTCACTTCGAATTCGACCTTTGATAAAACTGCCCCTTAAAACTGAAAATATCATGTAGTGTAAAACGGACCTGTTTACTTCAGAAACACTACTATAGTTCATATAAACTAGCTGCTGAGTAGCAATGGTGGAAATTGAAAAAAGGCTATATGGCACAAGTTAAATAGTGGATAACGGATAATATTATGTTCTACAGAGCGGTCACTGATTATCTGATGTGTAACTTAAGCCTTTTCTCCTTTGAATGGCTGCTCCAATGCCTACACAGTAGCTTATTTATATAAACAAAAGTAGTGTTTCTGAAGCAAACACAGCAGTTTTACCAGTGCAAGGCAACACTGCATTATATTTTTATTACTTTTAAAGGATTTCATTTTTTGATGTTACTGATCCTTTAATTATTTATTCGGAAAGGCGATTCCTTAGGTTTGAGAACAGGTTTAGGGTAAATTTATCAAAGTGTGAAATTAGTAGGGATGCACCGAATCCAGGATTGGGTTCGAGATTTGGCCAGGATTCTGCCTTTTTCAGCTTCTGAAAATCCCATAGGAATGACTAGAATATGGGTGAGTTTTTCTTTGGTGGGCTCTGTTTTCACATTCTCCCCCTTAGGGGCAGATTTATCAAAATGTGAGTTTATAGCTTAAATAAAAACTCAACCACATTCTACTAATTCCTATGGGATTTTTATAACGTGTTTATCAAATTGTGAGTTCTAACTTTTACCCATTGATAAATACAATTCTAAAAATTCCATAGTAATGAATAGAAGGTGCTTGGGTAGTGTTGAGTTTTTATTTATTAAAGGAAAACTTAAGTTAAAATACAAATGCAGCTCAGAGTATTGGCCAGTATGTTAAAATATGCTTGCTAGTAGCATCTCTCACACTGAGTGTCCTTGTGAAATTATTCTGAAATCAAATTATTATTGGCAAGTAGATTGTAAGTATATAGCATCTGTCTCTTAATTAAAATCCTATACATATATACTGAAAGGATCAGAGCTTTGAAATATAGAATGAAAATTTAATGTTTAATATGCCACTTAATTGGAAGCCAGAATTTAATTAAACTGTAAAGCCCAAATGCTAGTACCATCATGCATTTCCCGTTGAAGTGAATAAGATGCAACAGCAACTATTACTATCGCCTCTCCACCAGTATATTCATGTGTAGACTATTCCATGTGAATCCTCAGCTTAAATGTTTGTCACTCTTTGCAATGGGCATTTCAAAAGGTTTTTGAAAATTTTGCCATAGGTCCCCACTTTTTGCTTAACAGTAAGACAGTGTAAGGTTCAGAATTGCCTATGTATGGATATAAAAAAACCATTTGAAATATATGAGAGTTTCACACAACCCTTTTACTAAACTTGACTAAGTTGTAAACTTAGAATACTAGCATGGGATCATATAAACACTTAAGGAAACCTTTCAATCTGGTGTTTTGGTATGGGTAGGAGTCATCACTTTGTTTTTTTTTGCATGTTCTATATAAGGATCATATTAGTATAGGTCTATGTTAATTATATTTTTTATCTCTAGGTGAGAAGAGGCGCTATTGGGGCCAAATGTGGCTTGATATTTGCTTACAATTCGTCTGAAAAATTTCATGCAGAGGAACACTTTAAGCAATTTGAAAAATATGACACATGGAAGCTGCCTGAATTTAAACAGTTTTTAAAAGAAAGGTAAAACATTTTACATTTCTCTTCATAGAGCATGCTTTGCTGTTTCAGAGAATAAAAACGTGATTATGAGACAGCAACAGCATTTCCTCCAGCAATGACAGATTAATGAGATATGAGGACCGCAAGCTACAGCCTCAACCCCCCTTGTAGGCTGCTGTTAAGTCTTGATGCTAGGTCGGGTTTCAGCGTGCGCCAGTTATTTATGTTACTGAATTTACATATATCTGGGTGCACATAAGCTCTTTGTCTGTGGGTGTGCCTGGCCAGACCCGGCAGTGCAAATAAAAGTAAATATTAAAAGAAAGAAGAAATTATTATTGGACAAGAGCTAGATGGGCCCATGATCACACTGTAAACAATTGTATCTTTGCCAGCCTTTCTTCTTTCTATACTCTTTATCCGCTCAATTGCTGTTCTTTGTATTTTTTCTGCACAAAATGGGAACTTTCCAGTGCTTTGCAAGGGAAAGAATTGCTTTCTTCTCACATGACTTTATACTGCTTTACACACAGGATAATACCATGCTTATTGGCTTGGTACAACTACATTTATTATCTACATGTTCCCCTTGGTCCTACTTCATCAAGAATTTACTTACCTTAATCACTCTTAGGGTATACAATATGTAGCTTGCATGTATTTAAATTTCAAGTGCATAGTATTATGTCAACACTGAATCTCGTCTGTAACACTGTTGGTTTATTTGTGTCCTTGGAAAACACTGATGCATTGCTTTTAGTGCAGTCCTCCAATTATTTATGAACAGATTAAATATAAGTGGGCCCATTATAGTACCCAGTGGCATACTACTTATAATACTTCTCCTATAGCCAGTTTTCTGTACCAAAAATCAGTAGATTTTGACTGTCTAACTCCCAGCTTTCTACATCATAAACATAATTGCATTGCTTTCATTATATTTCATTAAATTTCAGCAATGTTTTAAAATGTGAATTTATGAAATATGAATTTACAAAGGAGAAGGAAAGGTTCAATCTTAGGCGGGGGTGCCAATGTTTGGCATCACCTAGGGAAAGTAGCACAGGTCTGGAGTATCAAGTAAGTTTTTATAATTACTGGGAGGGGGGTTCCTAACATTTGGTACCCCCCTCAGTGACTGAACTTTTCCTTCTCCTTTAAGTACATTTTAATCCTGTTTATTTTTTTTCTTAATTTAAAAACTGATGTTAATTTTAATTTATTTTTTAATTTTCTTTTTGAATTGAATTCTTAATTGTTTTGGCAGGACTAAAAAGCCTAGCAAAGAACTTGGAGAAAATGATCCTGTAGCTTGGTTTGAGCTGGAAGAGGAGTGGGATGAAGTGGACATACAAATGCAGCAGTGCAAAACTGCTAAGGTAACTCACCGTTTGTGCAACATATAATGGGTCATTTAATACCCCACACGAGCATACCCCTTAGTCAGCACTTCCGAAGCTGGAGTTGCTTTTCTCTGCATTGAGCACCCCATGGGGATCAGTTTTTGGACCCTGACCCACAGGTAAAGAATCTCTGTTCTAAATGCTTGGGATGTTTATAAAAAAATTAACAAACGTTACCTTTGGCTTTTATATAAGCCTTGCCTAACTCTCATAGTTTGCCTTTAACTTGTTTGTTTATCTGTTTTCTGCTAGTATTGGATGGTGAAATTCCTTTGTGCTCGGGAAGAAACAGCAGAGCGTTTGGGAGTCCAAGGCCTTAGTTCTTTTGGATACCAAAGGAAACTGGATGGAGAGAGCAACGTTAATACAATGTGCCTACAGTGCAAAGAAGTTGCAAAAGAGAGTGTGTGTGGAATGACTTTGGTTCTTAAAACCTTGCTTTTTATCCAGCAACTTGCACATGACATGGTAAGCCAGCACTAGTCAGCTCTGTCTCTCTGGGATTGGCTTTCTAAGGGCAATGAGACATACAGCTTTGTTGCCTGTGGGTGTCCTCTTTTGCATTTTCTCATGATCATGTTGGATCACCACATTAATGGGCATTTTGGTGCCAGTAGGTAATGGCCACTTGCCAAGGTGACGAAGTATCAAATGACAAAGGTATAGGTACTGAAAGAACTGATGGAAGCACTGCTTGAAGACAAATAAGTTGAAAGTGGGAGTGATGGTGTAATTTACTGCAACTATAGTACAATGCTTTTTATGAACCTACTAAATAAGTCGCCAAAAAATGTTTTGTAGCCAGTGATGGCTACCATCATAACATATTGCTAGTTTAATAAACCTCATACATCCATAATGCTGTTCAGGTTCTTAGGCCCAAGACCATTACCTAAGCAATCTGTTAGCCTAATTTATTAACCCAATCGGAGAACTGGCTCACCAGGTACACTCATTACTGGGTTACTGACTACAACATCCAAAAAGCAGATTTCGTTTGAATCCAAGCCCTTTTTAAGAAGGCCGAATTCAAGAGCCTGGCCAAACTGAAGCTGACCCCTATATCAATAAAAAAAATTGCAGCACAGCAGTTTCTTTGAGCCTCAGAATCCTGCAGAATACTGAATATGAGGGTTTTGTGCATTCCCACTGAAAATCCATTGGTATTACTAACGATCGGCTTGATCTGCTATTTGTCAGCGACAGTAGATTTGTATAAAAGGTATTTTTGTAGTTTATATAAATAAATCATGTAAATTGCACATGTTGCTGAAGATGGTTTATATAAGACTTTACTAAACTCCTTTTCTATAGGAGAAAGAAAACCGCTCAAAACACAAACCACTCCTTGACTTTTGTGGCCTAGATTTGCAGCTTCTTTGGCAGTTTTATAAGAAACTGGAAGACAAGTAAGTCTGTTCTTTTCCTTATAGAAATAAGACATTATTACCTTTTTGTTTTCTTTTAATGTTGGTGGAAGTGAACATTGTTTAGTTGCAAAACTTGTCAATTGCATTTTAAAGAACTATATTTTAATGTTTTTCCACTTAGCCCAAGAGAAGAATATATTTCCATCAAGACTATTGTGCTACAGTTGCTGCAGAGTTGCTCCAGTGTAATTACTAATAGAAAATCAGATCAAGATAAAAGCAACCATTGCCATTGTGCTCAGGAATTATATAAACATCTCAGTGATGGTATGTTTTCACATTTGCATTGTTTGACAAGGGGTAATAAAAAATAGCATGTGTAGTGCCTGTGGACTTATTTTTCTAATTGTGCCTGCTTTCTTCTGGATGTCCAGTGTTTTGCCTGACAAACAGCTTCACACGAATGAATAAAAGAAACTGTTTGCAAATTCAAACATCAAACTATTGAATGAACAGTGGGGAAACATACTGCACTTTTTATATAGCTTTAAATGTATAAGTATATCTGTTGTTTTAAGTCACTAGTGTTTAAGCTGACAGTTAATTAAGGAACAAATACAAGAAAAAGTAAAAAAAAAAAAGTTTTTTTTTTTTTTTTTATCAGTGTATATTACGATATATGTAATAACCGATGTTTGTCAAGTATTTACAAGGTTCAATTCTGCTGGTATAAAGTGTCATTATGATATTTGACATTTTTTTCACCTCCTATTAAGTACTTAAGCCATTTAATATAAAACAAGTAAACTTCTATATAAAATGGGTCATAATGCTAGGCAGATGTGCATATATTCTTCACACAGTCTAATCGATTAAACGGTTGAATGCCAGTGCATTGTAGCCTTTAAACCCCTCGCTAAAGATGTTCAAAATGTAAAATTGCATTACCTAATCAATGACCAATAAATGCACTGGCCTCCCTTGTAACTACTGCATGTTGCACTGTTAACTTTGCTGAGGAGGAGCTCATTTATAGAATAAATGTTGGTCATGTTAAACCCATGCAGACATAAACGTACTTGCATGCCAGCACCACACATTTTGTGTTTCTGAGTTTAACTTTTACTACAGCTCTCTATTTTTAATTATAAATTGCCTCCCATTTGACTCTTATACAGGAAAAGGCAAGAGTTGCTGTTAACATTTTTAAAATTCTGTAGCAGCTTGAGGGAGTGCAGTTCAGAGCCCTTACAAAATGTTCTAATAATACATTACTCCGAGTATCCAGTTTAAAAATGCAGTAGATAATTATGCACTTATCTGTTCTGCAGCATTGGATAGCATGGACAGCACATCTTTGCCTTCAAGCATACTTAAGCTAGAAATTACCAACACATTACTAAATGGAGCTGCTATTTTTTTTCCCGATCGCCTGTCCCAGCGGGATAGACTGTTCTCACTAATGGTAGGTATAAGATATTTTGTTTTCAAATGCAATTTTAAAGCACTATGTTGGTTGGGTACAGACATACGAAAATGGTCTTGGAACATAAATGACCGAAGTGTGCATTTTTTTTTTTTGCTTCAAAATTTACTTTGAGTGTGTGCATCCAGGCCGACACTGTGAATGTAGAAACAGGAGTGGGCAGAAGCCAGAGTGTCTGCTGGTTCTTGGCCTGTGTTTAACTTCAAACTTGTCTCAGGGGGTCATCATCTTGGAAAGTGTCTGCAACACTCACATGGTCAGTGTGCTCTGAGCTGCTGTTGAGAAGCTAAGCTTAGTGGTCGTCACAAATTATCAAGCAGAAAATGAGTTTGGTCTGTAATATAAACTGATGCTACAGGGCTGATTATTAAATTCTGAAGATAGATTCACCGGTTTCTGTGCTGCCATGTAGTAATTATCTTTATTTATAACTAATCAGTCTTGTAGTGTGACCTTTATATTCTATGTGCACTATATATTTTGATTCAGTCCCTTAGCTCAGTAAGTGGAAGCAGCACAGAGCATGTGCAGTGAATCCATATAAAAGAAGACGGGGAGCTACTGGGGGATCTTTGGAGACACAGATCTTTACTGCTTAAGGGCTGTGAATGCCTTGGGCTGGTACAGAAGCCCAAAACATAATGTACAACATTTCTAGCCTACTTTTTTAGTTAGGCTTTAGTTCTCGTTCAAACATAGCCCTGTGTTGCACTTGTCTTCTGTTGACTTTTAATCCTATTCAAAATGTAAAATTAGTTAATTTTTTTTTGTCCCCTTTGATGTTTACTTAGAGAAGCATCACTGAAGAGGAACAGCCACAGTCAGCGCGCATTACTTTTGAATCCCTTTGTTCTTACTTCAGGTAAGACTTTCTGGCAGTTGTTGGTGTACATGTATAGCCTGTGGAGACCACAGTTATTATACAGAGCAGAATGGCAGTGCTGACTGCATTTTTATAGAGAGCAAAATTCTGTTTATGCGAATATCACCCGTACAGCCTCCCTGGTTTCTGATCTCAAGCTAACCTTGGCTACTACTACTACTGCCTTGGTGTTGAGAGCAGAGCCACTTGTTTGGCTGCCAAATAAAGTTTGTCTTTCAAATCCATTTGAATGTCAATTCAAATTTTACCCTTGGATATGAAATTGTGAAAATGGATTTCCTGTCAGATGACTTTTAGAATTTAGCAATTGGGCAACTGAAGTGCATCATACCACTTCCTAAGGCTGGGTTTTACACCCTCTTCATAACACAAATATCTGCTCATTAGGGTTTTTAAAGATTAGTGAATGTTTTCCTATTATTAGTGTTCTACAACGGAGTTGTTTTTCTTTACAGTGAGCAAGACCCAGGTGGACTTCTGTTATTGCCGGAAGCAGGACTAACTGCCGATTTTGACATCAGTCAAGCTCTCTCTGTTATGGACAAACTTCTTTTGATGGCTGTAAGAGAGGTATGTCCCATTTGTCAGTTTTTAGGACAATAGAAAAAAGCAATGATACTGTAATTACAATTTAAAGAACATTCTATCCCTTCTTTAAGGCATAGAAATTTTAATAGCAGATTGCATTGCTACTCATCCATTTGGAATCCCTCTGGCTTGAACTGCCACAACTCTTCAAAATATATAAACTGTATATATATCTCTTTAATTAAGGGGATGAATAAATAGTATTTGATTTAAACATGAAACATATTCATGTTTACCCCCCACCCCACACTCAAGTATCCTTGCTGACTAAATTATAAATGGAAAGTATCTCAAATGGCATTCGTGCTGATACAAATGTTTCCCTATTATTTCCCTCTTGTTTTGCAGAGTAAGTTATTGGTTATGGATGCTACCCAGGGAGAATGTGGCTCTTTTCTTCACTCTTTATTTTGGGCAGTGCAAGGGAGCCTCTTTTCCTGGTGTTACTCTCAGTTAAAAGGGGATGACCAAGTTGCCCAGGTTAAAGCTAGAGAATTGCTTGTTCAATGTAAGTATTCTATTTAAGGTATTTTTCATATGACTGCTTTGAACTAATACATTTTCCGAATCTTCTTGGTCAAAACTCTTAAATTCGAATTATGAATTATCCAAACTCGATTTGAGTTTTAATTAGAATTTGAATTTTAAGATCATACTCTGGCCCTTTGAGAACTAAAATTGAACTAATCATCACCTTAAACCTGCCGAATTGCTGTATAAGTCATGGGAGAGGTCCTGGGATCAATTTGGTGATGTTTGCAGCCTTCCTGACATTCAAGTTCGAGTCTTTTAATTTAATTCAAGTTTTTGTAATTCGAATAAAATTAGATTCAAGTTTTCGGGTCAATTCAATTTGTCCGAGCTGAGAATTTTGAGGTTATGGGAGTTTTAAAAAACACACATAAATTTGAAACTCGACCCTTGATAAATGTGCCTCTAAGTGTTTCTCACACCCATTTTAAACAGACACTGATATGTTATTTAAAAGAAAATACACTTGTAATTCTCTCTGTTTATCCGTTTATTTTTTAGATGTTGATCTTTTTCTTTTAAACATTAAAAATATTTTGGAATCTTTGCTTGGCAAATGCAGTGGAAAGGAAATAACAGAAAAATTAGGCAGTTCTGTCTTTGCTATGGCTACAAGACAACTGGTAAGAATGCCAAAAGAATACACTTTTTTTTTCTTTTCTTTTTTTTAAATTATTGTATTTATGGTATTTTGTTATCTTTGGACAGATGACCTTCATGCTGGAGTACTGTTCTCTTGATATACCGCACTGTTCTTTACTGCAAAGCTTCAGTACCCTTACCGAACTTTTAAAGAGACTATGTGGCAATCTTGGAGAGAGTACATGCAAGGTGATAAATTATAAATATATCTTCAAACATGGCAAATAACTTAACACTATGGGGCCCATTTACTAACAATCTAAATGAGACTTTTTTCCACAAATCTTGGAAACAACTGTTGTTTTCCTATATTTCTAAAAAGCTTTAAAAAATCAAAATGTATTAATTAAAAAACACAAAAACCAAACCACTAAAAAAGTTGTCGAGGTAAAGTTGTCAAGGTGCTATAGAAGTCAGTGGGAACTGCACTGATCTTATTGGAACACTTGTTTTTGTGGGGTTTTTTAGTGCATCTTTCAGCACTTTTTATATTTGGATCTTTTTACCAATTCAATGGCAATTCTGGTTTTAAAGATTGTGAGTTGAGTTGTGGTTTAAAAAAAACTATGATAAATAAGACTCCACAAATGTATGTCTGTGCTGACTAACCATTGATACGCATGACGCATGTTAAAAGAGAACATTGTTTGGGGGAGGTTAATATATACACATTTAAAACACATGCAATATTTTTACTATATATACTGAAAAATGTGTTTGCTTTGTAGGCAGAGATGGAAAGTTGGAACTTGGTCCAGCAGCCAGTGGTGCTGCAGACATGGAACATGGAGTCCCCACACAATTATGAGAACAACTGTCGTGATATAACAGTCTTCATGTGCCCTGGGGCAACCTATTTTGAGGTGGAATTTGATGAAAAATGTGAAACAGAAAGGAGGTAATGTCTTTTAAGCTGAATAAACAACTATGTAAGTTTTAAACACATACTGAGCAGTAATGTCAATGTTTTTGATTTTTCAGATACGATTACTTAGAATTCACTGATGCCAGAGGTGGTAAAGTTCGATATGATCATAAAGTGGGCAGTGATCAATGGCCAAAGGTGGGTGGCATTAAACATTTTGAATTTGGTTCCACAGTAATGATCTATTAGAGTGAAAAACTTCATATACTATTATACTGTGAGATATATCTATCTCTATATATCTATCTATATATCTTTATATATATATATATCTAAGGTTAATTGTAGGATGAGCAGGTTGATTTTTAGCAGCTATGAACTACTTTGGGTTTATACTTTTATTAGGGCTTTAGTTTTAGAAGAAAGCCTTTCTTCTGTGAACCACTTTTGCTCTGCCTAAATCTGAAATGCAGGTAGCTGTAGCTAAATGAGCTGGTCTTAACATCCACACATTTACATGCAACAAGTATTAGAAAAATGGTAACATTTAAGATGTTTTATTTAGCATAAATGGGTCTGTTCATAAGGATACCTGGGACCAAAAGCAGCTTTCCAAGGAATTTTTATACCTCCTACATTGCTCATGGGAGTAGAGCTTGTCACCTTTTTTTTAATACAATTGGACAATAAAGCAATGTATAGTGTGATTTGGAGTGTTAATATAAGCTGTGGAGAATCCCTTGGAGTGCTGTATCGATTCTTTGTGAAGTACTATTTTCATACCCCTTGTGTTATTCAATTAAGTGGCCCTTTAAAGATTGTTTTCTTCAAAAGAAACCTTTTATCAACACACTTCTAACTGTACATTGCAGAAAGTAACATTTAAAGCAGGCCCACAACTGCAGTTCTTGTTCTTCTCGGACAGCAGCAATAACGAATGGGGATATAAATTCACAGTTACAGCCTACGGCCTACCAGACATACCCCTCTTATGGAGTTCAGACTTACAGCTACTTGTAGCTAAGTTAATGGGGCGACTGGCTTCCAGATCGTTGTCCTTAAAAAACATGTGTGGTGAGTTTTTTTGATTATATTTCTTAATTTCATCTTTTAGTATGAGGTGGCATTTGAGATTATATAGCATATGTCCCAATTATTCTCTACTTGACCCAGTTTGAATTTGAAACATGTTTCTTGTGAGACCCATTTTAAAGGAGTAGGGAATGTTCAACTGACAGGGGTGCCAAATGTTAGGGCACCTCCAAGGTTTGGAATCAGTTACCCGATACCCAGGCCTGGGCTCAGGTTGGCAGAAAACTGCACTGGCCCGGGGTACCACTCCAGAAAAGAGCAGGCATTGTGCAATGTGATAATTTCAGTGCTTCTTGTTAAACCTTTCAAGCACTTGACAGTCACATAAAGTTGCTGCAGGGCCACTATTTATATTGAATATTTATATTTATATTGAAACTTTTCCCCAATATGTTATAAAAGGCACTAAGTTTGCCCTGGAGCAGTAACCCATAGCAACCAAAAAGATGTTTGCCTTAAAGCAGATGACCAGTAAATTCTACCTGCTGATTGGTTGCCTTAGTGCTTGTTATTACATAAGCCCTTGGTCTTTTACGGATTGGTCATTGTAATGTTAAAGGAAAACTATACCCCCAAATGAATACTTGAACAACAGATAGTTTATATAAAATTAAGTGGCATATTAAAGAATACTATCAAACGGATATATATATATATTTAAGTAAATATTACCTTTTTACATCTTGCCTTGAACCACCACTGTGTGTTGCCTCGGAGATCAGCTGACCAGAAATACTACAACTCTTAACAGGAAGAAGTGTTTAAGTAAAAGACATAACTCTGTCTGTTAATTGGCTCATGTGACCTAACATGTATAGTTTGTTTGCTATGTTTGTGTGCACCGTGAATCATACGATCCTAAGGGGCTGCCATAATTTTTTTAAAATTCTATTTATGATTACCCAATGGCACATACCGCTAAAAGAGTATTTTATTATGAAAATGGTTTATTTACATGAAGCAGGGGTTTACAAATGAGCTGTGTTATGCAATATCCTTTTATAGAGACATTGTTTGAGAGGTATAGTTTTCCTTTAATGCATTGACTAAATTATTTCACTCAAATAAAATTTTGATTAATAAATAAAAAAAAAAGATCATTTGAAGGCACTTTCTAATGCACAGTGATTTTCATTTTCTAAATGTAATTTACTATAAAAAATAGGATGTCTGTCGTTTGCTATTCTCTTTTGCAACAGTGTAGCAAAAGCGAATTGTCAGCTCTGTATTGACTGTAGGAAACTGCCTTTCGTTACATGGTTCAGAAATGAAAATAAATATTGCATTTACATATATGGGCAAATTTATCAAAATATGAATTTAGAACTCGCTACAGAAAAATGCTCTGGTGAACTCCATTGATAAATAAGTTTCTAAAATATCCCATAGGATAATAGAAAGTGAGTGAATTTTTCTGTGGTGAGTTCTAATCTCACATTTTGATAAATCTGCCCCTTATCTAAGTGGGTTTATTTTCTTTTAAAATGTTTCTTGGAATTATTTATTATTGATTTTTTTTTTTTTTTAAGAGCTGGGCTCTGTGGCAGAGTTACCTTCTGCAAAGGTAACATCCATTATCAGTTCTCCATTGTGGAAGCCAGTCTTCCGACATCAGATGGTCACCGACAATGATTTAAAGGCAGAACTGAGAACTCTGAACCAAGTGAATAAAGAGGTATATTATTAATCTGAAATGATTTATATATTTTTGTTCACATGTGCTCCCTCTGCTTGTCTTCACCTAATGAATGTTAATGAGACAAGCAGATGTGTTGTTATCAGAGCTTTATTAGAAATAATGGTTTCTGCTTCCATGCGGATACACAGAAGGAGCAGAGAGTGACTTCAAATTGCCTGGTTTCACGTTTTTCAGGCTGACCTCCCCTTGGCTCTGTGTAGCCACACAGAAGCAGAAACCATTCTTTCAAATCCAGTGCTGATTTCAGCACATCTGCAGAGGGAACTCGTGTGCGTCATCCTAAATCCTTGAGTAAAGAAAATTCTCTCCACAGTAGGAACCAATGGGGCTGGAAACTACATAATCTATAATCTTGTCCCCGCGCAGCTCTTCAGCTTCTGGTTTGCTGCCTAGTAAAAGTGTAGTGCGGGCCCTGGTTAATTACATTTTTGCATGATCTGCACAGAAACTTTTAACTGTGAATGCTCCAGGAGGGGATGGTTCCCATGGTTATTTCTCCATGAGGACCCAACTCCTGAAATGGTGTCAGTCTCTGTGGGATGGGAATGAATAGTCAATTTCCACTCTAACCTAGCAACAACATGAACATTCTAAAGCAAGAAGGGGGTCCTCCAGGTCACAATGTTTAAAGATCAAACTTACTTTAAGGGTCAGTCCACACACGCAGATTCGGGGAGATTTAGTCGCCTGGCGACTAATTGTCTCTTCTGGGCGACAATCTCCTTGAACTAATTTAGCGTGTCTTCCTCTCCGCTATAATGAAAGTCGCCTGTGCTAAAGCACACGGCGCTTCGTTTTCCAAAGTTGCCTAAAAGAATGGAACAGATGCTGTTAGGCAACACAATCCCATTTACATGATTTGTACAATCATCTGACATGATAAATACCTCTGATGAATGAGCATCAGGATTGTACATGTCATGGTAATAGGATTGTGTTTCCTAATAGCATCTGTTTCATGCTTTTAAAGAAAGTGTGACATGTAAGACCACCTTCTTTATTTTTACTTTATTAGATATTATCTCAGGCCTCCCATATATTGCTACCTTTGCCATCAGGCATGATAAATGGTAGGAATTAATTTTGCAATAGCTGAAAAAAATGAAGGAAACTGGTTACAGGCTGAGCTGAGGTAACTGTGTGGGCAGTGTAAATACAACATGCATGCTACATGGGCACTGTTTACTAAATTAAGATTAATGTATTTATTGGAGTTGTGTATTGAAACTTTAATAGAGTGACTATTTCCAACACAAGCAAATGAATGCCTTTTATTAAAATGTGTTTTGCCTATATTCTTACTTTAAAAATAAATCCATGTTTATTCTTTTTTGTAATAACAAGTAAGGGATCTGTTATCTGTAAAACTTGTTTCAAAATATTGAAACAATCTCCAATAGAGTACATTTTAAGCAAATCTTTTTACAATTTCCTTTTTCTCTGTAATAATAAAACGGTACATTTCACTTGAAACTTAGAACTATGTGCAGCATGAGCACAATAAACATGACTTTATGTTCTTCTTCTTTTTTTTTTTCCAAAAAAAAAAGTGCCAGTAGCATTTTTCTTTCTCCTAAAAGTTGCAAAGAGCCAAATTTATTTACCTTTGCTAGGTGTCACATACACATGCACCATCTCTGGGATTATCTGAAGGGTACCTAACATATTGGAACCCCCAGTAAACTAGGCTTTTCTGGTCCTTTTTTTTTAATTAAAAAATAAAGAAATTATGTATTTTTTTTATATTAAAAAGGCAGAATGCATTTTCCACACAAGCTCTGTTTATTCATGTTAAACACAGGTGTGTATTGTATCTTTAACAGTGCAAAATTAATCCCTTGAAATTTTTTTTTCTTCTATGTTCCCTCAACAAGGTGGTGAGCTTATTTTTTGTAATGCTTTTGTAGATAAGCCTTTTTAGTGTGCCATAGTAATTCTCTACTGTGAATCTCAGTAGGTATAAAGTAAAAAATATAGAATACATAGAGCCTGAGCATTACATCACAATACAAGATATTATGCAAATGCTTTTTTACATTATTTTATTTTCAGACTAAGAACTCTCATGCAGATGACTGTCGTAACTTTCTCCTTGACTTTGCAAACTCAGATCCTACCCAGGATTTCTGTGGCCCTAACTCTGAGCTTTTCAAAGGACTAACGCAGGCGTTTCTGAAACAACCGCCAAAGAGTGATATAGTGGCTGGTTCCGTGATTGATCAAGCTGTGAACTGCACCTTTGCTGCTATGGTATATGTAACCCCACAACTGCATAAAAAACTTCAGAGATATGGTAAGGGGTTTACTTCATAGGGGCAAACATTCATTAATTTTTTTTTTATTTGTTCACATTCATAATTTTTTTTATTTATTATTATTATTGTTATTATTATTATTGTATTTATTTATTAATTTATTTATTATTATTATTCATCTTTTAACTCACTTTGTTACACCATCTGTGTATAGTTCCTTAATGGGCAGCCCAGTAGTTTGCACTGCTGAATTTGATTCCAACCTGTGTGCTGCCTGGAGTGTACAGATTCCTCCCACAACTTTATAGGCAGGTTATTTAGCTTCTGATGAACACATTTACCTTAGTTTGTGTACTTTGAATGTGATAGGGACCTTAAGATTGTAAGCTTCACTGGAGAAGGAACTGGTGTGAATAATGAACAATCTCTGTAAAGTTATGTTTCAATATGTTGGACAAAGATTGGTCTGTAAGAAAATCTGTGTATATATGATTCTGCACAGGTCCCTGTGATGTGATGTGATGTGGTTGGATGTGGACAGAACAATAAAATCTGCCCTGTGTGGTCTATTTGTGTGGCTAAAAGGACTGATATCTGCTCTTTTTGATTATTAGGCCAATACGCAGGTTTAACCATTTGTTTTGAAACCAACATTTTAACCGCTAATCGCCAAATAATATACCGTTGAAACATTCATGTTTTGTTTACTTCTATCCAAAATTTGTACATTACTTTAGGCATAAATAGTGTTTAACCAGAATTGGCCAAAGATCAAAATCTGGCAATTTATGTCCAGCGCTACTAAGCAAAGCTTGCGGTAATATCTTGTTGTAGTAAAGCTAAATTAGTGCATAGGAGGACATTTTTATCTCCATGTATCACCCATGCCAATATGTGTTTGACCTTTTAGATGCTTATGTCTTGGATATATTTTCTTGGATATATTTTCCCTTTCCTTAATATTTTTCAAATTGTACTTTATTTAGGGGAATACCTATGCTAAACAGAATATGATCAAAAGGTTACTGTTACTTCTATTATTCACATTTATGCTACCTACCAGCCATTGGTACTCTATTTTTTGATTTGAGCTGTTATGTATGCATGAAACGGACAGTATGTAATGGTTACAATGGAATTGTACAATATTTTGTGATTTGTTTTGTTGTGAAAGTATACTGAAGCATAAAGCTCCGGGAATGTTGCACTCAGTTGATTAGTTGTGATGGTTAAGCTGAGTTTTCAGACAAAATTACATTTTCGAAGTTAGTATTTAAAGGTTTATTTTTGTCTGTATATGCGTAGAGGCACTGTGTGGGGTCATGATGCTGCTGAGTATAAGAAGTCATAGATTTCATACACCATGCTTAAAGGAGAACTTAACCCTAAAAATTAATATGGGTAAAAATGTAGTACCAGCCTAAGGTTTCAGATTCTCAATAGCGGCAATGATCCAGGACTTCAAACTTGTCGCAGGGGGTCACCATCTTGGAAAGTGTCTGTGGCACTAATGCTAATTGCACTGGTTTCTGTGCTGCCATGTAGTATTTATCTGTATTAATTATTAATCAACATTATATTGTGACATTTCTATTATATGTGTACTGTATATTGTGAGTGGGTCCCTACTATCAGTAAGTGACAGCAGCACAGAACATGTACAGTGAATCAGCAGAAACGTAGATGGGGGGCTACTGGGAAATCTACTGGTGTCTCTACACAACATCCACTGCCACCTCTCATCTCAAACCCTTCTATCTTGCTGCTCCTTACCTATGGATTTCCATCCCTGATTTCCTCCATAAGGAATCCTCTCTCAATCTCTTCACAAAAAAAAACTAAGAGCCTACCTTTTGGACCACTAGAACATTAGCCTAGTCCTGTACCTACTGACTATGCCTTACCACTTTTTCATCTCCAATTTGTGCCTGTATATGAGCCTCCCGTCCACTTAGACTGTAAGCTCTACGGGACAGGGACCTCCTTCCCACATTGTCTCTTAACACATAGCACTCTTTGTCCTGATATGATTCTGTATACGTTTATTATGTAATTTGTCTTCCCTGTGTATGTACATACATACATACATACATTTATTAGCACGAACATATTTTTTACTGTTATAATTTGCTGAATCATGACAACCATCTACTGTTTTCACAGTGCTTAGTGGAGGAAATATTCCTTTATGTGAAGAGTTTGCACAGGTATATGCACTGGCAGAAGGAATTAGAATGTGGATGGTAAGAGTTTTTCATGTGTAAATTGTAAACCATTAAAGTTGAAAAAAAGACATATTATGGCATTACCATGTACGAAAACCCATACACTTAAAAGTGCAGTGTTCTCACCAGGGGAAAAAATGTTGATATATGTACATATATTGCTGAAAAAAACCTGTAAAATAAATGGCAACTTTATTAAGGTGTGTTTCATTTACACCACCTGAACCACATTTGATGCTATCAATGCTAAATCAATGGAGGAAATTCAATTATTCACTTTTATTAATACTATTTAGTTTACATTTAGTTGTGCCATAATGAAAGTTCTGGCGCATTTGCTGTTAAATAGCATATTCGTATATACAGGAGTATAAATTCAGTCAATTTCTAACAATTTTTCTCAGCTTAATACTGTATAAATGACATACATTTTCATATTGTCCTTTATGCTGTGGGCACAATGCAATTCCAGTCTGCTGTATTCACCATGAGCTAAAGTAAAAATGTTCTTTACAGTTAGAAATGAAGCAGAAATCTCTACAGACCATGGGAAATGACAAGCATAGCCAGGATGTAACAGAAACAAACCCGCAGATTTTAGGTGAGTATACAGTACATGAAAAAACATTTCTTACTTTAATGAGCACTGGTGTTGCTATTCTTAGAAGACCTTTATTGCTATATTGCATAGATCAAGAACCTCTGTGCTTAGCCAAAAGTATATGATGATCAAATAGGTAGTATGATTTTGCATACTTTTTATATGATCAACCATATTAATCAGTGTTAAATTTGTACATGCTACTATGTTTTGCAAAGATCGGCTAAATAAAGTGTATTTGAAATATAGTATTAATCTTTCTTAGACACCATTTGGGATACTTCTAGTGCTGCTAGCAGTGATGCTTAAGCAGTTGACACTCCATTCTACCCTGTACTTAACTTAAAAATAACTCTGTACACGTTTAATGCTTGTAAGGCCTTGCAGGCCTGCATACTTGTTAAATGGATAGTGTGCCCTTGTGTGTTTTTATTCTCTCCATTGTTTACTCACATAAATGATATTTATATGTGATGAAAATGGCTTTGATGTAGCAGGAAATGTTGTAATATAGGCTAACATTAGGTTCCTTAAGGTTAAACAGATTAAAAACTGCAATACCTAGTAAGAGTGACCTCAAATATTATGAACCAAGTATGTTAGTAATGCTTATAACAAAATGGCGTGTGACTCTTCTTGCATCAGTAATGTAGTTAGGATTTCTAGGCACTCCATGTGGGAAAAGCACGGGGCCTCAAAAATATAGTAAAAATCTTGTTTTTATTTGTATATACCGGTAGTTAAAAGGTAAAAGGGATGCACCGAATCCAGTATTTTGGATTCGGCCGAACCCCCGAATCCTTTGCGAAAGATTCGGCCGAATACCGAACTGGATCCTAATTTGCATATGCAAATTAGGGGTGGGAAGGGGACAACATTTTTTACTTCTTTTGTGACAAAAAGTCACATGATTTCCCTCCCCGCCCTTAATTTGCATATGCAAATTCAGATTCGGATTTGGTTCGGCCGGGCAGAAGGATTCGCCCGAATCCTGCTGAAAAAGGCCGAATCCCAAACCAAATCCTGGATTCCGTGCATACCTAAGAAGTAAACATTTCCCACAAGTCCTACTTGTTTTGTGCCCTTTAAGGCACTTAATCTATATAGTCATCTATATATTCAACTATAGATAAATATAAATAAGGTTTTTATTATATTTTTGAGGCCCCATGGTGCCTAGAGCCCCTAACTAAGTTATTACACCCCCAACTAAGGGTCTAGAGCTGCGTACCTGGACCTCTATTGCACTCAAGTAAGTTTATTTACATTAGTTATTGTCGCACCTCCCATGTGTGACTTCTGCTCACATCATACCACAGGGTCAGGGCCCACAGATGACTTTTAATCAAAGTCCTGCCAGACTGATTCCCCTTGAGAAACCCATAATCCTATACAAGACTGTTTAATGCATCTTGCCTAGATCTGTTTTGTAAGTTGTAAGTTGCTCTTAGTACGTGGGATGAAGTCTAATAAATGCTAAATGGGAAAGTGGGAGCATGCCTAGCCAACCTTGTGCTTTCTTACAGCAAAGCAATGTATAGAAAAAAGCTTAATGCTGCTGAAGTTTTCACCAGTTGGATCTACAGCATTTCTTGACAGCAGACACTCAATAGAGGATGCTCATATTTTACACTGTAAAGAAAGAAGAAAAAGTTCACTTGTTGAAGCAGATTTTCATGCTGCAAGTGCCTCTCCAGAAACCACACATCCACCCTTCTTGGGGAAGATTCAAGTGCCTGACTCAGAACCTGCAAAAACACAGGAATCACACTATGAGACCCCATCAGTGGTTCAAGATAAAAATCCTGAAAAAGTAGAAGAACATATATCTCCTCCACCCACTCCATCACGTAAAGCACCCTTTAGCCGTGCAAGATTGCGACTGCTGTCTTTTCGCTCAGTAGAGGAAACCAGGCTAGCTCTGACTGTGAAAGAAAAATATCCAATTCTGAGGAGCATTTTGGACTTTGTTAAGGATCCCACAGTTTCCCATGAAAGGTAAAAAGAATGAGGTGTATCACCCTATTATTTTTAAATCTGAAAAGAATTTCTTAAAAATTAGAAAAGCCTGACCAAAGCCAATAGTTCAGTAAGACCTCATAACCATTTTAACACAAGGACAAATATAGAACAATATACCATACTCTGCAAATAGACTGTGTAAAAAATGGTTGAGAATTTCTTACATAACGGGGATTTCACATTTTACATTTTACTTTTGGGAACTTGCCATCTTTACTAAAACATTTGTTTTCACTTATTTATTTTATTACTACAGTATTCTGCAGGTCCTTGCCCTACGGAAGGCTCAAGCTGAGAGCATCTTAAAAGTGCTAAAGGTTGTTCAAGATTGTGTGCAGACTCTGGGCCAGCCACATTTCTTCAATCCACCTTGTATTATATTCATTTTGGAGCTGCTCTCTTGCCAAATAGATTTCACAAAGTAAGTGAGGCACTAGAGATTTTCAGCTATGTTTTATGGTAGGCTTAAATTATTTGTATATGCACATTTTACCTTAACACTACTGCTTTTTAACACTAGCTGATTTTTGTTACATATTGTTTTCTTTAAACTGTGCTGAAATATTCACTTTCTCTCCTTGTTTCAGCTATTTTGGACAAATAGAAGGTTGTGGTGGTGAGCTGCATAGAGCAGTTAGAGAATCTTACTATCGATTTGTTTTATTAATTATTAATGCAGTAAAGAGCTTCAGCAGCCTCAATGAAAGGTATGTGATATGTTTTGTAATGTTTCTAGAAATGTATAGATATGTATTTTTAATGTTATCATATAATTTACACATAAATTAATATTTGTTATCAAGATTTTAGATAAGAAATAAATTATAATCTTACTTCCATGTTAAAGCTGTTTAAAAGTGAAGCCTTTGCCATATGACTTGGTATACAGAGCGGTAGGAGGAACGTAGTACAATCCATGTTTCTCTGTCGTCTTAGGGGGACACAGGGAACCATGGGGTTAAGCTCCATCCTCCAGGAGGCAGGACACTTGAATATTAATTAATTCAGGGGCGTGCCCTTCAGGCTTTACCCCCTACACTGTACCTTCCTATTCAGTTTTTTAAGTGTCCTGCTCCCGGGAGGTTGGACCGACGCGTGATTCCACGTTCAGCCCATGGCTGATACCCGGGGTGAGGCCTGAAAGCAGGGTTACCTGTCTTTACATAGGAAGCCCCCTACGAGGTGAAACGCACCGGGGTCACTCTCTAGCTGTTGCTATATCGACCACCCAGACGTTGCCTGCGCTGACTGATTCAGGGCAGAAGGTTTGGCCGGTGTGGGGGTAAGTGGCACATTGTCTGTGTTATGCAGTAACGTTGCCTAATGATTTTGGGGCTACCCCCCCCTCCTGGGGGCTACCCCCCCTTTCCTGGGGGCTAACCCCCACCCCCCCTCCCTGCTCTCTCCCTCTCCAGCGCCAGCTCTACCTTCTATCGGCTCCTTCTGGTGTCTCCTGTCCCTACCTTTCCTGCCTTCAGGGTCTGGCCGGTGTTTGCGCTTCCATTGCGCATTCTGGTGGTGACTCTGGAGGGAGGTGGATGGAGGGAGGCTCCTTTGCGGCTGAGGGTTCCGTCTCTCAGCGCAATGAAGTGGAACGCAATGCGTTCCACTTTCTCTGCTGCCGGCCGCCATTTTCTTTTGGCGCGAAGCGAGCGTTTGTGCGCATGCGCGCACGGTTTGGAACGCAACTTGCGTTCCAGCGGCCATTTTGGAACGGAGATCCGAAGGGAGAGCAGCAGGCAGCTATCAGAACTGGCTAAAAGACTAGCGGTTACTTCAGGCAGTACCCCTTTCTCTCTACCTTACTATACTATGGCAGAAGGTAGGTCAGTGGGACTGTTCACAAGGGCAGGGGGGAAGGGGCCCTCAACAGCACAGGTGAGATACCTTGCTTGTTCAAAATGCCAGAAAAAGTTTCCAGGGGGCCAGGGTGAGCCGCTGTGTGGGTCCTGCTCCTTGGGGCAGGGGGAAACTACTGCTCCTGGGGGTCTCTCAGCTGCTTCAGCTGTGACTACTCCACAAATTGTACCTCAGGATTTAGACTCTGGAGCTGCAGCAGAGCCACCTCCCCCTCTATGGGCTGTACAATTGTCTCAATCTCTGGCATCATTACAAGGGTTGCCTGCCATCGCAGATAACCTAGGAAAGGCTCTGGTTAAGCTTAGCCATAGGACTGGTGGCAAGCGTAGACGTGTGGACGACGCAAGAGGGGACACTGTCAACCCTGCTGTGTCTGACGAATCTTCTCCTGAGCTACACTCTTCTCACTCTGAAGGTGAGGTTGGATCTTCTGACTATTCATCTGCAGATGAGGAAGAACATCAGGATGAAGGAAAGGATCGTGACAGTTTTCATGATGTAGACGGGATTATTAAGGGGGTCCTTGAGGTTCTTAATATATCTCAGAAGCCCAAACATACAGGAGATGCATCTAGTCTATTCAAGAGACAACATAAGTCGTCAGTCTGTTTCCCAGAACATGAACAACTTCAAGGTTTGGTTCAGAATGAGTGGAATTCACCTGAACACAAGTTTCAGGCAACTAAAAAATTCTCTAAATCATATCCTTTTCCGAAAGAACTAGTTGATACTTGGTCTAACCCACCATCAGTTGATGCACCAGTGTCTAGACTGTCAAAGTCCACCACATTACCAGTTACCGACGCAGCAGCATTCAAGGACCCCTCAGACAGAAGACTAGAAGGGTTTCTACGTGCAATTTACACGTCTGCAGGGTCGGCGCTACGCCCTTGCCTGGCTTCAGCGTGGGTGTCCAGAGCCATACAGGCATGGTCTGAATCGCTTGTCAAGGACATTCTAGACGGGGTTCCTCGACAGGAGTTGTTATCATCGGCACAGACTATTGCTGAGGCATCTAGTTATCTTTGTGACACCACACTTGATACTTCACAAATTACTGCCCGTACTTCAGCCTTGTCCGTAGCAGCACGCAGAACGTTATGGCTAAAAAATTGGTCTGCGGACCTTAGTTCCAAAAAGTCGCTCACTTCTCTACCTTTCAAGGGACATCGTCTGTTTGGAGAAGAGCTAGAGAAAATCATCTCCCAGGCGACGGGGGGGAAGAGTACTTTTCTCCCACAGACCAGAGGCAGAGCACCCACCTCAAATAGGAGGGGGAAATTTTTTCGTGGCCAAAGTGGCAGATTTTCAAGGCGAAACAGTTCTCCACAACGGTCCCACTTTCGGGCTTAAGTCGGTGAGAAAAGCCGGCCCTCCTGGAAAACCAACAGGCCTCACAATAAACCCTCAGGGGAGAAGCCCGCCTCAGCCTGACGGGGCACCACCTCCGGAATCGTTGGAATGGATAGGGGGCAAACTACTTCGATTCCGGGAGGAATGGATAAAGCATTCTACGGATGCATGGGTCAAAGAAATAGTGACAGAAGGATATCATTTAGATTTCACAAGCATACCACCCGGAAGATTTCTCATGTCCAGAGTTCCTCACTGTTCTCAGAAGGCCCAAGCCTTTCTAGATTGTATAGACAAGTTGGAGCGATCCGGGGTAATCAGTCCAGTACCAACCACAGAGAGATTCTCCGGTTTTTACTCGAACCTATTTACAGTACCAAAGAGGGATGGGTCTCTCAGACCAGTGCTCGACCTCAAGGGTCTCAACAAATTCATTCGGTCAGTGCGGTTCAAGATGGAGACGTTGAGATCAGTCATTCGAGGAATGGAACAGGGGCAACTTATGATGTCCCTGGATATAAGGGACGCATACCTACATGTGCCAATTTGGCCCCCCCATCACCGCTACCTACGCTTTGCTTTCAAGAACAAACACTATCAATTCGTTGCACTCCCGTTCGGACTGTCGTCCGCTCCCAGGGTTTTCACCAAGTTGATGGCGGTAACAGCTGCAACGTTGAGACTGCAGGGGATATCTGTGACCCCCTACCTGGACGACCTCCTGCTAAAGGCCAGTTCAGAAACAAGGGCCAAGGAGGACCTCAGCCGGGCAGTTCGGCTACTCCAGAGCTTCGGATGGACCATCAACTGGTCGAAGTCCAGCCCAGATCCCAGTCACAAAATGATATTCCTAGGCCTGGAATTCGATACGATCACACAAACTGTAAGCTTACCCAGGGACAAACAGTCCAGGATCAGAGATCAAGTTCGATATCTTCTATCCAGTCAAAGCACAACAGTACACAAGGCGATGCAAGTACTGGGAACAATGGTTTCGGCCATCGAGGCAGTTCCATTTGCGCAAATACATCTTCGACCTCTCCAAGCCAGCATTCTAGCGACGTGGAAAGGGGGACCTCTATCCCGCTCCATGTCATTGTCTCAACAGACAAGGGCGGATCTACAGTGGTGGATGAGATCGGAGAATCTAGCCGGAGGTCAATCGTGGGCAACACCGGACTGGGTTGTGATATCAACAGACGCCAGCCTCCAGGGCTGGGGGGCAACATGGGACAAGCAGTCTGCTCAAGGGCTATGGTCTCCAGAGGAAGCCAAACTACCAATAAATATTCTGGAGCTGAGAGCGGTAAAGTTGGCTCTAGTCCAGTGGACAGATCGACTCCGAGCAAAGCCGATACGCGTCCAAAGCGACAATGCTACGACAGTAGCGTACATAAATCGTCAAGGAGGGACGCGAAGTCGAGCGGCCCTGGCAGAAGCAAGACAGATTCTTCTCTGGGCAGAAAACAACTCAGTAAAATTATCTGCAATACACATTCCGGGAGTGTCCAACACAAAGGCGGACTTTCTCAGTCGGAATCAGCTGGATCCAGGAGAATGGGAACTGCATCCAGTGGCATTCAATCAGCTGACGGACCAGTGGGGAACTCCCAGCATAGACTTAATGGCATCCAGAAACAATCGAAAAGTAACAAGATTCTTTGCCCGCCACAGAGATCCGTTAGCAGTGGGGGTGGATGCCATGACTCAGCGCTGGCAATTCGATCTAGCATACGTCTTCCCACCGCTTCCAATGCTGCCAAGGGTTCTCAAAAAGATAAAGCAATCTCAGTCGATAGTAATTGTAGTGGCACCGTATTGGCCTCGGAGAACCTGGTTCACCGACCTGCAGGAGATGTCAATAGAGCAGCCGATACGGCTAGACGGCAGACCAGATCTCCTCCAGCAGGGACCCATATTGCACCACAACCCAGGACTCTTCGCTTTGACGGGATGGCTATTGAAAGGTCTGTCTGGCGAAGCCAAGGGCTAGATGAAGAAGTCATACTCACTATGTTAAGAGCTCGAAAGGCCTCATCTTCTAAATCATACCACAGAGTTTGGCAGTCTTACTTCAATTGGTGCAAGGAGTCTCATTTTCCCTTCCTTGAATTGCAATTACCACGGATTCTTTCATTTCTACAAAGAGGATTACAATTAGGCCTTAAGCTCAGCTCGCTCAAGGTCCAGGTGTCAGCCTTGTCAATTCTGTTTCAATCTCGCCTTGCGAATGAAGACTTGATACGCACGTTTCTGCAAGGAGTGGCCCATATCGTGCCACCATTCCGTACACCGGTGGCTGGCATCTCAATTTAGTGTTGGAAGCCCTGCTGGATCCACCATTCGAACCACTATCTTCTGTTTCAGATACATGGATCACCTATAAGGTAGTGTTCCTTGTGGCAATATCATCGACCAGACGGGTATCTGAACTTAGTGCCTTATCGTGTGCTCCTCCTTACCTCATATTCCATAAGGATAAAGCCGTTCTTCGTACGGTTCCAACCTTTCTACCCAAGGTAGTTTCCGACTTTCATGTGAACCAAGAAATTGTTGTTCCTTCTCTATGTCCAGAACCCAAGAATGATAAGGAACGCAGACTTCATAATCTGGATGTGGTCAGAGCCTTACGATGGTATGTGGACAGATCTAAATCTTTCCGAAAATCGCAGGCCCTGTTTGTTATACCATCGGGCCCTCGTCGGGGCCAGGCAGCCTCAAAAGTGACAATATCAAGATGGATCAGAGAATCAATCAAACAAGCATACTCTGCGAAAGGAAGATCAGCACCTGAAGGACTTAGGGCTCACTCTACCAGAGCGGTGGGAGCCTCCTGGGCGTGGCGAAACTCTGCTTCCTTGGAGCAGATCTGTAAGGCGGCTACCTGGTCTTCTGTTCATACTTTCTCCAAATTTTACAAAGTTGACACCTTTTCCTCAGCCGAGGCTTCTCTCGGGCGTAAGGTGTTGCATTCAGTACTTAAATAATTCTGCAGTACTCATTGTATATAATTATAGCTCGTTCCCACCCTGCTGTTTTGGGACTGCTTTGTTAAGTCCCCATGGTTCCCTGTGTCCCCCTAAGACGACAGAGAAAACAGGATTTTTTGATACTTACCGTTAAATCTGTTTCTCTGTAGTCATAAGGGGGACACAGGGCTTCCCGCCCTTGTCGAGCTATTGACCTTTGGTCTAGTTTTGTTCAGTTTCACTGTTTACTTTCTGCCTGTGATTTATTCAGTGATTACGTTCGCAGCTTTGGGACAAACTGAATAGGAAGGTACAGTGTAGGGGGTAAAGCCTGAAGGGCACGCCCCTGAATTAATTAATATTCAAGTGTCCTGCCTCCTGGAGGATGGAGCTTAACCCCATGGTTCCCTGTGTCCCCCTTATGACTACAGAGAAACAGATTTAACGGTAAGTATCAAAAAATCCTGTTATCGAAAAGTAACAGAACCCGTAATCACAATAAGTGAAGCATTATTATCACCAAGGCACCACATGTTAGAGAAACAAAGGATGACTAGTCCCAGTGAACTTTTATGTATTTAGTTACAGCAAGAGTCAGTGGTTTTGGATCTGTTACACAGGGATTTTGTGCTGAAATTCGACCACTATGTAGGTGTTCCTCAAGTATTTGCGGGCGTGCAATACAATACAATACCACTTCTTGGTCACACATTACAGTGCATGTAAAAATACAACTATTATGTCCATTTGAACTATACTCAAAGTTTATTGATGGATGAATATTGAATTTGTAATATTTGCTGGCTTATTCCTATAGATCATTGCTTCCTGCCTTGTCATGTGTGCAGACAGTTCTCTTGCACATGCTGGATATGAGCTGGGAACCAGAGGATCTATTATTCTTTCTCAATATAGACCTTCCAGGACTTCTGTTATCAATGTCGCAAGAAAATATAAGTTCCCATAATTGCATCGTCAGGTGGGTTACTTGGATCTGGCTGTCATACAATACAAAGTGTGTGATCGTCAAGCATATCTATTTACAACCTTGCTGTTACTATTCCCTATGATCATAAGTATTCATATTGATCTTAAGGAGGTGATAAGCATGTTGATTAAAGTTGGAAAAAATACAGCCAGAACTTGCAAAAATACAGCAACATTTTCACAGTGCATGAAAAATATAACTTCATGAATATGATGAAGTTGACTTTAATAACTGGTCAGATTGCAGCCGAATACAACCACTTTAGGGAAAACAATA